>NW_006383011.1:20103879-20125101 GCF_000327345.1 Myotis davidii | reverse complement strand
ACCTTTCCCAAAGTCACATGACAAATAAATGAAGAAGACAGAACCATCTGGCCTCAAATTTCACACCCTCAAGCACTGTACAAACTGCTCCAGCATAATACCCCATATAAATGTATACCATTTCAGTCTAAATAAAATTGAGAGATATTTATGAAAGTCTGTCCAAAAATAATGCTACTATTTTTATCTAAAGAATTTAACTGGTGAGGAAAATATATATATATATGTTGAAATTTAGTCTTCACGACTCTTGGAGTTACATGAGGATGAATCAGACAAGAGCCTAACTATTGTCCCAAGTGCCATCTAGGAACAGCACTTGGGAAGGTTATTCTTTGGAAGTTATCTTTTTCTCAATCTTTCAATGAGTTATTTTTTCTCAACCTTTCACTAGAACTGGTGCCTGAGAAAAAGAGTCCCTATGAATGTGATAGTTACTAGAATTTGAACAAAAATTGTACGGATTTGTCACTACAGTCATGAGCCACATAATGACTTTTCAGTCAATGATGGACAACATATATGATGGTGGCATACCATATAGCCTAGGTATACAGCAGGCTATACCATCTAGGTTTGTGTAAGAACACTTTATGACACTTGCACAAAGACAAAATCACCTAATGATGAATTTGTCAGACCATGTCTCCCTTGTTAAGCAGTGCAGGGCTGTATTATAAAAGCCTACTGGAAAGCTTTAGCTTCTAGGAAACTGGATTTGGAAAGGAAGACATAACTGTCCAGCTAAGTAACTAATATAGGTAGACACAATGAGAATGCCTTTAATTCCTGGTATACTCCTGTTTATTGTGGAGTATAAGAATATCTTTATTTAACTAATATAGGTAGACACAATGAGAATGCCTTTCATTCCTGGTATACTCCTGTTTATTGTGTACATCTACACAATGGAATACTACACTGCGGTAAAAAAGAAGGAATTCTTACCATTTATTTGCAACAGCATGGAGGTTGTGGGGGGGGTGGTAAGAGATCAAACCAAAGGACTTGTATGCATGCATATAAGCCTAACCAATGAACACAGACATGGGGGCGGGGGTGAGGGCATGAGTTGGGTGGGGGGTGGAGGGCAATGGAGGGGATAAGAACACACATGTAATACCTTGATCAATAAAGAAAAAATAAAAAAATAGAAATCAAAGTGAGACATTATTTTATAAAACACTTGTGATCACAATAAGAATTTCCAGTTTCTTAAGTGGCACAATTAGCAGATGCTCATGAAGTCTCTAGCAGATCACCCATTCGCTCTACCTAATTTTGCTTTACTTCTCTCTGCTCAGAGGAAGCTGGACCAAGGGACCCACTGTGCCTGATTTCATCTCATCAGGTATTTATTCTTCTCTTCGGTTCTCTGTACTATGGACCTTTACAGCTGCTATTCAATTAATTCTTGGAGCTCCCTTGGTTACCTGACTGAGCCATGTTTGGCAGTAATGATCACTCTCTAGGCCATATGTTCTACATAGGAGATATTCAATACATGTTTCCTGAACAAACAATTAAATGAATGAAAGAATACATGCCTCAGTAAGCATCCAATGGCATAATTCATTGTGTGAGCAGTTCTGCCTGTCATAAAGCTCCTCTGCTAGGCAGGAATCTCATTCATTCAACGTTCCTCCATTAGCCATCATTCTACCTCTCTAGAGCTACACACAATTCCTGCTAAGGGCAACTCCTTTAATATTGAAAGACATTATTATGAATTCCTAAGTCCTAATTCTTCTCGCGCATTCTTTTCAATTGTTTTGTTTATAATATGACTTCTAGACATTTCACAACTGTGATCATCTTTCTCTAGAGTTTGCCTATGTCGCTGTTAAAAAGTGGCACTAAGCACTGAACACCCTCTTCCTGATGTGAGCCGAACATTGCAGTTTCCTTTGTTTGAATCTCCCAACACTCCTGTCCCTTCCAAAAATAGTATGTTTTATCAACATAGCTTTCAAGAGTTTATGAGTTATTTTAGGTAAGCGACAACTTGCAATTAACTAAAATGTCTTATTGTTTTTTCTAAATGCTGCACTTTATAAACATGGGAAGCAAACACTATTTTTTTAAGTAAATACCACCAGGTGCCATGTATTATGAGGTTCACTTAACATACATGAAGACAAATGGTGTAACAGAGCAAACAAGTATAGTCTTAGGATTTAGGAAGAACTTTCTTGTTCACCCTCAATACATAATGTTTGTGATGTTTGAGCAAATAGGAAGTATTCAATCATTGTTTTCCTGAATAAATGCCTGATTTCTCCATCTGTTAGGTGGGAATTATGGTACCTCCCTTGTAAAGTTGTTCTGAAGATGAAGGATATAGATATATTTCCAAGTGCGGAACCGTGCATAAAGTTAGGACATAATAGCATTAGTATTTGTTGTAATCACTGTCATCATCATCACCATCACCACCATCTTCATGTTACCTACGTCAGAGCCTATATAGTTGTAGGTGTTTTTATTTGTAAGTGCCACATATTACATTTGTACATATGCATTTAAATATATTCCATTTATTCCAGAAAAAAAATTTTTGAATAATTATTCAATATAATAAACATCCAATGTCTTCATCAAAATACTGATTAAAATCCTGACCAGATGATGCGGGGTCAACATCACATGATTCCCGAACCATTATGTCCCACAGCACTTCTGTACTTAGTCGTCTGGTCCACCAGGAATTAACTGATGGCTTTCTGAATGTACAGTCAGCTTTCTTGGCATTTCATATATGTTTCAAACTATGAATTATCTTAAACAAATCCACGTCAAACTATAAGCTGATGTTAAAGATGAAAAAGAATGGCATCTGCCCAGTCTAAGAAATGTATTCAATAATAAGGAAATCACTTTCAGCTGAGCAATGTCAGGTCTCTTCAAACTCTCAACATTTCCTCTTTGAATCACTTTGATGTGTGTCTCATTGTTAAGAAAAGTGAAGAATGGCTTGATCTTACATGGGTCATGTAACATAGGAAGTCATACTTAAAAGGGACATTTTCCTCCAATTTCAAAATTTTTTATACTTGATCTTTTAAGAGTCTCCTCAAAAGAGCATTTGATGAACTAATGAAAATGCATTAAAATAAGATGTGTCTGACCTCTTCTCTCCCCGTGCCCACAGAACATTCTATCAGTCACTGCTCAGAACAAAATTAGCCAATTTGGATTTAAGTCATCAACAGTTTTTATTCCTGCATTCTAATAGCCTGTACCACTGGGCTTCCCATTTTAATGGGAGGGAATGTGAGTGAGAAAGGGCTATGCAAACCAAAGGAGAAAGACTGTAAAATCCCTAGTTTGAGTTAGAAACCCTGTGTTAAGTTTGGCTCCAGATGTTTTTGAAAGTCATACATCTCCTTATGGTTCTACTGTCTCAACTTCCCCCTCTACAAATTAAAGGGGATATGAAACCTGATCTCTTCCAAAATTCCCGTAGAGTATATCTCTTTCTGTCATGCTTATCTGACAGCTGGATTTCTGCCTTTCAAATAATTACTTTAACACTGCATAGTAAACACCTGTTAAGGAATATAATGGATTTTCCTGATATTTTTGTGTAGGTGATGTATGGTTTGCACAAGTCAATTATCTAAGACAACCACTAGGACCATTTTCATCAGTTCTAACTAGGATTCAGAAAAAGAATCAAGCCTCAGGATTGATATGCTCAGGCAGGTGGTGATCTGAAAACAGAGCAGAAAACACTTACTAAGGCATGGAATCTATGCCTTGTTACCTTCCAAGTCATGAGTCACCTGAGATACTGTAGCGTATTTCCTGACTAATTTTATCAGTTCACAAGCTTTTATTAAGCTTTCACTGTCTGCTTCAACCAAAGAATCCTGTCACCCATTAGTCACTTTAGGATTTGCTGCTGAATCTCTAAGATAATGGAAAGGACCATCATGTCTGCCACTAGAGTTGATATAATATTTATTCAGAAAATTCACATGTTCTGCAATTCAATTCCTATGACTTTTCCTATGACTGTTCCACTTCACTGAATGAGCTTAAAAAAAGCTTGCATAGTAATGATTTCAGAAAGGCTGCTCTGTGGCTTTGTATAATATAAGAACAGGGTTTTCCATGTATCTCGTGGTTTATCAGCTAAGCTTCTCGAGTCACAGAACAATTTTATTCATGTTTTTAAATTTCAAGGAACTAACCCATTGTTAGTATGAGTAATCTATAAATCTTTGTTGAAGAAAAGGAAGTCACAATTTTCTCACAACATCACATCTTATAAGTTGCCGTTAAGCCAAGATTGAATGATTTAGTATGAAATAATAACAAATATGATTATATAAATGCCATTTCAAGAGTGTCTTCCATGCATTGGAGGATATACATATAAAATATTATTAAAATACACATAATGTGTACAGATTTTATATATTTACAAACCTATATACTCTGTATGTATAGAAAATCTCAAATTCTTAGAACAATCTGTGTGGTAGGTTTTATAATCCATATTTAAGATAAATAAATTAAGATTCTTTTAGTATTGTTCAAGAAGAAGTCTCATTCCATTCCATTGTTCCTAAAATTTTAGTCCAAGAGCTTTTATAATTTAAAACTCAATTGATTAAGTAGTATAAAATGAATGTTAGATTCAAAGTTTATTGACAGAAGAGAAAAATATTCACAGAAATATTCTTAAGCCTTTGTAAAGCAACAACACATAGTCACCTACAATGCTTCCTTTCCCAATAGCTTCTAATGTCTTTCTCACAGGTAAATTAAAAAGCTGATCTTTTCTTTAAATAGCTATCAAGATTGATATCCATAGCATAGTGTCTTCTTAATAAATAACCATCCTGATTTTTATCAATATTTCCTTTTCAGGATTTGTAATATAAACAAAAGGAACTCAAGACTTTGGCTCCCATAAGAACTACTACCAATAGAAAACTCAAAGGTCTTGCAAATAGAACGGTCATTTCTGAGTCGCAAATTATTTCTTTACCTGTTTTTTTTTTCCAATAATTTGCTTAGCTCAAAATAAATCTGAGTGATTAATCTATTCAATATAATGCAAATCTGGATTTCTGGCTTACTTGCCTGTCAGAATCTTCTTTTCAAAATCCTCAATTTAAAATTTGATTATTACCCATGCCACAAATATTTGTGTGGCAAAATTCAAGCACTAGGAAACGGCACAGAGCAAAATTAACTGAGTGGCATTATGAAGGAGCACACGACCCAAACAGCTGCAACTTGAGGAGATGATTACTTGTCCCACTGCCCAGCTTTTAGAGGGCGGTGGCGGGGGGGATACAACAGAAATGAATTCATGTTTAATTAGACTCTAAAAGCTTTGCAGGGCATTAAAAATATTCAAAATTATTTAAATCATCATCTGCAATGATGTCAGAAAGTTAGAATTTTTTTTTTTTTTTACCCAGGTGATGGTTTCATCTTTGAACAAGTATGAGAAAATTATGAAACAGGAGATTCTAGTTTCTGGAGTTTAATTTCTTAAAAGATTTATTCAAATAAAAAAAGTTGTAAAATATCTTGCTGATTCCCATGTATCTTGGCTTATACACAGAGTTGCCATATAATTTTTATTCCAACCTGGGACACTTGGAGAGTGAAAAAGGCATTATTAATAATTGCAATACATGTAGACCAAGACAGTCTCCTGAAAGCTGGGACATTTAGTTACTGCCTTCCTCTCTTCCTCCCCCTCCCTCCCTCCCTCCCTTTCTCTTTCTTTTAATTAGAAGCATCAGGGTCTCAAATTGAAGTTTTTTAGGAACATGCTATTATTTATTACTCATAAAGGCAGCATCTTGCCAAGTCCTTGGCTTAACTGGATATGTCATAGCCCCGTGTCCACAGCATCTTCTGATGGTGCAGCTGTTCTCAGGTGACAGTGTTGATACTGCCTCCCCTCCTGTTAAGTGAGGACACAATGATGGCACAGATGGTGTGGGAAAGATGTGGTCCATGGTTTGTGCCACGATTTTTACTCTCTGCTTATTTCCTCCCTAGAATTACCTCCAGATCCCGACCGTATGCTCAACACACTGTTCCTGCTACACGTCAACACCCTTTCTTTATTCCGAGGAAATCCCCACCACATCCCTTCCGACTCTTTCCTCAGTAAATAATGACCCAATTATTTATTTAAAGGTCTGCTTTCTCCCTACAAACTCTGCAGAGAAGAATTGCAATTAATTATTTTATAGAGAAAATAGCTTACATTTTCTGTTTTACGACCAGAAAATAAAAACAGACAGTTTACTTGCGAGGTTCTAGGTCGATGCTTGGTGACTTAAGGAAAATACAACTCTGCCCCCTCCTAGTAAAGGCAATGACCTTTGGAGGTAGGTCAGAAAGGAAGGGTGTGTGTGTGTGTGTGTGTGTGTGTGTGTGTGTGTGCTGCCAGGCCTCTGGAACCAGGGAGGAGCCCTGACTAGTCCATGGAGGCTGCTTTTCCCTTTCAAACCAATAGGGTAAATCAATAATTTGGCGAATGGTATACCTGAGAAAGTCAAATGACTACTTTCTCTGGAAATCCATTCTAAATTTATGAGCAACTCATTAAATAGGATGTTGTACCTATTTAATATTCCATCCTTATGTTATATGTTATAATATATACTTTATATTATAAAAATGTCATTTAAAAAGTTTTGGCTCACCCTGGCCAGTGTTCTCAGTGGTTAGAGCATCGGCCTGTGCACCGGAGGGTTGTGGGTTCAATTCCCTGGTCAAGGGCGCATGTGGGAGACAGCCAATCAATGTGTCTCTGTCACATCAATGTTTCTCTCTCTCTCTCTCCCCGCCCCACCCCCTTTTCTTTCTCCTTGGGTGAGTATTAAAAAAAAAAAAAGCTTCATCTCAAATTCTTTGAGAATCAGTCTTGAAACCTGAATCATCCTAATAGGTGTTTGATTTATTGTCATGAAAAAGAAGCATCTTTTCACTCTGCTATTTCTTTGAGCTTCACAGTCCTTTAGAGATTACCTAGCATGGGTCAAAAGACAAATTGATGTCTGGTCTGTGCTAGGGCACCTACTGGGCCTCTCCTGTGTCAAGAAGCAAGAACTGCCTTTTTCAATAGCTCGACAGGGAAGGCCCTCCACTTCGAGCTTCCGGAATGGATTCACAGCGTGCTGCACCTTTCTGTCAGCTGTGCATAACTGGGGTGGTGTTGGAAACCAGGACCATTTGTTCTGGCTTTTCCAGGCAGGCCTAGGTAGCAGAGCGAAAGAGACCATCATTTGCACCAGCCTTTCCAACTCAGCTGGTAAAGGCTACCTGGTGCCTGAAGAGTGCCTCCTGGAGTTTCCTGAGGAACCCACCTCCCATTTCCTGCCTCCCACTACCAATGTTATGTTTACCCCACACGTGATACTTGTCTTTGCCTGTGATGTCGAACCTCCCACTTTCTGGTATAGTTCACACCGGGATTCAAGAGAGTAGGTCTCTTTCTTGCCAAGACCACCTCAGAATATTGATTAGAGGAAAGATCAAACATAGTCCCAGCTTTTGAAAATACAGTGCTTCTGTTTGAAAGGCTCCACTGGGCAGCAGAGAAGAGATTTTTAAGAAGTAAAATAAGAGAACATCAGAGAGAGGCAGACACAGACACACCTATATGCTATGTGCCCCTTCCCCCTATTTCTTGGATCTCTATCCTCTTAACTTTCCTCTTTTTCCCCCCTTTCTCTTTAAAGCTTAGAACTGCCAATAGTTAAAGGACAAGATGGTCCCCTTGTCCAAAATTATGAGCTGAAACAAGTTAGTGCTATTGATTAATGGTGATGGTCACTACCATGGATCCTGATAGCCTCATAATGATTTGAATATTTAAAGAGGACACCTTCTATCACTTCCAGAAGGGTCTGGGCTTTAAGTACTGCTTTAATCAAATCTATTGGATCTACCTGGATGAACAATGTAAGCTTAAAGATGACTGTGGGAATGAGAGAAGGGTCCTAACTAGAGTGAAGAGCTACTGATCCCAAGACCAAGGCTCATTAATAGAAAGTTTTAATGGCCCAAGTAACCTTTCAAGTTCACTGCACAGTATTTGGTCCTTCACAGAAAACAAAAGATTGCTTTAATGTAAGATAACTTATAACAATAATGTATTACTGCAAATTTTAAAATGAAAACAACAACAACACTGGAAAATCTATCTTTCTGTCTTGAATAGCTTATCATTTTAAGCTATTCCCTTCCAATGTTTTCCATATGCACCTTTTATACCTTTGAAACCATAGTGCCCAAATAGTTTTGTGCCCTGCTTTTAAATCATAATCACATTTCTAGGGTGGTAAATAGTCTTCATAATTTTTAAAAGTTGTATGATTCCATTAAGCACAATTTGATATTTTCACAGAAGCATTCCACTATTTCAATACTGGACCACTGAACAGTTTTGATTAGAACACTGGCAAGTATGCCTGTGCATATGACATTTTCACATTGCAGATTATTCTTGTAGAATATAGCCCCAGAAGAGAGATTACTGTGTCAAAGAATTTAGCTATTTCATGACACCTAATACAGATTACCAAATTTCACATCATAGCTTTTTTAAAACAAAAAGGTGTTTGCGCATCTTCTTTATGCAAAGCATTATGTTAGACGTTGAGGCAGAAATGAATGAGTTTAAAATACAATATTTGCCCTGAAACGCATACAGTCCACGTGGGGATTTAAGACGTTTATATGTGAAGAGAGAACTAACTATATCAACTACAGGAATTCAGAGAAGAACAAGACCATATTCAGCAGGTGTGTGTGAAGAGTTAGACTATTTTTTTAAAAAATCCTCACCTGAGGATATGTTTTTATTGCTTTTAGAGAAGAAGAGAGAGGAAGAGAGAAACATTGATGTGAGAGAGAAACATGGATCGGGTGCCTCTTGTATGCTTCCTGGTCGGGAATAAAAACCGCAGCCTTTTAAGTGTACAGGACAGTGATCCAACCAACTGAGCCACCCATCCAGGGCAAGAGTCAGACTTCTAATTGAATCTTAGGACATTTCCAGGTTTGAATGAGTTGACACGGAAGAATATTCAAGCTAGTAAATAGTGTGATAAGAAAGGAAATTAAGCCACCAAGAAAGTCCCTGTGTACACAAAAGCACAATGTGAGTAACTGTAACTCATTAGCCTGATCAACATAGCGTGCACACTCCCCAGGGGCAATTCCATTACTTGTAATGGTCACCCTTGTCCTTGGAACTTTCTATTCCCTTGTTGCATTTGATGTGATACTAGGGAGGTTTACCTCCTCTGTCTCTAACCAGTCTTCTTTCTTTCAAATCCTCCCTCCAATGACATCTTCAAATAAGGCGTTTCCCCAAGTTCTCTTCCAGACTTTTTCTTTCTTTATATTCTTTCTGTAGGTAACGTCACTTGCTCTGTTGGCTCCTGTTGCTAACTCCCTAATCTCTACTTCCAGCTCTCAATTCTCCTTTTTGGTCTGATACGTTTCCTGCCACTGACAGCATTTAAAAGCAAAGTCCTAAACTGAACTCCTTTTGTGTTCTTCAGATCATGTGAACACACCCCACCGTTTAGAAGCACATCATCTTTGATGTCACTTTCATCCTCATAGTTCACATTCAATCAAGTCTCCAGAATCGGTCCTCGCTTCACAGTGAATCCCATTTTCCTCCTATTGTAGACTATTGAAATCCCTCACCTAGCCCGTGGTCGGCAAACTGCGGCTCGCGAGCCACATGCGGCTTTTTGGCCCCTTGAGTGTGGCTCTTCCACAAAATACCACGTGCGGGCGCACGTACAGTGTGATTGAAACTTTGTGGCCCATGCACAGAAGTCCGTTTTCAGCCCGGGCGAGTCTATTTTGAAGAAGTACTGTTGATATTTGACTCTGTTGACTAATGAGTATGCCGACCACTGACTGGTCCTAGCCTACTGCAAAGATTCCTATCTGATCTGCTTGCCTATAGCCTTATCCCCTTCAATCTATGCTCCATACCATTAGGCACCCTCCTAAAGCATAGAGCAGATTATGTCACTTGTCTACCCAATAGAACTCGTCAGCTGGCGGAGTAAATCCAGGCACATCAATACGTCTCTCCTAATCCTGGCCCTCTGCTTCTCACACGATAACAGCCTACACACACACACACACACACACACACACACACACACACACACACACACTATGGACTATTTAAAATTTACTAAAAATAGACATAGGTTTTCACCCACCTGAACCTTGTCTCCTGCAGTTTCCTTCTAATAGAATACTGTCACATGCTCTAGCCTACAAATGTTTTGCCCAAACAAATGTTCTCACTCCATAAGCCTTCCCAGACCTCTGTCTCCTCCACCTCAACTCTTGTATTCTAACTTCCAGTTTTATACAGCACAGAGTACTTAATTTACATTTCTGTCTGCATAACGAAAACATTTCCCTTCTGAAGGGTCAGGTTAAGAAATTCAATAAATTCCCGTGTGTTTAAATTTTTTAATCTCTCTGGCCAAAGGTTGAACTTCCTCCAGCTGCTTGGTCAAGGGCCATGAGAAGGTCACCAGCTAAACCAAAAGGCCTAGGAGGAGCTGTGCAGGAGAATCCTCCTGCAACAGGTGCAGAGGAGGCCGGGGAGGAAGGAGAAAAGGCTCTGAAAAGTTACCCATGATTTTTCTCTCCAGTCAGCTCTATGTCTGCAAAACAGGGCCAAGAATTTGAATTGCTTGTCATAATGGGCTCTTTAGCAAGAATGTGGCATTGCAAATGTAAGTTATTGTGCTAAGGTCCTCTGGCCCCATTCTGTGCCCTCACTTAGTTGAAGTGAGAGCTTTAAGTTCAGAAGCGTCCCAGGCTGCAAATGTCCCCTGATCCCATACCATTCGTGTGATGCTGACTGGCATCCTATCACACTGCGGGATGCCCTGGCCTCCAAACTAACTCTGAAGTAGGTTAGAGGGGAGAGAGAAGGAGGGAATTTACAGCCATTGCTCCAGCTTTATTTATCACTCACTCTGGGAAATAACTGAGCTAATAAAAAGGAGGTGGGGGAACACGCCAAGTTATTTAAAAAGCAGAAGATAAAACATCAGAAACACAAACTAATGTTTCTAAATAAACAAGGGTGTGGAGCATGAGTCATTTTTTAAAGACTTAAAGAAAACGGGATTTTAAGTGATATTTTTGATGAACCATACTGCCCTGTTTATTGGGATCCAGGGTTATTCCCAAGACCTATTTCTGACTTCCTGCGTTCATGACATTTAAGTAGCCACTGTTTTGTTTTTTTTTTTTACACAAACTAATGTTTCTAAATAAACAAGGGTGTGGAGCATGAGTCATTTTTTAAAGACTTAAAGAAAACGGGATTTTAAGTGATATTTTTGATGAACCATACTGCCCTGTTTATTGGGATCCAGGGTTATTCCCAAGACCTATTTCTGACTTCCTGGGTTCATGACATTTAAGTAGCCACTGTTTTTTGGTTTGTTTTTTTTCCATTTGCATAGTGGATGCAGGATCATGAAAGCGTCTGCTTTTGCCTAAAGTGAGACTGTGAAATTGATAAAGGAAACATATGAAAATGATGAGGATAAATTGTCATGTCTCAAGACTAGTTCTCCCTGTTATTCTTCAGGCTACAATTCTCATGAAACTTAGTTTTACTTGTTGAAAAGCTATACATGTTGTTGGATAAAGTGTATGAAAAGAATAAAATAACCAGTGACAAATAGGAGCAATCTCTAAGGCTGACTCCATTTGACAAATTAAAATGAAATAGAAAACTGCAAATAATAAGAGTGACACCTGATGCTTCCCCTAAATTAACAAATCAGTCAGTTATCCCAATCTGGTGTCTACACACCAATAGATTACAATCCCATAGAGAGAAAACTGTCTGTACACAGAATGCCTCATGCCCCTCTGTATTGCTTGCTTCTGTTTGCAACAGTCAATGCAGAAATAGTCATCATCTCACAAATTACAAGCTCAGGAAATAAAAAAAAACACATAAAAATATCTTCCCTCTTTTGCATTGACTGCTACGTAACTGACTGACATGATTCAGTAAATGAAGTCATTCTGGACAAATTTCAGAATTCACAAACTTGGAATCAAATGAATAAATTTGCTAAATATAGGCCTGTGACTATAGATAAATATCTGATCTATTACTATGAAGTCACCTAAAAATCAGAGACACATACAAAATAAAATGAATAAAAAATTATCTTAAGATAATCATAATTTTTTTCCAAGTGAAATAAAGTGCTTGGTAAGTAGTTTGGAGCAGTACATACAAGCTAGGAGCACTGGCTTTGAGGTCCACAGACAGGGGTTCTGCCTAGCTCTTACCAGCTCAGTGAGCTCAGGAATTTACCTAACCTCTTTATATCTCAGTTTCTGCTTTTGCTCTCAGAAAAAGAGGGTGATAATATCACTGCTGCAGGATTGTTGTAAGAATTAATTGAGGGAATGCCATATATCATGCAAAGCTTGGCATCTGACACATGATACATTCTCAATAAATGTGTTTTTATTAATATTATAATTATTAATGAGGCTTAAAAATTGAACTGTCTAGACAGTGTCTCTAATTTCATTTTCTACAGAATATTCATAGAATAATCTAGTTCAAGCAAACATACACACACACACACACACACACACACAATGAAACACTTTCTCCAGTGTTCAACTGTACTTGCTATTTCTCTGATTCACTGTCAGGCCCACTTTAATGCATAGGAAACCCTATAGCAAAGAGCTCTCAGGAGAACCAGAAAACGTCTCATATGTTAGTGGAATGTCATGGGCTGTTAAGTCCATTGAATGGAATGGGCTTTGTATAGAACCTTATCAATTATTTCCCTTTGTGATAGTTTTTCTAAATAGAAACTTACTGAAGGATTTTTGTAGTGACTTGGTTACACTATAAGCATTTTATTTCTAATTTTCTTATGCTCTTCTAAAGGTCACAAGCTGGGTCTATATAATTCTCTTTGCAACACCACTAGCAATTGGCTGCTATAAGTGGCTTTGAACTTTGCCACTGCAAATCCTAACCTGGATTTACTCTTCACTTTACTACAAAATTCAATTCAAACAACACAGTAAATAGCCTCTCTCTTCAATATGTGTGTGTGTGTGTGTGTGTGTGTGTCTGTGTGTGTGTGTGTGTGTGTGATGGGGGACGGGGGGGCAGAGGTGGCTCCCCTTATGCATTTTTATGTATCTTCATCAAGCCACTCCATTTGAATGAAAGGATTCCACTCTCCCCTAAACCTCCTTATTGAGACCCTACCCTTAACATTATGTCTCAGCACGGCCTGGTGATACTAGCATGGGGGAAAAGGTCAGTGAGTCAAAAATAGGTTAGGAACACAACTCTCTACCATGCTGCAGAAAAGAACAGAGTTGGCTTACATCCAAAGGTCAAATATATATAGACTTTCTTATGGGAAAGGAATGTCCAACCTGTTCAAAAGTCTTCTGAAGTGAGTTTATATTCTCAGACTACCAAAATTAGCCATCGAGCTGAATCATTCTGGTATTTCCAGGAGTAAAGTTAGATTGGTTGGCTTTTCCAGGGTTATCTGTTATCAGTTAAACAAAGCAATACATTTTTACTTTTGACCAACATGGAATCTGACCTTGTTGGTTAAGTAGAATGGGTCTATGGGAAAAAGTGAAGAAAGAAAGAATGAATGAATGGAGATTGGAAAACACACCTAGTTGATATATGAATCAAGTGCTTGAGAATGAGTGGGGAGAAAGGTGCAGCTCCATAGAGGGTGCTATTGGAACTATAGCTCAAAACAATTGAAATTCACAAGTCGGAGAAAATGGGGCAGTGTATTTCTCTAAAATGCCATGCCATGGTGACAAGCTAAATCTCTGCAAATGGCTGGTGTCTAAGATTCTCCACTCTGCTCCAATTTCAAGGATGACTTTGGCCTCCCTAGGACCAACCACTCTGGTGAAACCTCAAAGACATGTGAGCATCGTTAATATAGCAATGATCACGCTGCACTATAATCATCTATTTACATGTCTTCTCCACTTGAAGGCAAGGGACATATTTACATCACACCACCCCAGTCTCTGACATCTTTTATACATTCCAATGACTAAACAAATCATGAATGAATGAGGATTTAACCAAGGTAGCAAAAGCCTTGCAGGGGTCACCCTTGCCTGTAGTTAGTAATGATACTCACTAAGAAAAAAAAACTCAGAATGCCCTATATTACAGACAATTCTGAGTATTCCTGAGAGGTTGAAACTAGTCCAGGGGGCCCCACAGAGCCCTGGATAAATCTTGTTTAACCAAACTTCTTGAAAAATAACTCCACATCCCTTAGGGAGGTTATCTAAACCGACCCTTTCCACTGGGACTGCTCCAGCTACTGGTCTAGGCTCCATTTCTGGAGATGCTATCATAGATAGGGGTTGTTAGGTTCACTTTGGTTCACCACCAAAATAGGCACAAACCTCCGTGTTCTGCCAGTATTTTCCATTTTAGGATCCTTTAGTATTTTTATTTCTACTACTTTTTTAAATGAAAAAAGAGAAGTCTATGGAATGATCTGGGACTTTGGTATCTGAGATCTGAGTTTAAATCTTGACTGCCACTGTCTGTTTGACCCTGGGTGAGTTAACTTCCTGAGCCTCAGTTTCATTGCCTAGAAAATGGGGATAACAGCATTTACTTCATAAGGATAGTGAGCATCAGATATAATGCATCTGAGCAGTGTACCAAATATATATTCAGAATATAGTGGCCTTAAAGATGCCTAAGAACATATGAACATTTTTATAAAGCATAAAAGCCAACTCATTTTTTCTCAAGATAGCTGGAAACACAGCAAATGTTGCTTCTATTTCAGTGTAAACCTGATAATTGTGGGAATCCCTTATTCAATGTACAGGGCATATTTTCCAGCTGCTCTGTAACTTTAAAAACATGAAATAATTTTTATTTTTACCATAATAATGAGGAAAAAGAAAATAAATTCACTGCCTTACAATGGTTTTGCAGGCAAGAATACATCATCATAAATAAGAATACTGTTTTGTCAGTATCACAATGCTGCTCCAGGCACTTCTACAAAATAGTTTTATTTTCTTGCCTTATGACCCTGAATTCTCTAAGCTTTAAGCAAGTGCCTGACTTTAGAAAGAGCTTATCAAAGTCGAACCACAAACTGCTCACCTCCATCCAGGACATCCTCAATAATGCACCAGTAATTAGCAAACCCAAATAGCGGTCCTCAGTGATATTATTCAGTGTGGATTAACTTCTTACTTTTCTCATTCCCTAGATATTTTTGCAAAGTCTCCTAGACTTTTCCCCTTGGTTCCCATTCAATGTATTTTTCCTGTTAGTTATATTCCCACATTCCAATTTATATTGCTAGGAAAACATGAAATTATGAGTTCTATTCATGAAGAAATACAACATTTAGATGACCTAGGAAGTCTCCTTATTTCGGCTGTTGTAAGTTTTCTTAAGTACCACATAAATATTAAATTATTTGATTCTTTTATCATTGAATAATCCTTAAGTCATCTAAATTAGGTCTACCTGATATTTGGCTCAAAAATCACATATTTCATTATGTGGTATAACTGTAGAAAAGTCCCTGAGGTACAGGAGGTAAAGTACTTAAACAGCATCACTCAGTTCCAATGAACTTAGGAAATATGGGGTCCAGCAGATGAGCTCTGTCTTATCCAATCTCCTCTCCTCCCCTCCTCCCCTTCGCTCCCCTCCTGCTCTCTCTCTCTCTCTGAGGCTCAAATTCAGCCAGTGGATAATCTTAGGAGGGCAGCATCTGGTAGCTTTTCCAAAAGACAGAGACATGAGGTTGAAAATAGGAGCATGACCATCTTGCCTGTAGGACAAATCTTGCCATATATAAAAACAACTTCAGTGTCCACTAACCTATGACCACAATTAAGGATTACTCTGGGAAGGAATTCAACACAAGTCATGGCTTCTGGCCCACAAAGCATGGTCTTTGATTCAATGGCTGCTGTGTAAACATCCTCATATGGCATCAGACCCTTCTGAAAGCGCTCAATCCATGCATGTGAATGGTTACTGAGGAGCAAAATAAACAAGACTGTAGGCATGTTTCCATCAGAAAGTCACAATAAAACAAAAATTGTCATGATTCTTATTTTGACATTAGATGGTGAATGTCTTCAGTAATTGGATTTTCTGCGTTTTATAATTTCCTTGTACTATCTACATTACAGGAATTCAGTAAAATGCTAGGTAAACGACACATAAGCAGGACATGAAATATTTGGAAACAGTATGCTATACAACATAAGTATACATAAACATAAAAATAACTGAAATGATAAACAGGAATTACAATTTAAGTTACATATAAACACATGATCTCCTGATAGAACTACCTTTGAGCCAAAGACAGTGAACTTTCCTGGAAAGAAAAACGTTGGCCTCGGATAATGGGCTGCTCTTGCACTGCCAAGGCAAAGAAAATAAGACAACCCACAACACAGATGACACAAACGCAGAGTCTGTCTGATTTTAAGGATCGAGATGATTCATATTAGTTAAAAATGCTCACTATTTGCTTCTAGAATCATGTTTCTTGGATTAAATCTTAGTAACCATGGAAAGAATAGGTTATTCATTCCCAAGATGCCATGATGCTGTGTTGGAGGCTGTACGTGCTCCATGTCAGATCAGAGTATCCTGTTTAATGATGGCCAGTGATTAGATAAAGGTAATGTGCCTTCTCGTCTTACGTGGCTTCTCAATAGTGCCATCAGTGCTGTGAGTCCCTCTCATGAACTTTGGCAATCCAGCTACAGAGAAGTTGAAGGTTCCCCAAACCCAAGCAGAGACAGGAGTCGCTCCACCACTTTTTATATACTTAGTTTTAGAATTTGTTTTAGAAACATGTATTTTACCATTTTGACTATAATAGAGTGTGAAAAGAAAATAATCGAAGTCAAGGTAAATTTTATGTATTTGTATTAAAACCTGTCCAATATATATTGTAAAAAAATAATATCAGTTTTGGAATAAAATGCAATCTATAATATCATATTGCCATTTTGTATATAAGAAATAAATGTTTAGCACCATGTATGGGGAAATGTTGAAAAGTACTGTTATTAGCAATGAATTGGGTAGGGGACTTTGAATTGGGTATTGTGAAATACTTTCAATTTCTAAAACATATCTAAATGGATGGATGAATAGATGGATAGATAGACAGATAGATAGATGTTAATAGGTAATTAGAAAAATCATGAAGATACACTATTATGCAGAAAATAGCCAAGATACAATCTACACTATTATATATCTGTTCTGTATACCTTCACAAATTTAGTTAAAAATGCTAAGTAAATAAAGTGAAATATATTTAAACACTTTATCATTTTTCAAAACTTTTAATGTGCACTGGGGATATCTACTGAGAATTATCATGTGAAGCAGAATAGAAATGTTCACAGCAGAGAACAAAACCTCCTAGTGCTCATGGAAGCCTGTATAGCTGGTGAGTTTTGGCCAATTTGCTTTTTAAGTCAAGATATATTACGTAACCTTTGGATATTTGAAATGATGGTTTAATTTTAATCAACATACACCTCTGATAGCCATGAGGAACAGGCCCATTTAAAATGACCTGTCCTATTTCTGTGGGTTGTTTGGGCAGGCTGGTCAAGAAAGGAGTTGGGAGATTGGGCTTGACAAACACAGTTCACCATCCCCTCCTTAGAACCCCAGGTTTAGGGTTAGGATTTTTTTGTGTCATCCTCCACCCAACAGGAGGGCCCCAGAGTACTCAAGGTTTTCAGCTAACCCATTTCTTGCTAAATTGCAAGCTCAGTGTGAAGGTAAGGAAAATGCAAATGAATCATACAAGTCAGCCATACAGGTCTTTCGGGTAGGAAGAAGTCTGAAGGAGTTATTTCAGAGATAATGAGAGCAACAAAGACTTTTACTGCCAACAAACACTGGAGAGCAATGCTTGAGTTTTTATTCTTTTTGTTTAAGGCTTTGAGGAAGTCAGGGTGTGTACAATAGCAATGTAGTGAGCCATGAATATTGCAGGCCTAAGATCGGAGAGATGGTCAAAGAGAACTTCCAGGCACGCTAACTGACCCTTTTTTCCTGGGACAATTCAAAGAGACATGCTCTGCTGATTCCACAATCTGTCTCTCTGAGATTTTTTTGAAATATTCTTTTAAGGTGTCAAAGACTGAATCTATGTCAATGTAGGTGAAGAAAAATGCACTGGAGAGAAGGATTCAGTGCAAACTTACAAAGAATTTCTACCCAACCATCCCCCTAACCCTCAATGATATGAAAGAAAAGGGACCAAAAAACGTCTAGATCACCCCAGGTGTACATTGCAAACATATCATAGTGGTTTTGGCTCTGGGAAGTTCAACTTTGAGTAAGACACCCAGACCCACTATTTATTTCAATGTAAACTATTAGAGAGGAAAACATCTGGGGGAAATGCACTCAAAAAGCATCTGTAGAGAATAAGCAATCTTATGAGGCAATATTTAAATGTGAGAAAAAAAAATCACAAAACTTTAGGTCTCCTAGTGGCCTTGGTCTTGGCCAATCTAGCCCAATTCACACACATTTAATATCTTGAAGTTGGGCCTATCGGGAAGCTCTTGCTCCAAATTGGCCTTAGGTCATGTACCTAGCATGACCTGAATTGACAAGCTGATGTGATGCTGAGAATCTGACCCTAATATACAACACTGAGCACAGAGCACAGTTATAAGCATGTATGATCCAAGAGCCTGTATACATGCTTCCCCACTCAGTCTCTCTTGCCCTCACACCTGTGCAATGAGCCAATCAGCACAGGTCAGGATGAGCAAACTGTTGGGAGCTCTGCGAGCTACTGTCCGTGTTTTGTCTGTTTGTTTTGAACAGGGGGGCAAGATGTTATAAGCCAAGGATTTTCAAATTTTATAACTGACTCAGTTTGTGTAGCCCTAGCTTAGAATGCAAAGCTTTTCCTATCCTGCCTGCTACTCCAGAGCCGAAACACTATCTTTGTTGTGTGGTGCATGCTCATGACTCACAGCGATGATAGGAAAGGGTACATAATAACACTCAGTCTCCTTTGGTCCCAGTGAATGCATGACAAATAGCGTTATCTTTGGGTCCTACTACTATATCAGATCTCTTACTTTTACCACATGCTTGAAAAAGAGCCCGCTGGCATGGCTCAGTGGTTGAGCTTCGATCTATGAACCAGGAGGTCACAGTTTGATTCCAGCCCGGGCTGCGGGCTTGATCCCCAGTGGGGGGTGTGCAGGAGGCAGCCGATCAATGATTCTCTCTCACCATTGATGTTTCCATCTCTCCCTCTCCCTTCCTCTCTGAAATCAATAAAAAAATATTTTTTAAAAAAGAATCACGATACCCCTACCTTATCAATAACAACATATATATTTAAAAATAAATATGCTTGAGAAATGTTAAAAGATGCTTCATAAATTCTATTTATTTCATGTATCTGCAACGGGAGTTGGAGTGTCAGGGGGAAGAAAGCATATTTACATTTTAGCTATGTAGGAAAGCAATCAGAAGTTCCTGGGAGCCACATGGCCCAAGGAGACTATCAGAGAGAAAAAATCCATACAGTTAAGAACATGGACAATAATTCCTTTCAACTCTGAGGACAAGGCCAGTAATTTATTCCTAGAGTTGTTAATGAATAAAACAAATAAATGAAGTGATCTGTGTCTGAATATCTCCAACTCAGAGCCAATATTCTTTACAATGACCAGAAAATCTGCATTTTGAAAACCTCCAATTTTCCTGTACTCTTCAGGATTAACAAGAGTTGGCTTAAGACCTTGAATTGGTTCATTTCTCAGGAAGCCTGGCTATCCATCTCTACATTCAGGGTCCTTTCAAGAGCACTGTTTTGAGAATTGTAAGTAATTGGTGGAGTGAGTGACAAGATGGCTAGGCCTTCTCTTTCCCACGTTGCTCTTTTGCTCAAGTTGAGATGGAAATAGAAATTCTGGGGCTCTACCCCAAAGGAGTGAGACACTCTGGGAGCAGGGCCCAGCCCTCAGTGTTGTACCAAGCCCTGCTCTGTGGTCCAGTAGCACTCCTCCCGGGGCTCCCACCAGCCAGCAGAGTTAACGGTAGCTCTGGGAAAGAGCAAGCTTCTGTCCGTGTTCTAGTCCCTTCCACCAGAGCTCTTACCATAGTCGCATTTACAAGTCTGGCCTTTTGAGGGCAGTCCCCAAAGTGGAATGCAGGACACAGGAAGACAGAGAGAGGAAAGTCTCAAGTGCCAAGCAGAAAAGAATGGCCTGTACAGCTGGACTGTTTTGTCTGCCTCCTGTCTAAAGGCACCAAAATTTACAGAGAATAAACGTAGGGGTGGGGAAAAAATGTCTTGGAGCTCAATGATCTTTCAAGTTTGGAATAATTTTAAGTTGAGCAACAATCTGAGCATATTTCAGCCGGCATCTGCGCTCCACTCAGTTTCAGGCTGGCCTTGACTCTCTTGAGGAATCAGCCCACATACAAGCAGGTTAAGAGATGGAGAAACACTTATTTCATTTTCTATTTCCCACGTCTTCTTTTCTATACACATCAAAGTAGAGATTGTGATAAACACTTCTCTAATGCTAAAGCCTATATATTTTCACCTTAAATTCAACCACGTCATTAATATCAAAGATAAGGAAATGAATAAAACAATGGCTTATAGTCGGTACATTCTTTTTATCTAAGAAGGCTCATTCCGTTTGAATTATAATTTCTTCAATGTAATCTAAAGTTTTTAAAAATGCACTGTATTGGCTCCAGCACTTACACATTTACTGAAGGGCAGTAGGTTGGGAGTTAGAAAGGGCAGTAATGTTTCCAGGGATGGAAGACAGCGCGGAGATGAGAAATGATGGGTTCTGAGTTCCGACTGCATCCCCATGAGCTGGAATCTGAGGAACAAGTCATTTCCTGTCTCTAAAAGGCATATAAGCCTCTTCTGTAAAAAAGGAGGGCTCAGCTTCCTGTATTGGCTCTTCCCAGTTCTACATGTGAGGGTCCTAGTAACTGTCAGGGAGGACCAATCACTGTGATGCATCAAGGACAAAATCAGCTCTCTCATCCATCAAAGAACAAACCTATTTTTTCAGATGTTTTAAATATCAAAACAGTGCATCCCATAAAAAGTTTTTGTC
>NW_006383011.1:20098348-20103868 GCF_000327345.1 Myotis davidii | reverse complement strand
GATAAATTATAAAGGCACAAAAGCTAATCTTTGGATAATAAGTATAAACCATCATTTTGTAAGGACTGTAATGAGCCAGACTCTCTAGTAAGCACTGTATATAAATGATCTCTAATGCTTATAATATTTCTGTAAAGAAGGTATTATTACTGTTGCCATATCAGAGTTGATGAACTCGGGGCTTCAAGAGGTAGGTGACCTGTCACACAGCCTGGGGCTCCCAGGTGACAGAGCTGAAAAGCAAATGCAGGCCCACCTCATAGCTGTGTCCTTTTTCTGTTGTCCGCAATGCACAGGATTATTCTTCCACATAATATTTAAAGCACTGAGAACATTCAGAGAATCTCAGGTAAAGCATTATAACTGGATTCTGCCTGAAAATGCCTTTACTGCACTCTGTATCATATTTTATAACATTTGCATGTTAGGTATTTATGCTAGGAGCCACGTCTTACCTACTTTGTAAGGCTGAGACTGAGTCTGAATTTTATTGCTGTTCAGTTCTTCCACATAATATTTAAAGCACTGAGAACATTCAGAGAATCTCAGGTAAAGCATTATAACTGGATTCTGCCTGAAAATGCCTTTACTGCACTCTGTATCATATTTTATAACATTTGCATGTTAGGTATTTATGCTAGGAGCCACGTCTTACCTACTTTGTAAGGCTGAGACTGAGTCTGAATTTTATTGCTGTACAGGGTAGACATCCAAGCTCTCAGGGAGTGAATGGGTACATGTTACAGATTTGAAATGTGCCCTCGAGATGATGTAGAGGTGATACATGCCCCCTGACTCTCTCATCTCTCTGGCTCCTCACCCACTTTCCTGTCTCTGGTTAAGAGTCTGCACAGGTGATGGAGAATATGGAGACAGTATTTGCAATGAGGTGTTCTAAAAGAGAGAAGAACACACCTGTCACAGCACTTCTCCTTCCACAGCGATTCCTGGACAACCCCTCACATACTCAGATATCTTCAGTGCCTACATCTTCAGTTCCAATGTCTGTTCTTAGTGATTGGCCAGGTCTCAGTAGATTGGCCAACTGAATAGAGAGCACTCAGCTACAAGCCAGAGAACCTACATGTCCATCAGTTTCCACCCAGGACAGACCAAGCCCTCACAAACAACTTTCTGGAGACACCATATCCTGCCCCTTTGTCATTAAATCGATGAAAGACAGGCAGGGTGGGGGTAGCTTTGATGGAGCTGGCGAGGAACTCCCTGTTTCACAGTTTCTGGGTTCACTTGCCTGGGTGTTGGAGGTTGTGGAAGTTACCCAAATGAAAGATCTAACCAACAAATCCCAGGGGCTGCCCTATGACCCTAAGGCAGTGATGGCAAACCTATGACACGTGTGTTAGAGGTGACATGCGAACTCATTTTTTGGGTTAATTTTTCTTTGTTAAGTGGCATTTAAATATATAAAATAAATATCAAAAATATAAATCTTTGTTTTACTATGGTTGCAAATATCAAAAAATTTCTATATATGACACGGCACCAGAGTTAAGTTAGGGTTTTTCAAAATGCTGACATGCCGAGCTCAAAAGGTTCGCCATCACTGCCCTAAGGTGATGTACAGCAAATACAAATGACGGGGTTTTCAGAGCAAATCTCTCCCACATCACACAAAATAGGCATGTGTGTGTTCACAAAGATTCAGGTCTTATTCCAAAGAAGCAAAAAGCCAATGTAAGGACAATGGGAAAGACTTTAAAGATGAACACTGCTGCCCTTGCTGATTTGGCTCAGTGGATAGAGCATGGGCCTGCAGACTGAAGGGTCCCAGGTTCGAGTTCAGTTCAGGGGACATGCCTGGGTTGCGGGCTCGATCCCCAGTGGGGGGCATGCAGAAGGCAGTCAATCAATGATTCTCTCTCATCATTGGTGTTTCTATCTCTCCCTCTCCTTTCCTCTCTGAAATCAATAAAAATATATTTTTTTAAAAATGAACATTGCTTATGTCAATCTCACTAATAATTCTACCTAGCCATTTGGATGAGTTATTTTTTTAGAAATATATAGATAAGTATTTGTCTAGTTTACTTCTTTATTTTTTCTTTTTAATTTGTTCAAAAAATTTAATTTATTCACAAAAATTATGAGAAGCAATCAGCACTTTTATTGGTGTTTGGAGCCAATGCATCCTGTGAAGAATTCAATTTAAGAGCAAACTCAATTAGGGAATTGAAGTAGCAGAAGCTAAATTTAGCCCTGAAAATTAAGATTATTATCTTTGTATAACAGTCTCCAAAGCTAATAATAATCCATTATGTTTATTGGGGAATATTAGATTGCAATGAATGTCTCAAATGGTTACCGTACACTTCCCCATGCTGTTCTTTTACCCAGGATGGACATTTTTATTCCTTACCCAAAGGCTAGTGAATTCTCTTTCTATAATCATAGGGAATTCGGAGATGCTTGTGAGTCATCAGAACTAATTATCAAAAATGAGTGTGGGATTTAACTTCTTGGAGATTACGAAGACTAAAACACACAATTTTGATCTCTAAAAATCTGGATGTAATTTTGGCTTATGGACAAAGAATAGTTTAAGTGACTTCTTAAGGTGACTTTTATGTATACATGAGATTTAAGTCTCCAAGATTTGGGCTACCCAGGCATTTTTCAAAGTATTACTTATGAGGTCATATTTTACTCAGGAAAAAAGTGAATTTTTCATACAATTTGACTGCTTTAAAAAGTAGAGTGTTGCTTTAAATTAATACTAGGATTCCAAGTTTTTTAAAAGAATAGGCATTTATGTTTATCTGCTGGATCCAGAGCTAGTCCCAAATTCCAGTAACTTCTACACCAAGTAAGAGCCTTCCAAGTCTTTGTGGCTTATCCGGTGCATCTATGAGAGGCCAGGGAGGTGAGGGTGTTAAAGCAGGCAGGGTGTGAAGCCCATTTACAGAAGGTTCACACCCCACCTATTGTTAAGCCCTTATCTTTGACTTCCTGAAGGGGCGGAGACCTCAAAGCAAAGCTTTTGTGTTCAACTTCTGACTTACTCCTGGTTCACCTATAACTTTCTATCATCAATTACAAAAGTATTTGGGAGAAAAAGGGGTACATCTTTTTCAGTATTAGATTAAAATTCTTTTTAGATGAGAATTTTTCCAGGAAACAGTTCTCTGCCTGCCTAAATCCTCCCTTCCTCAAATATGTGCTAGCTGTCATATAGCTGTATCTCTGAGTCTCCTTGGGGACCAGCTCTTGACAGCTAAAAAAGAAGGTGAAGCAAAGAAAGCAATCCTCCTCCCTGAGCCCTTCCTCGTGGCCCCATCCTTCTCCTGGCCATTTTACCATGAAAACTTGGCCTCATCTGTGACCCTGACGTGTTCTTCACAGGCTCTCCAAATCCTGTTGACTCTTTATTAAGGAAAGTGGCCCTCACCCATTATTAAACCATTTCCACACCAACCTCCCTCCTCTCATGTCCCGTCATAACATCCCTAACACACGGAGTCCAACATTTTAATAAAATGATTAAGACATTCTCTGGAGCTGTCAACAATGAGAGGGATCCCTAACTGTAGTAACTTTGAGCAGGTTATAATTCTAGGCCTGAGAGCTAAAGAAGTATAACCTACAGACACTAGTACCTTCTCCCTCAATACTGCCCACGTATCCTCCTACTTCCTTCCCCAAAGTCCCCTTCTACTTATCCCTTTGGAAACTTTTGTTCCATTTTCGTTTCCCTCATTGGACCCTGAGGGGGTAAATGACATCATTACAGTTGCCACTCTGCTACTTGTATACCTTTCAATAGACATACAGCCCTCATAGGGGAGAGAGGCAACAATCATAATAGGAGCTACTTCCTCACACCCCCAGGCCCTCTTTCTGACTCCAAAAGGGAAAGGGAAGTAGACATTTAGTAACTACCATTTTCCTGACACAGCACACAGACAGTGAGTGGTTGCACAATGACAAACGACACCAACATTGGAAAACTTTATATGTAAGTCATTTCATTCCTGTGCGGATGTTTTCCTAGGACTGAGTCCCAGGAATGGGGTTGCTGGGTCAAAGACAAATGCATCTCTAAGTCTGTTAATTATTTCCAGATCTCCCTCCACACAGGTTACACCACTTTGCATGCCCTCTAAAAATGTAGGAGAGATGACTTGTTTTTCTTCCAGCTTTGCCAGAGTGTGAGGTCACACTGCTGGATTTTGCTTGTCTTATGAATGAGAAGGAGTTTCTCAGTGAAGTCTGATGTTACATTACTGTGAGTGAGTTTATCACATATTTAAGGGCCATTTGTATTCGCCCTTAAACGCCTGTATTTGGCAGGAGGCATTCCGGAATCCAAAGATGCTGTTTCTTTACCTTCAAGTCACCACCCGGGGCAAGCCCATTCATCTCCTCCACAGAAAGCCATGCTGCTTACACATGTTCGAGACCTGAGGATGGAGGTGACGTCTGTATCAAAAGAGCAAAAGGGCTTAAAGACTCTGCTTCCCACAGTCAGTCTTCAGTTCCTGGTTTGGCAGAAGCTGAATGAAGTGTGTGACTATGAGTCTCCAGAGCGTAGTAGGGAGGGACTGCTTCTTCTGTACTTTTACGTTTTGTGTTATTTGGGGATCTTGCCTGGATGCTGTGACTCCTCCCTTTTCTAAAATGTAGTATTCACACTTCTGTAAGTTGTGTGAATCTTAAGAAAGAGAGCGAGAAACAGAGGAAAGAAGGGAGGGAGAAGAGGAAGTATTTTTTAAAAACCTTCTTATGTCTGATGATCACTGTGGTTTATAGAACTACATTTATAGACACAACTCATTATATAAAAGTGTTCTACTTATTTATTGTTGCTATTTTGTTTTTATTGATAGATAATTGACAAATAGCACTATGTTAGTTTTGTATTGTAGTTGGTTTTTTTTTAAATATATTTTTAGTGATTTCAGAGAGGAAGGGAGAGGGAGAGAGACAGAAACATCAATGATGAGAGAGAACCATTGATCAGCTACCTCCTGCATGCCCCCCACTGGAGATTGAGCCTGCAACTTCCTGGGTCATAGGTCAATGCTTAACCACTGAGCCACATGGGCAAGGCTAAGAGAGATTTTTTATTTATTTATCTATCTATCAATCTATCTATCTATCTATCTATCTGTTGGTTTGTTTTATTGTTTAATCCTCACCCGATGATATTTTTTCCATTAAGTTTTAAAGAGTAGAAGGGAAAGGGAGAGACAGAAACAAAGATGTGAGAGAGACACATTGATTGGCTGCCTCCCGCATACTCCCGACCAGGGCCAGGAGCCTGCAACTGAGGTGCGTGCCCTTGATCACAACTGAACCCGGGACCCTTCAGTCTTCAGGCTGACGCTCCATCCACTGAGCCAAACCGGCTAGGGCTAAGCAAGCTTTTTTTACTGCAAGATCTCTCAAAGCCTTGAAAATAGGGATGAGTTAAAGTAATCAATGTTTCCCACATAATTTGGTTGCAGAATCCTCTTCCCAGGAAAACAAAAATAAACCAAGGGCCTAGTTCTTTAATGCTGG
>NW_006383011.1:20092755-20098311 GCF_000327345.1 Myotis davidii | reverse complement strand
GGGAAACAGCCTCTGGCTGCGTGGTCAGGTGAGTCTGAATTCTGACAACACGTGGTGTGTTCTCAGTCACAGGGCTTCTCAGGGCTCATCTCTAAAGTGGGCATCTCTGCAAAGTCACTTAGGTTCTCACTTCAACTGACCTACACCGTGGGGTGGGGGGCACAGAAGACAGCCCCGTGGCAGCAAATGGCTCCTTTGGTTCAACCCATGGACACCATTGGAAGGATGAGGAAGTCCACACTTCCATAATGAGAAATCTTCTAAGAAAGATCAAGGGTTTTCTCTCACATGATATCATGAAACCTTGACAGGAATCACTGTTTTTCTCACCTGTAGGACCTGCCTTCTTCTTACTGATTGTCATGGGCTGAGCTGTCTGGGTAGCAGTTTACTCTGTAGCCAAGTGGCCAAGTTGGTCAGAATCTAGCCTCCCTTTAACTTTTGGCAAACGCCATGCAACACACGCCTGCCCCCCGATCCACCAGTGAGTTTCTCAGTCAGTACAAACTCACAGGTGGTCCAAATCATTCTCTTCCTTTGGCATTTGCTTTTCCTGGCATTTTTATGCCATAGTATTACAGCAGAGATTCTGATCTGTCAGTGTCACTAAATTATGAGTTCTACAAACCCCCGATTGTGGGATTTGCTGGAAAAGCTTGATGCTTTGCTTGGCCTCCTCACTCCTTCAGTCATAAACATGCGCTAAGCTTCCAAAATGCCAGGCACTCTGTCGAAAGCGAGAGGTACAAAGCCGTTCATGGGTGTGCACATGCTGTTTATTGTGAATGCTCTGCCACACTCCTCACAGGTACAGCGCAGATGCCTCCCCCTCCAGGAAGCCTGACAGAGCTTCACCTCACCTTAGTCTGAACTGTGTCTCCTTCACCGCCCCTACTCCCATGCTGCTCCTTCTGCAGATGTGCCATGACTCTTCTATGGCTGCATGCCGGCCTCCCCTCTGAGTTTCTAGCTCCTCAGCATCCATGGTAGTGGCTGCCACACAGGAAGTGCTCAGATTTATGACTGACTGAGTGAATCAAGGTGCGAAGAAACAATTCTTGTTTGCAAAGTTCACATAAACCCTAGTTCAGCTTTTCTAAGTTTCCTAAGAGACCCAAGAATGCATTGTGATGTCTGAAATACAAATTGTAGAATACCTCTTAAATATATAAATATTTTTGAATTACGAAGACATTTTCAAGTTTACCTCCCAAAGTAGTCTGCACAGTGTTACGGTACTTTGATGCTGGTTTCAAGCTCAATCTGTACAGAGAAAGGCCCAAAGGGCAAGGCCCGACTAAGATGCAGCTGGGGACACGCTGCTCTGTGGGAACCTGCCTGCCTTCCCAGGCTGCCAGCTCTCTGCTTCCACCATCACACGCCTCGTCAACATGGGGACACATCAGTGTGAGAGAACAGCAGTCACATTTCTAGTTTAATTACAGAAACGCAAGCCTTACATCTCCTCAATCCTTAATTATACAGAAGTGACAAAAGGTACCTGCCATGTCTTCTCTGCTTCTTGTCACCCACCACCTTGCCCTATTGTAAACAAGGCGCACCACAAGTATTATGGGTATAATTACAACTCACCAGCCAACCTGCCGCTTATACCTGCAGAACACGGCAATGGGAATTTTTATGAATGTAGCTATATTGGGTAAGGTAGAATATAAAAGAGAGAATTCCTACTATATCTAAGAAAATGTGTTTTTACATATTTTTATATCCGCACCCCCCCCCCAATACCTTGAAATGACATTCTAAAAGATATTTAGGAGTATTTAAAGAAAGGATGTAAATAGCAATATTTCTATGCTCTGTGTAGAAGCAACCTCTTCACATTAATATCCAGCATATAAAATGCCAGCTACATCCCTGAATGCTAACTAGACCCACACCCCGCAGCCTATGTGGTGATCCTCTGACCCATATCATTCTTCTTAAGGAAACTCCAGCTGATGGCTCCTCCGCCTTTCCTTCTCCCCTGACTGTAGGGAGACTTCAGCTACTAGAAAGACAGATGTTTGCTTTTGAGTTGCATGGCTCCTCTCTGCTACCAGTAATTTTATCCTAATGTGTTTGTATAAAAGGGAATAAAAGGAATTCATCACAAAATTATTTTTCCTCAGTGAATGCCAACAAAATATATGAAGCAAAAAAAGGGGGGGGGGGAATGTAACTCTTATCCTTGTTATGAATGAGGAAACTAGAGGAAGGCTGGGGAAAGCATTATCACCCATCCATCACCTACCCATTCACTCATTACTCAGTCAAGCAAGCTCAGTAACTACTGAGGTTCTGATGTCATTGCTCAAATCTACATACTTAAAAAAAAATTAAAATTTAAGCAGGGGATTTTTTTAAAAGCCTATCACATGGTGCCTACATTTAAATATATCCTAAAAATTGTGGCTGCAGATTTATCTGCAATCCCCTTAACAGTGTATCTTCATAGACATGAGGATAGCTAAAGAATATAGCTAATAGTTTTAGATACTTGGAAACATCAAAGTCAATTCATGTATCAGAAATTTCCCAGATTTGGATTTTCTTTCTCACTGCAACATCAAGGAAAGGATAAGGGACTTGGAGTAGGAAAGTCCTGAGTTTGAGATCTTATCCTATTTATTCTCTTTATTTTATGGAGCTGAACTGAGGATCAAATAAATTAATTCAGGTAATAACCCTTTAGTTCATGCATTTATTCAGACATTCATTTATGCACTCAACAATGACCTGGGGACTGTCCTAGATGCTGCTAGGAATACGAGGCTGAGAAAAAACAGACAAGGGTTCTTATATAGCAGACAACACTGTGGCTGCTTTTGTTTTATGGGGCTGTTAGTCTATTAGGCAGCCAGATGCTGATAAACTAGCCGCATTAATCAATTTTGTGACAAATCAAAGAGTGTGGTCTGATAGAGGGGCATGCTTGTCCAAACTTGACGCAGAAACCAACAGAGACAGGAGCATTGGGGCAGGCTTCACTGAGGAAGAGAGTTTTGCAATTAAGAAGTGGGCCCAACCAGTGTGGCTCAGTGGTTGAGCTTTGACCTATGAACCAGGAAGTCACAGTTCGATTCAGTTCCATTTGGTTTGATTCCCAGTCAGGGCACATGCCCAGGTTTTAGGCTCAATCCCCAGTGGGGAGCATACAAGAGGCAGCTAGTCAATGATTTTCTCTCATGATTGATATTTCTATCGCTCTCTCTCCCTCTCCCTTCCTCTCTGAAATCAATAAAAATATATACTTTTTAAAAACAGGTGAGAGAGTACTGGGTGACTGGATGGAAATGGATAGGGATGGAACAATATATGTAAAAGCTTTAGAACAGGAGAGAGACAGTGGTGAGGAGGAACTGAAGGAAGGCCAGTGTGGCTAGAATATTGGGACCAGCCATGAAGAAGTGAACGCGTGGAGCTCACAGTGGGGAGGGAGTGTCCAGCACACGTGTAGCTGGATAGAAATGAAAAAGGCTGTAATTGTCAAGTTCACACTGGATTTTGAAGACAGCATGAAAAATGCAAAATATCTCAATAATTGTGCATATCGATTACATGCTGAAATGGTAATGTTTTGGATATATCAAGGACATATTAAAGAGTTGTGGTGTTAAAATCAACTTAATATACATTAGAACTTTTTAAGATGACTACTAGAAAAGTTAAAGTCACACACACAGCTCACATTATACTGTCGTTGAACAGTGCTGGTATATCCACGCAGAGCCTTTTAATCCTGGACAAGAGTTTTTATCCGAGCACAATGGGAAGCACTGGAAGGCTTTAAGGATAAACGATGGGATTACTCCAGCTTCTGGGCAGAGAGGACAGATCAAAAGACAGCTGGAGAGGATGTAGAAAATGAGCCAGGAACAAACTGCAATAGACCAGGCAAAAAGCTTCATACCAGCTTGGTTTAGGGTCAGAAAGTACTGAGATGAGTAGAGGTTTGAGACATAATTAGGAGGGAAACACCAAGAGGACCTAGTAGTGAATCAGATATTGATAAGCTCCACAGCGCAGAAATCCTATACTAGAGGTCTGAATTCAGTGCGACGGGAGGACAAAGTCAAAAATGAGATGTGCTTTACGTAGCAGACAACGCTGGTTGCTTTTGTTTTATAATGGGCGCCATTAAAAGTCAGGTTCTGATAGCATGTCATGAAATTGCATTCTGGTTAGAACATTAAATATCTTTTAACCAGAGTTGAACTTAAATCAGCAGTTAATGGATATTGACTAAATGCAAGAGACTGTGACAGGATTGTTTTGGGGAGAAAAAAGAGGGAAATAACATTTATTTATGCCTAGTAGCATGTGCCCAAAGCTTTATATGTTTAACTCATTCAATCCTCCTAAAAACCTGATAAGGTCAATTTATTATCCCATTTTAAAGATGAGTGAAATGAGGTTCAAATGCGCTTAGAAAAATGAATGACGCTCAATAAAGGCAGAGGCCATTTTGATTTTTTTCTCTGCTGTATCCATAATGCCCAATTATTACTTAGTATATATTAATGCTCAAAAAATTAGGTAGAATGAATGAATAAAAGTTATACAGCTCAAAAAAGGCAAAACCACATTTCAACCCTGTTATATATGACTCAAGCAAATGGTATCACAACTGGAATTAAAAAGAAATCAGAGATAACTTATAGATTGTGGTTAACAGGTATGTAAAAGCTTTCATCTATGGCTGATGCTACCCTACACTACATTGAATAATAAGAATAGTCAACATTTCCAAATACTTACTTGGTGCCAGACACTGTTGTAAATCTTTCACTTTACTATCTTATTTATGCTTCTTTTTTAGCAACTGTGTGGGCAGGTATTATTATTATTTTTCTCATTCTAGAGATTGGGAAACAGAGGCACAAAGAGGGTCAGTCACTTGCCCTAAATCACACAGCTATAAAGGCATTAAGCCCAAGAAACCCATCGGGCAAGTCCATATCACACTTATTTTTTTTAAACCCGGGACCCTTGAGTCCACAGGCCGACACTCTGAGCCAAACCAGTTCTGGCCACACTTTTCTTTAAAATGATTTTCAGAGAGGAAGGGAGAGGGAGAGAGAGAGATAGAAACATCAATGCTGAGAGAGAACCGTTGATCAGCTGTCTTCTGCATGCCCCACACTGGGGATGGAGCCCACAACCCGGTCATGTGCCCCAACTGGGGATCAAACTGTGACCTCCTGGATCATAGGTTGGTACTCAACCTCTGAGCCATGCTGGCCAGGGCAATATCGAACCTTTAACCACCAGGGAACCCTGGTTTTTACAAAGATCTCCCCAGGATTAAGGCAAAGTCTGTTTTCCAGTCATTGGTCCAGCACCCTCTCCTTGAGTTACATAATGTGATGGCTTGTCAGGGCACCCCCTTGTGAATCTAAGAAATCATTCAAGGCTAAATACCAAGGCAGACAACTGGAGAGTCAGAACACAACGTGTACAAAAGAGTCTGTGGGTCTCGTGTGCATCTCATTCCATGCAAAGAGCACATTTATCAGGAGCCTTGAAACCTGCACTGGCAGGAAGCTGTTATTT
>NW_006383011.1:20084994-20092710 GCF_000327345.1 Myotis davidii | reverse complement strand
AGAGGTGAAGCAAGGGGCTTAGTAAGTTGAAGATTTCCCAGCAGCAAAACCATCACAGTAGGGTGTTAACAGTGCATTCAGGAGACCCTTGTTCACTAATGGGGCTTACTCGTTATGGCACTTTCTACGCACACTGAGCATTAAGTGCTTGCTAACAGTTCAGATAATGAACTGGGTGGTTATGACCAGGCATTTCCTATGTGCCATTTACCTCAAGTGTCAAATTACAAATTGATCCTGTGCTGTGTAAGAGGGCTCAGCGCTCTGATTTGGAAAATCTGTTGGGCAAACATGGGCCTTTATGTGAACATTTCATTTCTTTCAATACTTGCAGACTGTCATGTAGAATCCCTAAAGGAGTCGTGTTTTGTATTTTTTAATAAAGAAATAGTCTTACCATCACCATAAAAAGTTTAATATTCACTCCCTGGCAATTTGATCTAGAGGGATCCCATCTGGTGCCCCATCAAGATGGTCTGAAGTGCAGTCAAGATGTCATTATGAGGGGGTTTGATCTGTAATGTGCCTCACTGCCTAGAGACTGAGAGCAGCATGATGCTTCTCTGATCACTGCTATCATCTGCAGTCACTGAAATCATGGAAGTAGACCAAATGCCCCCTGGGCTGAGTGGCCATATATCATAAACAGAGAGGACTGCCCCTGCCCACTCCGGAACCATGAGAAGTAACCCTGTCAAAATTCCCAACACTTACTCTATCAGGGAACTTATCACCCCATTTTATAATTGCTTATCTAATTGTTTTTCTCCTTGGCTAGACTCATATCTCCAGGAGGGCAAATCCTGTATCTCTCTTTCCTATTACTGCATCTCTACCAACTGGTGCAATCCCTGGCATACAGTAGGCACTCAACACATAGTGAACGAATGAATAAAACTACCTGTGTATGCCACCTTAAATGTTGTCAGTAAATTAAGAGTTTTAGAAACAATATGAAAATAGTGTTCTAAGACAACAGCCTTCACAATGCTCTCTGATAACCTTTATAATGTATTAATGTTCAGACAAAAGAGCCTTCACAATGCTCTCTGATAACCTTTATAAATGTATTAATGTTCAGACAAAAGCTCTTAAGACCAGAAAAAATTAACAAAAAAATTATTGGGGAAGGGGTTAAGACCAGAAAAAGAAGGCTGGTAATAAGGACTGGGATAAAGGATGGAGCAGTTAGTATGAAAAAAAGTTCAAAGTATTTATTTGAGAACATAAGAAATAAAAAAGGCATTCAACAGCATTTGGTCAAATATATTTCCTTTGGAAATAAAAGATTAGAAGCTGATACACTGGAAGTGGAGAAATTATTTGTTCATTTGTTTTTAGGGTGTTTTTTTTGTTTTTGTTTTTTGTAACACAAAACAATAAGAGAAGTACTTTTTCTTGAAATTCACCTAAGAAAAGATTCTTTGAAAAACATGTTATCTTTTTCTTTGAAAATTGGTTCCTTCTTTTAAACACTTTATCAGGGCTTTATTTGTTAGCAAAAATATCCAACTCGATTTGAATATTTTTTATTCATTTTTAGAGAGAGCAGAAAAGAGAGAGAAGGAAAGAGATAGATCAAGAGAGAGAAACATTGAAGTGAGAAAGAAACATCTTTCGGTTGCCTCCAGTACAAGCCTTGATTCGGAATCAAACACGGAATGTAGGTATGTGTCCTGTCCGAGAATCGAACACATTCCCTTTTGGTGTATGGGACAACGCTCCAACCAACTGAGCCACTGCCTGGGCACAATTTCATTCTAATTTAATGCAGCAGTAAATTAAAGCAGCTCGTCAAGAATAACTGGTATGGAATAGTTAAACACCTCTATCTGGATGACCCAAAGGTATCGGAAGCTAATGATTCACACACCAAACTAACCTAACAGGTCCCACAGACCTCCTTACCATCCTGTGTTCTATCTTAATGAAAGGACATTTCCTCAGGGTGGAGACTTTGGAATCATGTTTACTTCCAGATCGCTCCTGTTTCCTTCTTTTACCTGCCCATCCTGTCAGATACCAGATTATCTATTTTCTTTTCCAAGTATGCTGTAAATCCATGTCTACCTTTCTACTCCCATTACCCCTCTGTAAAATTGAAATAATTGAAATAATTTTCTAAATTGGTATCTTTTCTTCCAGTTGACCCCCATCTCCAAAAAGCCCTCCACAGTTATAATAATAAACGCATAATATGCTAATTAGACTGGACAGCTGGACATCCTTCTGGACATCCTTCCGAATGAAGCCAGGGCTGCAAGGGCCGAGCCCCTTGCATGAATCTCATGCATCGGGCCTCTAGTTGTGTCATAATTATATTTTGTAAAATAAATGCCTGATTGTGTCACATCCCTGCTTAAAAATTTGTGTAGGTCCCTGTTGCTAAGTTGAAGCCACAACTTCACGAACAATATTGCTCAAGTTGTTACAAATCCATTTCAGGCTCATCTTCTCCCTGTATTGCAATTATCTCCCTAGTCACATAATTCTGTAAGTAAAAACAGGTCTATACCAGAGGAACCAATAGCATTTCTATGACTCTCTATCTCATCTGAAGGAACAGCAACGTCTTCAAATGCCTTATGCTAGTTCTTGGAGATCCCAAAGGGAAACTATTCTTCTCCCCAAATGAACTAGAGTCCAATTTGATAATATTTTCTTCACATTCAATACTTGCTACATATTTCCTCAGGAAATTTATTACCTAGAAAAAAATAATGAATGAACAATACAAGTATTGGTTCTAAATCAGCAGCAGTTCCATAGTTGTCCTTAGAATGGTGGCTATCAACTCTATGAGATCCAATTTCCCTTTATAGTAAACTAGAGACCCAGTGCATGAAATTCGTGCACTCAGGGAGGGGGCGGTGTCCCACAGCCCAGATTGTGAGAGGGTGCAGGCCAGGCCAAGGGACCCCACCAGTGCACAATCGGGGCCAGGGAGGGACGTGGGAGGTTGGCCAGCTGGGGAGGCACCGTGGGAGGGCTCCAGGGTGTGTCCGGCCCATCTCGCTCAGTCCGGATCGGCCGGACCCCAGCAGCAAGCTAACCTACCAGTTGGAGAGTCTGCCCCCTGGTGATTAGTGCATGTTATAGCGAGTGGTTGAGCAGCCTTAGCATATAATTAGCATATTACGCTTTGATTGGTTGAACTGCCGACCAGTTAACTGGACACTTAGCATATTAGGCTTTTATTATGTAGGATATTTTATAGCACCTTCATTATCCTGACATAAAATTCCTAAATACGTACATTTACCTGCATCCCTAATTAAAATGTAGAATGCCTGGCTTGTAATATAAATAACAATTAAAAATATTAATTTACAACAATATATTATATAGGTACACATGCAATTGTTCAATAATAATTACAATATAGAGTTAGACAGTGATGCCTTCTTACAAAGAATAAATTTGGGTGTAAGAGAAAGATGAGGAGCTATTTGAAGGGACACTGGAAAATGAAAAACAGATATAACTGGGCATAACATCAGACACATGGTAAACGATTAAATAACAAAAGCTATTACCATTAAATCCCTAACCACTCTGAAGCAATAACGCAAAATAGCATGTCTTACTGTCATATCAATTGTTAAGTATTTACTTATTTATACCATGGACAATACATTTCTTTAAAAATGCATGGCCTCTCTCTCTCTCCCCCTTCCCTCACTTCCACTTTCTCTAAAAAGCAATGGAAGAAATATCCTCAGGTGAGGATTAACAACAACAACAACAACAGCAGCATGGAAATAAACCCATCAGCACAAGAGACTGTCTTTAGACGTGCACCTTTCTGGCAGGTGTTAATGCATGGGCTTGGCTTATATTATTTATAACCGGTTGCTCTTAGGACTATTCTAGTGCAGCAAATGCAGCTTTGTGTATGGGCTCTGAGTGATAACATTCATTTCTTTAAGGTAGATTTCTTCTGGACAGTCACATTATTTGCCAGTTCAATAGGGCAAGACATTTTCCAAAGGAGATTTTTTTTGAGGGGTGGGGTTGGGAGGTAGGGTTTACATGTATGGCTGTGAGTTTGGGCGGGGGGTTGGGGGGGTGAGTGAGCACAATATAAAAAAGTGATTAATTCAAATTACTCTGGATTCTTTTCACCTTGTTATCTCTGTACCCACAGCACTAAAGTCATTTTTTTTCTTTTTTTTTAAAATATATTTTATTGATTTTCTACAGAGAGGAAGTGAGAGATATAGAAAGTCAGAAACATCGATGAGAGAGAAACATCGATCAGCTGCCTCCTGCACATCTCCCACTGGGGATATGCCCGCAACCCATGTACATGCCCCTGACCGGAATCGAACCTGGGACCTTTCAGTCCGCAAGCCGACGCTCTATCCACCGAGCCAAACCAGTTTCGGCAGCACTAAAGTCATTTTTATTTATAAGAGCAGTTTTTATTTCTCTCTCCATAAGAGAGTAAAAGTGTAAAGTGCCTAATAATACAATTTGTTCTTAGTATAGCATAATTTTCAGATTTTTAAAAAGAAATGACAGTAAATAAAATACTTAAAACATATAAGTTGATATGATTTTTCTCAATGACCAATAGATAAATTAAGTGATGGGGACATAAAGAAACCAAATAATTGAAAAATACATAGCTCTTAATCCTTCAGGTCGTGAACGTTACCAAATTTCAAACTCACTGAAATCATCCAATTATAAGAAGTTTTGGGATTTATTTTATTTTGTTTGGAGGTAAAATGCTTTATTGGTTCATTAAAAGTGTAAGTAAAATAAACAGGAGAAAATAGTAGAACTAAAAATATTACTTCTTTTCCACCTAAAAAGCTCACAACCTAATAAAATTGGTTAACTCTTTTTTTGTTTGTTTTCTCCCTAAACAATTATTTTGTTCCATTCACATGTATGTCCACCAAATAGTTTCAATTTAATTTTCCATTCTCAGCTACACTTAAGATTACTTTTGTTCAGCAGATAAATGTACCAGCTGCTCTTACTACTACCCCCACTCATTACAAATACAGAATGGAAAACATTACTTTAAAAATGAGAAAAGATCGAAACGCCAGGCTTTCTTTTCCCCCCCCCCCCAGCTTGTTTCTAGGGTTATTTTTATGGGACAATTAGGAAGAAAGAATGAGGAGATGAGGATAAGAAGGGACAACAGATGCAATTTTTTAATCCTTTTTATAATTTGTTTATTGAGAGAAGAAAGAGAGCAGCTTTAGGATGTGTGCTGAAAACAGATGGGAAAAGAGGGATTTTAAGTTTATTGCTGGAGCACATGTCTCTTTAATCAAGATATCAAGTAAGGGACTTGAGTTATTTTATGAGATTATTGTATTGCATGGCATGTATTGTTTTAGCCCTGACACCACTCAGAGACTGGTCCATATTGGCCATATACTCAATGGTTAGTTGTGGTCAGGTTTCCTGTTCAGCAAATGACCTGTCCCTACCTTCATTTATAAAGCAAACATGTCACTCCTTTGTATTGAACTTGAGAGTCTACAAAATGCTTTATATATTTCTTAGAAAACAGATGTTGCCCTGGCCAGGTAGCTCAGCGGATTACAGCATCGTCCCAATACACCAAGGTTGAGGGTTCAATCCCAGGCAGGGCACATACAAGAACCAACCAATGAGTGCACAGGTGGGCGGAGCAACAAATTGACATTTCTCTCTCTTTCACTCTTTTTCTTTCTAAAGATCAATAAATAAAAACAAAATAAAAAAGATTCTGGAACCAGAGAATCAGAGTTCCATTCTTTCCCAATACATGACAAGCTACCTAAACCTGGTAATGAATACTCTGCCTTTATCTCTGCATTCCCCATGGAAAGAAGATAGTAATAAGCATGCCTCCCCAAAGGGCACTGTTAAATGGACTCACAGACATGCACACTTAGGGCAACTTATAGTAAGCACTCAATCAATGTTGGCTTTTAGTTTTATTACTATAGTTGCCAGTGCTTCTTAAAATAGTTCTGGCAGATAGCAGTCACTAAATAAATGCTCCAGTCAGGCATGTTAAATGAGTCCCAGTTTTGCCAATGTGTGACCCGGGAGGAAGTAATTTCATCAGAAAAATCAGAAGATAAAGCCAACAATAATGAAAACTGCTTCCCAAGACTGTTCTGAAGATCAAATGGAATAATGTATGTCAAATGCTTTAGACGTTATCAAGAGAAGAATAAATGTTAATTGCAATGTTGATTCTCTAATTTCATCCTTATGAATACACTGTGCTGCAGATGTGATTATCTTTATTTTATATATGAGGCAACATGCTTAAAGAGGATTATGTAACTTGCTCAAGGTCATTTAGATGGCATGTAGAATACTCAGACCAAAAAAACAAAAAAACAACGGACTTTTTTGTCCCTTCCAATTCCAGTCTTCTTTCCACTGTTTCACGTCTGCTCCATACAGAGCTATGATCTCTCCATAACATTACTTCCACGTATTGCTATATTTGCTTTGTATAAATGGCATTTTATAATGTTGATGAAAATATAGTTTAGAGAAAGTTTGTCATCACTGAGGAATTTTTAAAATGTGTGGCAGCAATCCAATGACAGTAATGAACAAGTTTAACCAATCTAAAGTCCTCTGAAAGGGCTTCATCTACCAGTTTTAGATTGCATGTACTGAACATTTTGAAATTCCATCTGAGAAACCTTTGGCATCTGATTTTTAAGGGTTTGAAGGCAGAGTTGGCAAAAAAAAAAAAAAAAGAGAGAAATGAATTACGGAGGTTCTGGGTGATTTCACAGGGATTTTTCATAAAACCAAACTGGTAGAATCATAAGTTCTCTACAAAGCTCAGCTGCCTGTCATTGTGCTGGTCCCCAAAGACCAGTTTTCACACGGCAGAGTCTCAGACCCACTCTTGCTTAATCAAGCAGAGGGCACCACCTGGGATCAACAGTCCCACTCTCTCACCTGAGCTGACCTGTGGGGTGCCGCTTCTGGACTCCTTGTCCTCCTTGCCCCCCATCCCTGGTTCCATTTATTCACTGGGCATCTAACGTTGAGAATATGCTTTTGTTTGTCTTCCAGTCAAATTGAAATTTCCTGGCACTGGCTCTGGCTTACCTTCTCTGACACTGCACTATACCTCTTCCAACATCCAACTCTGACCTTCGCTTTGCCTTCTGCATGCCCGGTACCCCCTTTCCCTTACTAACTTACCTCCAAGCTATGGCTTCTTGACATGCCAGTCCAGCCCCATTTCTGTCCCTGCTCTGCTGATTTCTAATAAATGTTGGCAAACTGCTTCTGCCAATGGAAACACAATTCACCGAACTGGGCCATAAGTCTTTTCTCTACCCTGTTGAAAACCAACCACCCACTCTCAAGTAAGGCAAACGTGCGTGAGTTATCAGTCATGCCACTCTACCCTAATTGTTCACTATCTCATCTAGGTACCTCTATAGAGTGTCAATGACATCTGAACATGCAGGTCCAAAATGCAATTGAATACTCAAGCTGTGGTCAGCCCAGTACATCTAAGGCTGTGGATACACTGCTCCTGTTAAAATGCAGTCTAGGTTTACATTAGCTTTGCCCAGACACATTACACCACTGACTCACCTAAAGCTTGAAGGCATCAGAAACGTCCCTATCTTGTTAATATAATAGTAATGAATGTAATTACTCTTATATTAATATAATATTGATATTCCGACTTTGAATTTTATCAGGAAAAAGGGCTTTGCT
>NW_006383011.1:20025285-20084961 GCF_000327345.1 Myotis davidii | reverse complement strand
TTCCCTTTTCTTAAAATTGAGAAACATTTTTCTTTTATTACTGTTCTTTCCACGTAGTCATCATCTAAGATGGGTTGCTTCCATCTGTGAAACCTCCACCATGCCAGGGATCTACCAACTGCATGACAGCCCTCAGCGGAGACCATAAAGCATTAAGTTAGGAACAGAAGCATCAGCACATAATCTTTTAATTGTTAATATGCATCAGCTTCCACAGCTCCACTTTAAGAAAAAAAAAAATGGGTAGTGAGTGCCATGCTAATTTTAGGAATTCTGTCTTATTTTTCTGTCATCAGTTGTCTTGGGATGTTTTACTGGACTCCAGTCAAGTCTCAGTAGTTTAGGTAATGCTTATATGGCCATGGATTAGTCAGTCCCAGAGCCCCTGTCCTTATGCCTGTGGCTGTCAGCCATTCCGATACGTGTTAGCGCCAATGCCATGGGGTGAGCAGGAAACAGAATCCTGGCAAGTCCATTGGATGCTCTTTAACAGCCTTTATAAATGTCTTTCCGGTTAAGTTGTTGAGCCATTGGCTGGAGCCAATTAAGGGAATCATCTGTGGGGTAAGCCTGGCAGCCAATGTTGTAAACTGAACATCATGAGAATAAATTGTACTTCACTACTGCTGAGCAAGAAAAGAAATGAGGCAAAGCACTGGAGAAATATTGAAGTAATAATTCAAAATTCCCCCTTCAGCCTGATATCTTTAAGGATAAAGATTTATGAAATAAGACCACAAAGATGGGAAGAAGTTGAGATAATTGTAAAATCTTGTGTGATGCTCTGAGAAAACAGGGTCTGGAAAGATGTGGCAACCTAATACTAGTAGCTGCACATTTATAAATTCTGGATAGAAATTCTGGGCAACAGGTTCAACAGAAATATACTACAGATACAAATTAAGAGAAAGGACTTCTTTTCTCTATGCCTGTCACTGAGTCACTGTACAGGCAGGAGTGATAATCATTTCAGAGTTTCCTCTAGACCAGGTTCTCAACCTGTGGGTCGCAACCCCTTGGGCGGTCAAACGACCCTTTCACAGGGGTCGCCTAAGACCATCCTGCATATCAGATATTTACATTATGATTCATAACAGTAGCAAAATTACAGTTATGAAGTAGCAACAAAAATAACTTTATGATTGGGTCACAACATGAGGAACTGTATTTAAAGGGCCAGAAGGTTGAGAACCACTGCTCTAGGCCCACAGGATAGGTTGATGAGTTCTTAGGCATTCAGGCATTTTTCTAGAAGCTAAAAAGAGAAAAGAACAGGTCCCTGGGAAATCAATTTACATTCCCAAATTTCCCTCCAGCAAACCGAACCCTCTCTCCAACCTCATGTATCAAAAACACTCTCAAATATATTTCTTCTCTCTTTTCCTCTTCATTTCACCTCAAACTTGTGTGTTGGCTTCACTGGCATAATATTATTTTTAAAGTGACTTTGTTTATAGCCTAACCTACTCCAAATTCTCTAACATGGTCTCCTGGTGAAAACTGTACTGCTTAGATATCTTATTCTTACCAGACTGACTTGAGCTTCTTGCTAAAAGTGTGTTAAACTCTAATAATAAATGTCAAAATATGTTAAGTTTACAAAATACATTAAGTCAATAAGTATATTACAATAAAAAAAGAAAGCCTGTGTTATATTCTTTGGTCAGTATCTCAAGAAATTATTACAAACATTAGTGTCTTACAATTTACAAAGCACCTATGTTCTTATGAATTATGACAACCACATTGTTAACAGTACTAGAGGCCTGGTGCATGAAATTCGTACACTCAGGGGGTGGTCCCTCAGCCTGGCCTGCACCCTCTCACAGTCTGGGAGCCCTCGGGGGGTGTCTGACTGATGGCTTAGGCCTGCTCCCCTCAGGGACATCCTTAAGGCTGCCAAGGAAGTGGGAGAGGCTCCCTCCACGGCCATTGCCTGGCTTCTGGCTGAGCAGAGCTCCTCCTGTGGGAGTGCACTGACCACCAGGGGGCAGCTCCTGCGTTGAGCATCTGCCCCCTGGTGGTCAGTGTGTGTGTCATATCGATTGGTCGTTCCACTGTTTGGTTGATTTGCATATTAGCCTTTTATTATATAGGATTATTAAGACCACATTACCATTATCATCTCTAAACTGAAGGTCAGAGAAATTAAGTAACTTGGGACATTGAGGAATTCACCCAAAGCTCATGGTTCTCAATTCACTGGATTTTGTTTAGTTTTTTTACTTAGCATACTAGTAATTATCTGAAACCAAACCTTAGACTTCCACAGCTATAAGATCCATATAAATTTCATTGAAGAAGTTGAGAAAATTGTAAAAGCTTATGTGATGCTCTTAGTCTGAGAAAACAGGGCATGGAGAGATGTGGCAGATTAATGACTTGAGAGACTTAAGACTCTCTGCCCCTTCACTTCCCTCCAAGTTTCAGAAAGATTTGTTTTAAGGGACAATAACCAGAAAAAATATTTTTGTGCAAAACTGTGCCCAGGGTCCAAGGATTTTTAGGTATAATACTAATGGTCTCTGACCCACACCAGGAATGACCCCAGTTTACTTCATTTCAGGGTCATCACACAAGAACTTGGATTTTAAGCATAGAGAGCTGCATTTCCTGCCAGTCTAGTGAACAGCTTTAGATAAAATAGAAGAATTCTCAAATTAAATTTCTTCCTTGTTGTCTTTCATACCAATATCACAGCTTTAGAAGTAGTATGGCATTTGCGGAGGAAAAATAAGGGAGAAAAAGAGGTTGTTAGACAAAGTCCCAGGACAGCCGCATCAACTATCATGGACCTGACTGTGAAAGTGGCCTGCAGTTTTGGATGATTCTGAACTTGGGCTATGGAATCTACCAAAGTTTTATGTCAACTTTACCAAGCCTCAGTCTCCTGATTTCCTAAAGAAAAGATGAAAACAATATCTTCTGTCTCTTAGGGTTTTTGTGAAGACTGAACGAGATAATGAAAGCAAAGCACAGTGCATAGTAACTTGCACATAATAACTGCTCAATAAATCCTAGCTCTTTCCAGTATAAGAATTTATCTGATTCTGGAGATACAACAAACAGAGAGAAATATATTTAAAGGGGAACATGAAAGAATGAAAGGTTAAACTATCTTTCTTTGGGATGGGGTATGCAAAATTGTCTCCATGCAGAGTTGGCCCTGCTCTGTGCAAACACTGTCCTGGCAGGCAGATTCTGAGCATGTGACATCACTGGCTCCTCCGTTGCCCTAGCAGCAGCCCTGCAGGCAGACAACACAGTTTTACAACAGAGCAAGGTCCTGAGTCTGTCTCCTGGGCAGACACTGAGAACCAAACGCAGGGCTATATTCGTACATGAAATCAGAATGCAATGTCCTGCCCATTTCTTACTTCGTAAGCATTGCTTCTTCTCCTCAGAACGATGTCAATGCTTTTCCAATGCATGGATGCAAAAGCCAAGTACTTTACAGAGAAGAAAATGGTGATAAGCCCCTCTTGGAGCAGGAAGGATTAGACAGCTTGCTACCAGAAATCAAGAAATATTTAGAATAATCACATCCAACTCCAGACTTTCATCTATGAATCTAAACAGAAAACTTTAATCCTATGAACTATACGCTGATGCCATGGCTATATATGGTCACAGAATTCCTAAGGGGAAGAAAAAGGAAAAGAAGGAGGAAGAACTCTGACACCATGGCTCTTACAATTTGTGTGACGTTCTACCATAGGGATAGTTTAACCTTGGCAACAGTTACAAGCAAGATTCATTAACCAGCTTTCCTCAAGTACACGTAACACTTTCCATTTTAAGAAGCCATAACTCTCTTGCCTTTGGGAAATCTCACTGTTTATCATGCTGAAGTATTTGCTTCACAGATAAAACTGCTATGATGAACATCAAAGACCTCTGGAGTCCATATGCTGGAGACTTAACTGCTCCAGAGGGGCAAGCAGTAGGAATTCCCTGTGGTACTGTCAGAGTGCCCTTGATGCTATTTTTTCCTCCTTTCTCACTAGATCGTGTAGGTTATAAATAATATTTCTTGAAAATGTTCAAATATTCTTGGAAATGGCAACATCTCCCCCAATTCTTTCTAGGTTAAAGGCACTTCCAAAATGAGTTTGGGTTCTGAGGAATCTTGTTGAAGATACTTCCTCCCCTGCAGTTAACAAGCCATTGTTAATAGGATGATATTTTGTTGTTTCATTCATTTCCCCAGTGTGACAATGGAAAGTCATTATCTCTGGCTTCAATCTTACTGCCTCACCTGCTAGTGACTGGAAGGGAAATCCCAGGTGGTTTATGGGGACAGGTGTTGAGGGAACTCTAAGGAGGAAGGATGCTAGAGAGGAAAAAAGGAATTCAAACAAAATACCTATAACAGCCTTCCAGTCCCCACTGAAACTTACCCAACCAACTTGGAAAAAAGTTAAACTCAACTGTAAACTGAAAAAGGAATGTCAAAATGCTTATTAGCATCAACATTATTATTACTTTTTTGCTTTGAAGGTGGTCTCTTTAAAAAAGCTGTTATTATTCCATTTTGAGATCTAATCATATTAAGACTGTGTTTATAAAGGGATGGATGTCAATTGCAAAATTAAATTTCTCTCAGTATATGTGCCCCTGTCCTTTATTATATACAAAGACGTCTTGAATGATTAAACCCACTTTCCACCCACAGGTACACTGCCCAGGGTCAGTCTCAGCAAAAGCATGGCTCTTCCAAACTAATCACAGTTGTGATTAAATCTCCCATGCTCTATAATTCAATGTCAATATAAATAATATCCTAAATAACCATTAATATAGTCAGAGTCAGCCTCCTCCCCTCCCACTAACATTACCCCAAGACTAATTTACAGTTTCAGGGAAGACTAAGATCTCTTGAGTAATTTTTTAAGCTAGGTATTTTGCAAGTTGTTTTATACAACTACCCTAATTTAGCTTGCCCAGCAACTTATGGGTTAGGTATTAACATAATTAATTTAAAATAAGGAAACAAATGCTCTGAAGACTTGAGTGATAATCAAAATTGCACAGAAAGATCTGTAGCACAGAACTCTCATTTCTCCTGCCAATATCTAAACAAACCAGCTAAAACAGGATAAGGATCAATGGCAAGTGGTATGGTGGTATTGGATTTCATTGTATGTATCCCTACTCTTTGCTCTCTCTCTCCTAATAGCATTTTTTTAAGCAGTAGGTGAGGTATTCTCTTTCATCTATCTTAAGATGAGGATGGATCTGAACGAGTAGGAGGCAACTTGATAGATTAAATAAATGCATGTTATCTTCTCAAGAAATCCCAGAAAGAGTACTGTTTATAGATATATTCCTTGCCTAACCCAGTATGAAATATAGGGCACCATGAAGAAAAATTCTGGACCACAAGTTTACTGAAGATTCAAAACAACCATCCAGAAATCATGTCAAGTTACAGAAAGTGTTCTTTAAATGCTAAAACTCACATTGGTAAGAGGAGAGGGAAGTCACTTTGGGTTCAGATAAACATGATAGCTCAAAAGTAAAACAGGGGTGAATTAATACAATTTAGATTTGGAAAAGGCTATTCTGGTGTGTGTGTGAATAATTTTGAATCATAGACTGCAAATTTTACACAAGGGAGACTAGATCACACCAAGGGAGATTAATTTGGCCCTGAATAGGCTTGTAGACGGGAGAATGGGCAAGGAAACCATTGAGGAAGTTATTACCCAAGTCCACCTTCACTGGTCATAGGAGGTACCAAAGCGGGTGTGGAAAGAACGAGGACAATCAACCATCTTCCTGGCTGGACTTACACACAGGACCCTTGTGGAGACCCATCACCCACCACTGTGATAACAAAACAGTTTCAAATGCTTTGTGCGTGACTAGAATGACGTAGGCTTAAGGCTGTACTTAGGTTTTTGGAGCTGAGGCACTGGGAACATACACTAGCCTTGCATTTTCCTCTTCCTTATTTACCAGATCTAGCTTCATCAGCACAAGGCAGAAGGGTAGTTCCAGAGCAATAAATCTTCCCTGGGAAGTGTTCTACCTCTGGCTGCTTGATAATGAATTTAATCAGTAGAGAGAACAGCCCTGTCATTACAGATTAATCACCAAAGACTCTGTTTTGGTAAGTTAATTGATGCTGTGTTTGCAGCTGATGGTGGTCACAGACACATTTGATATTTTAAAGAAATTTAGAGATCGAAGGAATGCTCAATCAGTTAATTAACAACCATGAAACACAATAAACAAATATAAACAAATAAAAAGGGAAGAGCTAAGGGAGTTATAGAACAGCAAATACTCAGTTATCAATCAACACCTTTGGTTTCGATGGATTCAAGACATACCTGACTGAAAATATTGCTAATATTTCCCTTCTGGTTGCTTTGTTTGGTTTCTTTTTCAACCCAACTAGGGAATTTTAAAACAATAAAGTCTGGAGCAGAAGGTATTGTCTACCTAACAAATTTCTCCACTTAGCAAAGTGGATAAGAGATTACTTAATTGGATAGTTTTAGAAGAATTTTCTATGTTCTATTTTCAAGCTGGTATCAAATATTATAACATTTTCATTAAGCATGCTTGTATAACATAAGACTCCAGGATCATTAGCACAGATAGAGTTAAATAAATGTTGTTAAAAGTTTTCTAGTCAAGTATTCCTTTAAAAGGTACCAAAGATTTTAGATAATGTCAGATCCATCCCTCATAAACTGAAGCAAATGAAAAATTCAGCAACCATATAGAGCTGAATGTTTAGGTTGGTAGGTTGATTCCTTCAGTAAGATAGTTAGGGATGAATAAAGAGGTAGGCTTTCTAACTTAAGAGTTTCCCCAGAGCATATTTTTTCCAACATCATCATGGTGCTATTTTTAAGTTTCACCAATTGCTACACAATTTGTCATTTAACTGTTAACCTAGCCTTCTTGGCAACTTCAAACTTGTGACAATGTACAATGGAAATGCCCTCATGATTCCTTTCTTAAGTAAACTGAGCTAGGCCAATTTGCTTCTCAATAGTTTGGTAAATATTCATGATCACATGAGATTAGAAGTAGACCTTAGCTGTGGTCTCTTTTCCTATCAAGTGGCCTTTTCCATGAAAGCAAATCTTAAACTAAATTATGCACAACTTGAACATTTATTCATAAGCAGGCATAAAAATAGGCATTGTAAACCAATAGCTTCCAAATATCCTTCATGCAGGTGCAGTGGGGCCCATAAAACCTCTCTAGCCAACCAAATATTCTGAATACTACTCATTTCCAAAATGCAAAGTTATTTCTTATGTCTCATGATAATTATCACACTCTCACTTATGGTATGATAGGCAGAAATACGAGATGACCCATGACCATGCAATCCCCTTCTTTTGAGCATGAGCAGTACATGTAACTTGTTTCTAACCAATATAATATGGAAAAGGTGATAGGATGCAACTCCCAAGACTAGATTACCTTATGGAAAAGGTAAAGAGAGTGTGCAGATGTACTAAAGGTTCCTAATCGTTTGACCTAGAGTTAATCAAAAGACTTTTCTTGTGGGTGGATCTGATCTATTCTTGCTGGACTTGAATACTCAAACCACCATCAAGTCTATGTGCACGGGGACATTAATTCTGCCAACAACAATGTGAGTTTAGAAGACGACCTCAAGCTTGTGGTCTGAAGAAGCCCCTCAACTCTGCATGGTCTTCTAACCAAAGGAAACAGCGAGGTAATAAATGCATGTTGTTTTAAGCCACTGAGTTCCTGGTAATTTGTTATGCAGCAATAGAAAGCTAATACCTATGATTTATGATAAAGACAACTGAAGTGCTTTAAGCACCACTTCTGGGACTGGTGCTTCAGATGCTCATGGCCCTGAAGCAGAGCTCACAATGAATCGGGACACACATACACCGCAATGTTTAGTCTCAGGTATAGTTAAATAAATTTCTCGACAGATAATAAAATACTCTGTTCCACATATCTGGTCTTTGAGCTCTAGGCGCTGCATCACCGAGTAAGAACTGGAAGCACCCACAGACACTGTTTAGTCCTCTCTCTGCCTCTTGACTCAGCTTGACTCCTACCACCCTCTTCTTATGACACATAACAAAGTAGAGTCTCAGAAAGGTTCAGTGACTTCCTCAAGGCCATTTGGTTGAAGACTAAGATAGAAGCCTCATGTTTTGAAAGTCTCACAGCTTATTAAAACATTCTTTACTCCCCCCCAACTCTAACCTTCCTCATGGTCTTAGGTCCCCACCCTAAACTCACCTTCAATTCACAGGCTTTGCAGAAAATTATCCTGCACCTCTTGGCAGTCATCCACTTATTCATCAACTATTTATTAAGCACTTACTATGTTAGGCATTGGTCTAGGAGCTGGTGATAAAGTAGTGAGTAGAACAGTAGTGAATAGAATAGAGCCCCATCGTGTCTCATAGAGCTTAAATTCTGGTGAAAAGGAAACAGACAATTAACAAAACAATCAAAATATGTATTTGATGTTGGTAAGTGCTAAGGGACAAAGTACAGGGATAGACATTTTTTGTTGTTGTTAAGGGATAGACATTTTCTACAGATTCTTAGGAAAGAACTCTTGGAGAAAATGACATTTGAGTAATGGCCCGAAGGAGAGAAGGAAACAAGTCAAGACAATTTTTAGAAGAAAAGTGTTCCAGGCAGAAGGAAGAACAAATGCAAAGGCTCTGTTGGAGCAGAAACCTTGAAGTAGAAGAGGAAGAAAAAGTGGAGCTGGCCTGTGACGATGTGGTGGGGAGAATGGGTCTGAGAGGCCACAGGAGACCCGGTTTGGGAGAGCTTTGACTCTGAATCAGAGTCAGGAAGCCAGGAGGGGGATCTGACCAGAAGATTGTCTGAGAAAATCACAATCAATAGTGAGAATTTCTAATTCGAACCAAGGCAGAAGAAGCAGAGTCATTGGCAGAGAAAGAGGAATGGGCTGGGTATGTGGAGACAGGCTTCCTGGCGTCCCACTCATGCTCCTGTTCCTGCTGCATTCTTCTTCCAGTCCAGCTCACTCACTGCCCTCTCGAAAATGGCTTTGCCTCTCACCTCACTGAGGCTGTGCCCAAATGTCACCTCCTTGGAGGGGCCTTCTCTGACTACACTTCCTTTCCTTTTGTAATCTTTTTATTAAATGTATTGGGGTGACATTGGTTAATAACATTATATAGGTTTCAGGGATATAATTCTATAATACATCATGTGTATATTGTATTGTGAATTCACTACCCCAAGTCAAGTCTCCTTCCATCACCATTTATCCCCACCGCCCATATCCTCTCCTACCTTCCCCACCCCTTGATTACACTTTCTAAAATAACAGACTTCTGATACTCTACCCCCTTATTCTGTTTTGCCATCATAGTGTTTATCACCACTTCATATTACACTATTAACTTGTTTGTTTATTGTTTGCCCCCCCCAGACCACAATGTACAACCCATACCCCACGAGGGCAGGTTCTGAGTCCATCTTTTTCACTGCTCTACCTCCAGTTTCTAGAATAGCTTCTAGCTCATAATAGATGTTATCTATAATATTTCTTTGAGTAAGTGAATAAATGCAAATATTTAAATTCCCCATTGTTATTTACTCCAGCATCAGCGGTTCTTCTACCCGGAGGGCTTGTTAAGGTGTGGATGGCTGGACCTTCTCTGCAGGTTTTCTGATCACCATCCCAGGTGACACTGATGTGCTGTTTCAAGGGCCACACTTTGGTAACTACTGTTCTAGATCTAGTTAGCTTCTGTGATGATCAAGAAGTTTTAGCTAACAGAGATGACTTGATTCATTTTAAAAAAATCTATTCATATTTTCAGGCTAAATTTAATGTAAAACACATCCCACCATACAAGCTTAACAGCTCACTCAAATATTTTGCCAATGTAAAGTTATTAAGAAAGCATTCTAGTAGATTTAATGTTGTTTGAGATGTGAATATTCATAAAACAGTTCAAATCTGGTTTATATAGCTTGATACCACACACTGGCCCTTTGTGGCACTATAACTGCATCATATTGTCCACAATGAGTGTCACACAAAAGTGCATGTTCATACTTTGAAGTTGGCTAGTGTTTTGCAGTTTACAATGCAGTTTTGTTGTTCTATTTCAATGGCAACACTAAGAGGTAAGCCAGGCAAATACTCTTGTTCTTGTTTTCCATATAACAAACTTGGGGCTTGGAGAGGTCAAGGGCCCCCAGGCCATGCTGAGAGGCAGTAGGATTTAGAGTCAAGTAGTCAAATGTATGTCAAGGATATCAGATCCTTGCTTCCACAGGCTAGTTACAAAACACCCTTGAAAAAGGATAAATCAATCAGAAGCACTGTGTACAATGTCACGAAGGGAGGCATTGATGTGCGATGGACATGTGTGACTTATTCACATGGTATTCTATAGTCTTCACAAAAAAGTTTCATAAGGAACAGAAAAGTATTTGTATTAGCCCCACTTTAATTTTTTAACCAAGGGCTATAAGAGGGATGTTTAGATAATTCTGATTTGTCGGTGGAAGTCTGACTGACATCATCACTAATTATTCTGCACAAGTGGGTTCTGACAGCTGCACTTTGAAGCCTGCTTCACCATCTTAATAAAGGAAAATAAACTAATTCATGGCAAGTGATGAGCACCTTAATTGTTTCACTGCTGCACTTAGTAGTATTAGACTTTCAATGATTATACTTAACAGAATTTCGGGGGTCATGAGGGTCCACACTAGATCTAAGTAGGCTTTTGACAATTTCAGGAAAGCAGAAATTACTTACTAATCTGGCTACAGCCAAATTTGGTCTTTCTATGAAAATAAAGGTTACCAGGTGTCCTACTTCTTTAGGGAATGTGCTACTTTTCAACAAATCACCCTGCAGATATGACCCAAAATAGGGCAGTAAAAATGTCTCTTTTTCTGTGACATGCCAGACTCTTCTCCTCCCTCAGCTTTGCCTCACTGGTTTCCAGACCTTTCAGTGTCTAAGTTTGAAGTTTTTCCCAGAATAAAGAAACTTAGAATTTGAGAGTCCGTCCCATCACTTCTATATGAGAATGTTTCCTATAAGAGAATATGACCACAGAAAGAAAATATTCCACTAAGTTTACTAGACACATTTCAAGGTCGTTTATCTATGTCAACAATCTCTGTGGTCACTCCAGACATCAGAAGCAGGAGTGGCTGTACTCAGCAATAGCACCAGCCCTGCCTGAAGTGGCTTATTGCATAATGAATGTTCAAATGTCACCTCCTCCAGGAAGCCTTCCCCAATCCATCAAATCCTTCCACACATACATACAGCTGGCTGGAGCTAACCTTTCCATTCTTCTGTCCTTCCATAACTCTCCTTTTATATTTCTCTTCAAGTGAGTATAACAGGCTGCCTGGGATCCTGGGGTCTCCAGTGGAACAAAGTTCATGGCTGCTTCCTCTTCTTACATATCTCCATGAGTTTGTGAGCCTTCAACCCATATTTTTAGGATAGATTACTCCCTCTCCAGTTTGACAAAATTTTATTCATTTCACCAAATTCTGGACAAATTTCCTCTACTGTGCTCTATTCTTCCTGTCTCCATAGAGTTAGTCTAACCTTCCTTCACAATGTCAGACCCTTACACATTCTTCTCCTGTAGCACTCAATACTATATTGCAATTACTTCTTTACACATCTGTCTTCCTCACTAGACTGTGAATTCATCAGTGTAGGAGATGCGCAATGGCCTTCCACAGAGCCCGGCACATTGTAGGTCCTCATAGGACTTGACAATAGAAGCTCCTAACCGATCTCTACTTAACGATGGACTGATGATGAACTTGATGATGAACTTAATGCACATAGTAGACTATTCTCAGGTATTCTTGGATGGTGGAAATGCACAGTTACCGAGGGTCAGTTTGTTATTCTCAAACCCGTTCATGCCACACTTTTGTTCTGTAATTACATAATTTTGATTGAAATATTACATAAACTAATGAAATATGGCTATTTAAAATATGACTAGCTATTCCTACAAAAATCAAGTAAAATACTTTGTAAATATTCAGTTTTGCTTTAGGTTTTTGTTTTGTTTTTACAAAAAACAACTATCAAACTTGATGTGGGCAAAATGGCTATAACAGATTTGGAAAAAAATATGAATGAATTCTGCAATTAGATTGCCTTGCAACTACCTTTAAAGAAACTGAAACAGAAACTTGTACATTATGGGTGTGGTTTAAGTAAATGAGAAAACACAGAATTACCACCAGTGGATACTTACTAAAAGAAAAACTTTATTCTATTAAAATATTAGTGAACAAAAGTACAGATGTGTTTTAATTAAAATAAAATGTCTATTTTAAATTTATTTAAATTGCTGTTAATTTAACTACTAGGCATAAGATTACAGGGATTCAACTATAATTGTTTTATGTCCCTGACAGGGCTTTGCAAATTAAAGGTACCCAATGATTGAATAATTAATAAATTAATGAACCTATTATGCCTTACTTGGATTCTGTTTATAAAAATGTGTCCTTTTTGGACACATCCTCTTGAATAAATGTTGATATTTCACATGAGGTAAAAATGAGAGGAAACAAGCTTTTCATGAACTGGCTGAAGTGTTCAAAATTCAAATATGATTTTCCACATTTTTGCAAATCTAACTGAAATTCGATACACACTTTGTAGTCAATCTACTTAAGAGGGATTGATTGTTCCTCCTTGGTTGCTTCTGACTGTCACTGCTATTTACCTGCATAAAGAAGCACCACAGAATTTATAGCTATACTAATTGCCCGGTGCACAACATTCGTGCACTGGGCAGGGGGCAAGGTGGGGAGGTTGCTCAGCCCAGTCTGCACCTTCTTGCAGTCCAGGAGCCCACGAGGGATGTTTAACTGCGTGGGGAGCAGGCCTAAGCCAGCAGTTGGACATCCCCCCAGGGGTCCTTAGCACTGCCACAGAGGCGCTGCCACCGCCACTGTGCTTGCCATCCTTGAACCGGTTTCTGGCTGAGCAGTGCTCCCACAGGCACTGACCACTAGGGGGCAGCTCCTGTGTTGAGCATCTGCCCCCTGGTGGTCAGTGCCGCGTCATAGCGATAGGTTGTTCCATCATTTGGTCAATTTGCATATTAGCCTTTTATTATATAGGATATCCATAGTAAAACTAGTTGTGCTGATTATGCTGAACTAGACTGTTAGCAGCAGGATAGTAAGATAGGATACTTAAGAAGTAGAGCTACATGGAAATCATAACTTGCTTTAAGGATTGCTAATACAGACATTGATTAGAACACTCCATTTGAAAGTATAATTAAATGCATAGAGTCCTTAAACTTGAATTGCAACAAAACATAGAAGCCATCTGAAAACATTTTATGGGTCACATTAATATGTGTGTGTCCCCAGTAAACATAAAATATATATTTGTTGTTGAATCATGTGCTCTGTCTATATCCTTCATAGAAGATGAAATTTACTCAGCAGTATCTTAACTCTCACTCCACGGTATTGCAAAAGTCATGATCGGTAGAGAAAATACTGCAGAACATCTCTTTCAATACTGACTTTAAGTTTCTAGAGCACAAGAAAGGCCTGTTTAAAACTTTTAGGCTCACTTACTGATAAGAGTGAGCAAAGCAAAATCACCCTAAGCAACACCATGAATTATCATGAGCAGTTCCTGTCACCTTGGTTAATGTTTCTGGTAAACCCAATGCCTTCTGAAAGTTTTTATTCAACATTTTCATTTTCTAAGTTTCTTGTTTATTCAGAAGGTAGGGTCAAGTCAAATGATAACTCAAAGTGATTATATATATATATTACCTATCTATATCTATCATGTAGATGTTCATACATATTTTTACTACATAGATGTGTGTTTGTAAATAATTTTTCTAATGATGGCTTAAAGCTTTACCTAAAATATTCCTGTTTCAAATTTAATCCTGTTGATAGGCTTATTCAACAGAGAGACCATATTGACAATTAGCAGAGATCAATAATTGCCTAGCATAGAGAGGATTTTTCCCCCCTCTATGTTTTAGTTGCCCAAGAGAGTAATCTGAATGCCTTATCCTCACCCCTGATGAATGCCCTGTGTATTAAGTGGGTGATCTGAACGCCTAATTCCTAAACCCTTTGATGGCAATCTTAATCCATAAATTAACAATATTTTCTACTTATAATCTAACCTAAGCTACCAGGGTTTTCTCATCTTGATAGACACAATAAACATTTTTAAATATTTATCATTAAATATTTAAGTTTTTAGCAAATGATGTATGAGTTTTTAGCAAATGCAACTACTGTAGTATGGTTGGGACTAAACATGATTACAAAAATCTCTTCATCAGTTACCAAAAAATTGCAAGCCTATCACTGAAAGTGCTTTTATGTCTCATCTACAATAACTTATTACTCCACATCATCCAACTGAAGCAGCAGCCCAAATTCACCCAGTGTTACTCCTCCTCCTACCCCATGTCAGTTTGTGGGTCTCGCAAGGGGGGTATAAGGGAACAAAGAAAAGGAGTTTAAATTATGAGACATTGTTTTCAGATAAATCTTCATCACAGAAACTTTAAAAAGCTGGGAGTTTGCTGGAATGTCAAATCTTGGCGCATCGTTGCAGACTGACTAAATCATAACCTCTGGGGATCAGTCGGACGCAGCAATTGGTATTTTAACAAACGTCCAGGTGACCGAGGCGCCTGCTCACGCATTATCCCAGAGACGCATCCTGCTGTTGAGGACCATTTCCACGTCCACACACAACACCAATTCTTTCAACGGTCTGATGCGTAACATTCATACCAGGGACATTTTACTATCACTGGTCTGCAGCTACATTCATCTGAAACTTTGGTGAGATCGTTCCAAATAAACTGCTAAGAAAATGAGAAGTAAATTTCTTCCAAGGCTCTCTAACCAATTTGATGGAGGTTTTATCATCTTAGAATTTCTATTCTCAGGTAGGAAACTGCTTGAAGAGACAGGAGTAAATATGGAAGCCACCGAATGACTCTGTGGATTTATCTTGAGGCAGGTCTGGCTGCGGAGCAACTGCTTCCTGACAGATTGTTGACCAAGATAGACCATTTTGCAGCAGCTGTTTTTATTTTCTTCAGTTTTTGTCTAACCTGAAAAATGTGGCTCTTCAGAGTGCTCCTCTACTAATCCTCCCTGTCAGGAGTTCTACTGGCCTTCACCAGATATATAAGTAGATTATAACATATTTATAATATATTTTTTAACAATAAGACATAGATAACATAATATTATGCTTCAATAACTCCATTTTAGAGGAAAGGATGCTTGGAGGAAGACTTGTTTATCTATTATTCCGAATGGGAAGGTATTGCGGGTGAGTCATTAAAGAATTTGAATAAATAGAAATATGCATCCTTTAGAAAAAGCAGAATATAGACCTAGAAACACTTTCTGAAAGCTCTGATCTCCTATTTTAAGAAAATCCAAGTGTCCAGGCTAATGATAAACCAGGACCTTACAGTCTAATTCCTCCCCACTCAGTGTGGGTAGCCTTTAGAGTCATAAGGAATTTGACACTCACCATAGAAAAGCTTTTCCTGTGAGTACCCCAAGATTTATGAGATCCGCATGTCTTTCGTTCTCTTACTTTCCCAGAGTCTTGACTTGAAAGTCTCCTGGGACTAGAAGAGCCAAGGCCCGCAACAATCATCCCACCTCCACACAACAGAAAACTTGGTCCCAGACTCCAGAACGACTGGACCTTAGAGGGAATTTAAGGGGCACTGAAATCAATGGTCAGCTGAAAAAAATGAAGTCAGGTAGATAAAAAGGTTATCCACCCCACACAATGGCAAAGAGCCAGGCCTCCACATTGTCAGGCAGAGCCCTCAGTCTCAGGTCACGAGCCTCCATCACTGCCAGTGTCATCCTAGTGTCTAAATGTCCTCACCACGGGGATGTTTTCACAGAGCTAATTCTGGGTATCTACTCTAAACCCTTTCCAATTCCATATAAACTTATATGAAGATGGTCCCAGCCAAAACAATTACGAAATAACTTTTTAACTTAAAAAGGTAAATATTTGAAATATGATCCTTGTATTCTTTTATTTGCCAAAATTCACCTTACACAGTTAAATACCAGAGCTAGAAAAATCAGTAATTTTATTTGTGTAACTAAAGGTCTGGTGTGGGGCACCTCCTGCTGGCCCTCCATAATCAGGGCCAATCAGCTGGGGGTTGAGGGGATTAGGGGCAGGGCTGGCCTGGGAGAGGGACCAAAGGCAATTGTCCGCCCAGCCCCACCCCCTGGTGGAGCTCCAGGTTGAAATCCCAGTGGAGTTTGCATATTAGCCTTTCATTTAATTGGATAGGTTGTCACCAGAAAAATAACTAATGTACTAGTACACCAAGTGGGCTAAATTCGCCAACTGTCATCACCTTAATTAACCTATCAACCAAAAAGTTGGAAAGTTCCGTGCTCATACTTATGCATATTACCCTTGGTGGGCAGTGGATTAGTTAAGGCACCACAAGCTCTGCGAATACAAGGAGGTGATTTTAAACCAGTGGCCATTCACCCTCTAGGTGACATGGGTCAATGTCTACAGATACTTTTAGTTGCCATAAATTGGGGGATGTTATTGACTTCTAATTGAGTAAGGCCCAGGGGGATAGTAATTTGTTCCCATTTAGGTGTTTGCCTTAGTTAATGTGGATTTACCAAGGCAGCGAAATTGAAATAATGCATTTAAAATAGGGTGTGTACCCTGTGTTTTTTGTGGCTTTCTGCAATAGAGATAATTGTAATAAAGCAGATTGCATTTAATTTCACCATCCAGTTTCTACTATACTCTGTGATAAGATTATACAGAGGACCATGGATGTCTAATACATATTTATGGTTTGTGGGAAAAAAAAACTTCATGAAATGATTTATGCTCTCTTCCTTTCTAGAGAACTGTGACAGCATTTCCCTCTTTTTCTAACATGTACAGAGAGTACCTGTTGCCGGGGCAATCACTGATTTAGTACAACATGTTTTTCTCTCCTTAATAAAATTAGTTTCCATTCCTGCCAAGAAGGAACATATTAATTTACCCATTATGCTGGCATAGGGGAGTTGAAGGCCACAGACCTAGTCATTTACACAAAGATTCCCAGAAAGACAACTGTTGGTATCTTTTAGGCGAAGAACTCTACCCCAGTCCCAAAGAGGAAGTGGGATGCTGAAGTAAAGGATTCTGGAACTAAGGAGGTAAGGTCTCTCATCCTTCCCACAAAGTTTCCCAGAAGAGTGTGAAACCTCAGACTCCCTTAGACTATCCTATCTGCCTCAACAAACTAATTCTCCTAATGAATATAGCTTTACAAGGCCACAGATGTCCAGAACACAGGGACTCACTTAGCCAATGCTTTTTAGAACGATGATTAATCTACTTACCTCTGAAGGTAAGGCAACCACAATGACAACAAAAACAAACAAAAGAATCCTTTGAGGTGACTAATATAAGAGGTAGGAACACCTTGTTGAAGAAACTGAAATCAACAGTTCTATTCTTGATAAAACAAAGAGTCTTGGTTGACTCTCCTGGCTGGTTGAACACTTTCCGGTGTTACATAAATCAGATCTTAAATCTGATCTAGCCTCACTATTCGGACTGTACCATTCCTATCAACACACTAATTTAGAACCATGTCCAGGCCTGTCTGATGGCAATGGTCTGTGCTAACGTGGATTTTTATAATTGACACTCCAAGCTGGAGAGGCCATGTTCTTCCCAATATCTCAAGTCAAACCCACTGGCTGTCCTGCCCGTGGTGTTCCATAAGTCTGCCCTAACCCTAATGGGAAATGCCACCTACCTGGGCTAGAGCATTTGAGTCAGAGGAAGAGAAAATAGAGAGTGACTTAGGCTCCCTACCTTTTCTGATTGTTTACTGCCCTAAGAGAAGAGAGGTGGTGAAGGGAATAGAAACAAAAGTGGAACTGAAACTTTTTTCAATTTTCAGAAATGTCTGCTTATTATTAGAGTGATGAGAACTCAGAATTAAGATGTGGGGAAGATTAGAGATGTGGAGTGAAAGGCCTTATCCAAAGGCTTTGTAAAATTGGATCCTAGCTTACCTAGGCGCCTCAATGAAAGAAAGGCCTGTTTTAAATAAGTGCAGATGAGGGAGAAGACTCTTCATTTTTACTAATAGTATGCATGGAGAATGAACACACACTGCAATTTAAATTGACCCCGACAGCCATGCATATTGTTCTATAAATTCAGCATATTTCCTACCATTTTTCACTAGAAGCAAAGACCTGGCGATGCATTTCCTTTGAACATCATGGAAATGGACAAGGGTTTAAACAGAAGAAAGATACTACTTGCTGTCTTCTTAGATGTTTTGCTGAAAATACTCTTAAAGGAATACATCTCTGTTAGAAAAACAAAAACCTGTGATAATTTTTTTAAAGTAATTGATTTCTAAGGGAAAATGTGAGAAATATGTAATTGGGAGCAAACATGCATTCCATTGGGCTAAGTCCCTTCTTCTGCTTTAGATCCTCAGTTCACAGACAGAAAGTATTTGTTAATTAGGCAGCAACTGGAGAGGCATCACCTTCCCTGTAGATGTCAGTTGTTCACTCAATCATGAATCTCTAAGGTTACATAAAGCTATGGATGGTCTGCAAACCACTTAGAGTCCAGACTTCAATTCTGTTGCCAATAATAATAATAATGTTATTATTATTTATCACTAGAGGCCCCGTGCACAAATTCATGCACCAGTGGGGTCCCTCAGCCTGGTCTGAGGGGGCACCAGTGGGGTCCCTCAGCCTGGTCTGAAGGGTTAGGCCAAAGCTGGCTCTCTGACATCCCCCGAGGGGTCCCAGATTGTGAGAGGGTGCATGCCAGGCTGAGGGACCCCATTGGTGCGCCACCGGGGCCACGGAGAAATGCGGGAGGTTGGTCAGCTGGGGAGGGGCGTGGGAGGACTCCAGGGTGTGTCTGGCCCATCTTACTCAGTCCCAATCAGAACCCGAGCAGCAAGCTAATCTGTCGGTTGGAGTGTCTGCCCCCTGGTGGTCAGTGCACATCATAGCAAGCGGTTGAGCGGCCTTAGCATATCATTAGCATATTACACTTTGATTGGTTGAACAGCCGACCAGTCAACAGGACACTTAAGCATTTTAGGCTTTTATTATATATAGGATACCATTAATCCTATCCAAGTAGCCTATTGCAAATTTAAGAACATCAGAAAACAATGAGCAAAATTTGAAAGCAATGGCTTGCAAAACAAGACTGCATCAAAGGACAATAGGCAATGCAACACCTTTTCAATTGCCTACACAGCCTGGAAAAAAGAGTTGACAATGAAAAAGTGTGATGAGAAATACCCAATTAACTCATTAACTTTGGAACCTGATGGTTCACTAAAAGGAGAAAAAAATTATTTGTATAAATAAGATGTTTTCTCTGTTAAGCATTATCCTTTTAGCCACCATCATCTGTAAAAACCAAGTAGAACATGAGAAGAGGAATAAAGGAAACGAGCCAGGAAAACTAGAGGGTGCTATGTTGATGACAAGTAATCCAGTGGCGATGACTTGACTTCTTAGGTCAGCCCTCCAGCTGGTCTGTAGGGACCTCCCTCTCGGGGTGGTGCTGGGAAGGTGTGCTGTCTCACTCAGACTGCAGAAGATTTGACAGGTTCTAAGCAGGAAGACCAGGGTTTAAAGGCGCAATTCCTTTGGTCCTGGGAAGGTAGTGGACTCATGTTACTTCCTTAACTGAAAAAATGGCAATGAGTGTACTCCATGTAGTAACTGGGTAAATGAGTTTTACTAAACAGAAAAAACTAAACCGTTGTTTTATAGATTAAGTGAAAATAAATGCACAGTGCTGAAAGCAATTCCTGGTACACAGTGGGTATCCAGTCATGTGTCTGACTCCATCTTTTCCCTTTCTGTCTGAGATGCACTTCAGTGCTCAGTATTAGTGGTGTCAACAAGTGTTGAGATATGGTGCCCATTTGATGGTTTAGCTTTTCTCAGTTGATAAAAATGAGTATTATAGCCCTAACCGGTTTGGCTCAGTGGATGGAGCGCCGGCCTGTGGACTGAAGGGTCCCAGTTTCGATTCTGGTCAGGGGCATGTACCTTGGTTGCGGGCACATCCCCAATAGGGGGTGTGCAGGAGGCAGCTGATCGATGTTTCTCTCTCATCGATGTTTCTCTCTATTCCTCTCCCTTCTTCTCTGTAAAAAATCAATAAAAATATATACTTTTTTAAAAAATGAGTATTATATATAATAGAGTTAAGGATCAGTACCCACAAGGATTAATTGGCTTATCTTATTCCATAGTCAAAGGCCATCTAACCAAGTTTTTCTTTGCTTACAATGAGGACAGGGAAGAGAACTAACCACAGATCTGCTCTCACTGCTCATTGTTTTCTAATGCAAGAAGCATGGCCGCTGATCATGGGCATGAGCACCATCCGCATACTTGAAAGTGTTTATTTTGTATTATTATGTTTCTGCATACATTTGATAAGCCTGGCCATTCCCTATGAGACTTCTCAACACCGGCTGCACATTAAAATCACTTGTGTAGCTTCATAACCATGTCAATGCTCAGGCCCCACACTGAAAAAGTGGAACAAAGCTTCTGAAATGGACATGATTCTCACCAGGGTGACCACCCTGTGAATCAATAGAAATAGAGCTCATGGCTCAAAGAAAACCATTCTCTTTCTCCCCAGGGACCACCAGCATTTGCACAGATCTCTAAGGCTAGCTACATGACCCAGAGCACTTTCTTAAAGTGGGACACAGCGTGCTCTGAATCCAGACCTGACACTGAATTTACTACGGTCGGGTAGCTGCTGCCTTATGGAGAATGGCCCCCAGGACACTGCACTTACACATTAAACAGCTGAGCCAACGGATGCTTTAACTGCCAAGGAAATGACAGAATGGGGAGACCCTCTGTTCATCTGACATGGGTGCCAGCTTGGCAAAGGCGTATGTTTTCCCTGCAGTCGTTGAAAGAAAATAATCTAGTAACTCCTTTGGCCTCCTAGCTCTCAAATACGGAGCCACATTTTCTTTTCTAGCTTATCCTCAACACAAACTGAACTCCAGGTTAAGAGAAGCAAAGGGGTGCCTCGGTGTCTTTTTCTAGTCTTGACATGCTTTTCCAGTTCTTTGGACTGGTCTGGCCTCTAAGCTGGCTGGCGTTCCAGAGAAGGCCATCCATCAGTCAGCACTGTCACAAGCCTTCTGAGCTACGTCGCTCACAAACACACCATGTCTACTAGTACTAGTACATCCTTCCCCCACCATATGTCATTTGACTGTCCTGTTCCCAGGTATTGGTGGCATATTTTCTTTTTTCTACTATATGCTGTGAAGTTTTAAATAATTTATAAAATTACAGTGACAATACAAGATCATTATAAAAGGATAACTATAAAATTATAATATTATATAATTGTAAAATGGATACCACAGGTTAACCATTGTCAACACAATTTCCAAACACTTGCGTGTGTACATCTTCTTTTTGGTTTTTACAAAAATCCAATCACAGAATAGTCAATATGGTGCAATCTTCGTTTTTCATGAAATAAAATATATAAATATCTCTTCATCAAAACTATTCATTTAGAATATTATCTTTAAAGGTATTTTGAGCTCTTCTTGTAATTTACATTAAATTTCCATATTGATAAATATTTAGCTGTTTTGAATATTCTGTGTTTTGAACCATGCTAAGAGGATGCTTGTAGCTCTTCAACTGCTCTTACACTGTCATGTCAGACCGACAATGACAATCTTCCTAGGCGTTTGGCAACATATTCTGATGTTTCCAAAGCCAGCTGCTGTGGCTTATGACCAAGAAACAAACCAATCTGCACTACTGTCACATGTGAATGCTTCGAAAGAAAGAAGCAGTGCTGTAACTCTGTGCTTGCTCTTGGTAAGGAAGAGGAAAGGGGCCAGAAAAAGCCCGGTCCTAGGTTCTGCCCCTTTTGCCATTAAAACTGCCATTAAATTTTTCAAATCACTGATGGTACCTAATCACTTGTTCTTCATCTCTTCTATTTCCTTTTAAAAATATTTTTGTCACACATATTCATCCTGTGACTAGGTCTGGGTGGAATGGAAATGTGTCCAAGTGGGTCCTGTGTTTGCTGGGGTGACATATGAGTAGGCCTGGAGCATGCAGGCCCTTTTTACTGAGGTGTTGGAGCAGGACAGTAATAAAGTCCATTATAGGTGAAAAAAAAACTACTGAAGTGAGGAATGGGGAGGTGCAAACAACACAGAGGCCCAAATGAGATAGCATCTCAAAAAGGTATCTGTCAGGCCTAGTTCAGTGGTTGAGCATCGACCTATGAACCAGGAGGTCACCGTTCAATTCCTGGTCAGGTCACATGCCCCGGTTGCAGGCTCAATGCCTAGTATGCAGCCAATTAATGACTCTCTCTCATCACTGATGTTTCTATCTCTCTCTGCTCTCCCTTCCTCTCTGAAATCAATAAAAATATATTTAAAAGAAAAACAAACAAACAATCAAACAAAAGAAAGGCATCTGTCAGGAGTGGTAGTTAGAAAGTCCACTTATTTGCTATCAGTTCCATGGCTACTGGGGACAGAATAGTTAGGCAGAGAGGTATCACTTCATTCCCTTTCCTTGGGTCAGAGCAGGCCATTCTTCTTTTCAGAGGAAGTGATCAAAGATTCCCTAACAGTTTCTTCCCAACAGACAACCTGGAAGGCAAGGGGCAGCTAACAAATCCCCGTGGGGAGACTGAAGCTGAGACTGGCTGTCAGGACTGTGAGAGGCCTCCCTGGCCTCCTCTTGCTCCCTCCCCCACCCTGGATCAAGGCTCTTTGGGAACCACTGTTCCCCAGCAAGAGCACACGCAGGCAGGCTGTGGCCACTGGCGCTTCGCTCTAGGTCAGGCCCCTGGAACGTGATTTCTGCAGAAGCCTCGCAGGGGAAGTCAGCTGAAGGAATTTCACTCAGGTCCGGAATGACCCAGTCTCCAGAGGGCTGGATCCAAAAAATAAAGAGGCTGCAATTTTTTATCTGACTCTCCCAGAATGAAAAGCCATCTACATACTCCCTCGGGGCCTTATTCGTATGTTTCCCAAAATGCTACACTGTGGGAAACACTAATATTAAATAAATAGCCCCTCTCTCTTTTACCAAGGACATCTAAAAAAATCACTGATGACAAACTGGGATGCTGTTTTCAATTGCTAGAACAAACAAAATGAAAACCATCATTTTCCTAAATTCCATAGCCAATTAAGAACGGATATCACTAGTCACTATATTCAAGTCCATTTAACAAATAGGTGTCAGTTTAAGGAGAACAGAGTCAGAGGCTGAAGGCAGATCTTAGAACTGAAAGATGAAAGTGTCATGGAGGGGAGACTCATCCAGCAGAGAAAGAGAAAAGGAATCAGATGGGATCTGAGAATTCACCAAGGAGACCAGAAATGGTGCCAGTCAAAACATTCCTGGCAAGGGAGCAAATCCATTTAAAAAGCAAACCCTACTTTCACTGGGTTCTTCTTTTCTACGCTCTTACTTTCTCTGGGCCTGTGAGTACGCGTCATTTATAAAACTTGAGATGGTCAGATGGAGAGAAAATTAAGCACACGAACACATGGCAGATAATGAGACTTGGAGTGCCAAGGCAGAGAAAGGTGCCAGCTCCCTTGCACAAAGGGGGCAGGGGAAGGCTCCTCTCCGAAAACCGAGAGACAGATTTTGGTGGTGATGTCAGAAATGGAGCATCTGCCTTCTAAGGACTTTGCCAAGTGGCACAGGGGGCCGGAGCCAGAGTGCCAGTTCTCTCTGTAATAGGAGAGGCAGGAAATGGGCAGGGAGCGTGAAACTCAGTGGGAAGAGCCACATTTGAAGGACACGAGCAAGAGAAGAAACAGGGAGGAACATGCAATCTTGGTATCCTGGGTGAGGAAGACATCGTATTTTACGTTTGCATGGTGTTCTGTGGTTTACAAAACACAGACCCCAGCACACAGAAACCTCACAGGGATTGGGGAGGCCAGCACATTCTCATGACCGTCCAGGTGAAGAAACTGTCACCCAGAAATAGGTGATATGTTTGATCACAAGAATCCTTACATGGGTCTAAGGTTCTCATGTTCTTCCTACTGCATCTGAGCAGCTGCTCTGGGGCAGGTCTGCACTACACGGGTAGGGAGTGAAGGGCTTTGTCAATGGTCATGCATTCTTAAATTGCTAGTTATTACTATCACTAAATTGCTAGCCTTGTTATTCCGCCATTTCTCACCTGAAAACAGCCATTCTTCGCACGAGTAGAAGGAAAAAACACACAAACTGCGAGTTTAGGAGGGAAAAAGAAGGTATCTCCCAAACACGACATCAAAGTCATAACTCACCCCCTGGCCGCCAGGAGAGCCTCCTTTGACATCTAAGCCAGCGTCGCCCAAGGAAGACAGATGTCGGCCTCTCCTAGCTTCTAAATCATCTTGTTCTGCTGCCTTTCCAACTGTGGCTTCCTTGTATTACCAGCCCTCTTTATGAACACTACAGATAAGTGACAATTCTTCATCAACAAGACATAAATGAGGATACGGTATCAAATCTGAGGTTCCTGATGACTCCAAATACAGCATTGATTTTAGTATCTGTTTCATAAAGAAACTTTTCATTGGGTTTGGTTCCTCAATTTCATACTGCCCCAGATCGCATTGGGTTTGCTATGGAATCAGGCCTTGATTGACCTTCTGGGTGGCTACTTTGCAGAGAGTGAAAGCAATATGACATCCCTGAGACGCTGCTGGACACGAAGGATAGAGACCCAGATCTCAAGTCTGACTCAGACTCCGCCTCCCAGTAACTGGCTATACAATCCTAGCAATGGCTTTCTTTGAGTTCCTGTTATGGGCCACACGCTTTACAGACAGTATCTTTAACCCTCACAGTAACATGCAAGGTAGATCTAAAACCTCACTCGACAGGTAAGGGACTAACAAGGAAGTTAGAGAGCTTGACCAAGGTCAATCAGCACACAGGAAAGTCACCCTTCCTTGCATTTAGAACTGCAAAACTTTCAACTTTTTCCACTACCCCAAAAAATCATTCCCCCCTCATCTACAAATTTCTAAGACGATGAATGGTGTCTTTCAAAGGTTGACTTTAAAATAAGTTTGTATTTATAGAGTTCTACACATGTACCCACCTACGAATCTGCTTTTCCCCTTCATGATGAGTGTGTGGCTGACTCCTAAGGTCAAGTTCACGTGTAGCTCAGTAGCCTGGGAGGAAAGTCTGTGTTTCCAGCCACCGAAGAGCCACATTTTTATGACAACAGGTGCGTCATCACTCCAAAAACTAAAATGATTGCCTAAAACTATCCTACTATAAGCTACACAAAACTGATGACTAATAATTATAGTTACCCCCAATCTACATTTCTTCATAAAATTTAGCAATAAAAAATTCCTGTTCTTAATTGTATTCAACACATGTAGTTGTACTTAAAGCAGCATTTCAGGTTGAAATTCTCAAAAATTTGAGTGTAATCACAAACTAAGATGTTTAATTTTGGTATTTTCTGTTATTTCATCTATACTTCAAATAGTGGGATCAACCACCTTCTTGGTCCCTGGCTTTGAACTGGCTTGCCCTCCACTCCAGCATTCTTCCCCCTAGTCTATTCGACTGCATGCACAGACATCTCTCAAGGGCTGCTTCATATCCAATATCTTAAAACATAAATTTCCCTCTTCTAACCTCAGTCTCCTTTCTGGCCATTTCTTACCTATCTTTTTTGATTGACTTCAATCAGTTTCCAAGCTCTACAGGTTCTTAGTTCACAGAGTCTCTTGGGTATATCTCTTCCTTTCATTCTGCCTCCCTTGGATGTTCAAGTTCATACCCAGTTCTTAGCCAAGTCAACTAACACACCTATACAAAAGTTCCATCAGATGAACTTTCATAGAACATGAACGTAATATTAACTCCTGCTCAAAGAGATCAGCCACTTGCCCTCTGATAATTAAAAGGACTACTTAACTTGGCATTCAAGGCCTTTGAAAAGTTGAACCCAACTAGCTTTTTCAATGTTATCATCCCAACAATGTTATTTTCAGGATCTTATACCTTACTAGCCCATTCATGAGCACTAACTGTGTTAGTTATATTCCTTAAACAAGCTGAAAGTTTCCCTGCCTCTGTACTTGCTCAAGCTATTTCTGCCTCTTGAACTCCTTTGCCCAAGCCAGATGGTTAAAATGTTACCCGCATCTTTCAAGGTCTAAATCCTCACTTTGTTTTTCTCCTATGGTATTTTCATCATGATTCCTTTTATATATATACATTTCTTCTTTCTTACTAAATGTAACGTTGTATTCACTTTTAATGCCTAGTAAAGTGCTTGCACAGTGTAAAATCTTTTGAATGAATGGGCTAGTTTAAAAAAAAAAACACTTTGAATTCTTAATATGCATTTCTTTGTATGTTAAATAAATACTCTCCAAAGCCAAAGCTTATGGATAAGTATTTGTATCTATTTCTACATACTGATATTACATTTTTGTATGTGTGGCAGTGCAATTCATTAAAATAAGTAAAATTTTTTAATCTTTTTTGTTGAGTATCTGAGTCTAAATACAGAAGGGAGTGCTCATTGAAACACTGTATGCAGTCACGCATACAGTTTGACACGCATAGATTGCCCCACATCTGAAATTCTAAGTGTACAATTCTAGGCTTTTATTGATGAAAACATAGGTGCTAAACAACACCTCCAATTTCACGTTGACTTCTGTCATGACCCAGATTAATACTCACTTTCCCCTCACTTATGGCCACCATATGGCCAGTGCTGAAGAAAAACTGTCTCCACTTTGGCACACCACAGGGCTTCCCTCCCATCTTTTCCACCACAGGGAAGTGAAAAGAAGCTCACCTTGACTACACCATCATTACTTGCTCCTCTTACTTTGTGCTCGAGTAAATTACCTCTCTCAGATGAAAGCCTTAGCTATTAGCGGCTGACACCTCCCATCTTTTCCACCACAGGGAAGTGAAAAGAGGTTCACCTTGACTACACCATCATTACCTGCTCCTCTAACTTTGTGCTCGAGTAAATTACCTCTCTCAAGATGAAAGCCTTGGCTATTAGCGGCTGACACACTGCAATCATTTTATTTTTATTTGTGACTTGCTGAGGCACAGTTAACAAAATTAAAGCCATGAATTTCTCCCCTAATTAGGCATTTGCACCTTTCATAAATGACACTCAAATGTATACAATATAGGTTCCATGCACAATACACATCAATAGCATCACATGAAGGCATTTGGGAACTTACGTTTAGATTTAAATTGGTATTTAAAGTTAATCCTCACTGAATAGGAACCACTGAAAAGGAGGAAAGCTTGGAAAGTACCAAGCAATTTGGCATTATTCGGTGCAGCATGCCAATTAGCTTTATTCAAAAGCAAACATTTTGCAAAGCAAAAAATTCTCCCCATAACCCAAGCATTAAGAACGTAGACTCTTAATTACTCAAGAAGGAGGTGCATTTGCTCCATGGTTAGCAGTGTGTACAGCCCAAGGAGCTTTCTCAATGGCCCCCTTCCGAAGAGCCCCAGCCTGGATCCACTCCCTCATTCCCCCCAAGTTGCAGGAGCCAAAACCTGTGCCCATTAGATTAGCTGCAGATTTTAAGGAAGACAGTGTTGCCCACCAATGGAGTGCTTAGTTCTTTGCCCTCATTTTCCCTATAGGAGTAATAAATTCAGTTGAATCCTTTACTTCATCTGAAATAATCAAGTCATTGACCATCTAACCCCTAGGTACTCTAAGCGACTTTATCAGTAACCTGGAAAACCTCTAGGTTATAATTTCCTCTCTCTCATTCCTCTGCTCATATGCAGTTAGCTTGAAATTCAACATTAGCTTTGGAATAGTCAGGGAACTTTTATTGCAAGAGATTCAAAAGGTACAGAACTGATTCATAGAAAGCACTCTGGCATCGCAAACAGAAGTGTAACTAATGATGAATAATAATTGCATTGTCTCTGAAGACAAGAACATGAAGATACAGCTATGAAGTAAAAAAAATAAAGATAAAAGAATAAACTCCTGAATGGGGCCATATGTGTCCTAGAAAACACAAGTAGAAAGCTTTTATTGCTTTTGAACATTGAGTGTTACTATTTCATTGGATTATTTTACAATGTCACTTTTTATAAACTTAAGATGATCATAGATTTGCAGACCCACTGGTATCTAATAGGACATATTCACCTGATACTATCAACATAAAGCAGTTCCATGAATGTTAATATACAGGAGTGTGCAAAAGTAGGTTTACATTTGTGAGTAGGTGGAGCACAGAGATTATTCTTGTTGAGTTACTAGAGCTATTGTAATAATCATAACCTGCTTGACAACTGTAAATCTACTTTTATCCAACCCTGTATTTCTCTACAGCTTTCTCACTTGTCTATCATCAGTGGAAGAAATGCTACTCTTGATATATACTTTAAAACAAATCTTTTTTTCTCCATTGTTCTTATATGTATATGCCCATGATCACCAAACCTTATATATTTTTAATCAGTTGAATTAACTGAGATCACTTCTACACTCCATCTATAATGCATGGCTTTTGCCAGTGCCTTCAGGAATACATTTTTTTTTTTGCAGTAGATATGGTGATTTGGAAGGACCACATTAAAATATATAATTTTATGCAACAGCTATTAAACTTGTTCAATTCAATATCCCCAAAGTTTGTGCATGTTGGGGAATCAAATTCAAGACATTTTAAGTAAATTTAATGAATTATAATTTCTTTATTGGCCATCAATCTCCTGGATTCTTTGAAAGATAAAATATGGGCCCTGAGGATGGTTGGTCTTATTTAGGATGACATTTCTTGCACTTCTATGATTAGAAAGTAGAACTAAAGCATTTCAGAGGATTCAAGTGGGCACGAGTACACGGCTTCCTAGCTCGAAATGCATAATTAACCAGAAAGCTAGCTGTCACACAGCTAAATAGACTGTGCAAAAATGACCCCATTGCTCTTCAAATGAAGGCTGAAAAGTAGGGTGCCATGGTGATTTTTGGTTTTATAGACAAACTGTATCCAATCAATTGACAAAGACTGATTTTTTCCTCTGAAATGTTTATAGTTGGTTTGGGCATGTTTTTCGAAGCCAATAAAAGCTTATGGATAACATCAATTATCTGGTTGTGAATTTATAATCCCATGAAAATGCTGTAATTTACTGAAGCATTGAGCAAGTACATGCTCCTCCCCAGCCCCAGCCCCATAGGATGTAACTCATCTCAAGAAAGACTTGGAGTCAATGATGTAAATAAGAGAGTCCTCATAGGCAGAAGGGGCATAATGCTAGGAAAACATGCTTCCCAGATTTTGTGAAAAACACTGTAATCATTACACAGAATAGCCATATCTCAGAGCATAACGTCATCTCATTTTTGTTGCTGAATGAAGATGCCAGGGCAGGATTTGTAGTTTAGATTTAGGATGGGCTAGCTGTATATCTACATTTGCTAAAGCAATTACTGCAAGAAAAAAAAAGTCTGGAAAACACTATGGATAAAAGCCAAGGAATGTCTTAAATACAGATTGCTTAAGGAAAATACATGGATGTTTCCATATCTTGTAAATGATAGTTTTTAAGAGGTTATCTTTAAAATAAAGTGGATGAGTCATGGTATAACAGTTGGCCCCTTTTCCAGTACTTCCTGCAAACTAGAATTCAGGCTCACGCCTCAATTCATCTTCCAATTTCCAACACAGAGAAGGTACTTCACCTTTTCACCTTTGTATTTTAGTGCCTGCGGGATGCTTTGTGGTTGGTTTGGGCATGTTTCTTTTTTAGAAATCTTAGAATGAGAAGGATGAGATAATTCTTCAACCGTCTCAATCTTTAACAATTTGAATGAAATACAATGTTTGTACTTGAACTAACAGGTGTTTTGTTTTTTTCCTTGCTCACTCTACTTCTCTACCTACTTGGGTCAATCCATGTAACACACTAGCTGTAAAATATTCTGATTATATTAACAAGCTTTGACCTGAAATCTGATTTAAACTTCCATAAATTTGCTTTAGTCCTTGATTAGCATAAGTTTCACTAGCAAACAGGTGAGGGTAGGAAAGGATGCTGACAGGTGAGGGCTGAGTGTGGAGGGTATGCTAATAAACGGGAGGGGTGGGGTGTCTTCCTGGACCAACCGATGAAATCAGTGTGTGAAGCTCTGGGGAAGCCCAGGGCCTCTCCCATCCAATGCCACTAGGTGTGTGGTCCTGGCCACGAAGACAGAGCCTGTGTGGCTCTGCATTTCCCCCAGGTCGACGACCTAACCATTGTCAGCTCATCCTCTGTTGGTTCCAAGTGAAACCATCTTGGGGATCACTTTCCAGCAGCCGAGAGACATCCACAGAAGGACCTCATGTCTCACATTTACCACTTGGGGTTTACATTTAGGTAGGTGAGCGTCTGCTATGTACTCCCCATATCTATGTCACATGCTGTCCGCATCTCCATACAACGGGAACAAGGCAACCCCTGTCTGTGTGGCGTTTCCCCATTTCTTTCCCATGATGGTCCTACTTCATGATGGTAAAGCCAAAAAGTGGACAGATTAGGCTGAGGGGGTTCCAGGATCAGTTCTGTCCCTTACTAACCGTCTGATCTGAGTAAGTCGCTCACTAGATTTCTCTTGGACTATTTCGTTACCTGTGAAAGATGTTTAACCAAGATACAATCTAAGGTTCCTTCACTTCTACTAGTAAACGTCAATGGTTTATCCTTTCTTTGTAGCATGCTCCCTCCCTGCCTTTCACTGATGTCTATTTCTCCATTTCTATTTTTTGAAGTTTTACTCCTTCACCTCGGTGGAGCCTTTTCCTCCCGTCCCACAGGCCGCCTGCCTGGGAAAATCTCATTCCTCTGTAACTGTGGCTCCCATGGCTCCCAGCCTGTTGCTTTCTGATGGATCTGCCTGCATCAGCTGTCAGCTCCTCTCAACAAAGACCCTCCCTATTGTATTTACTCCACTTTCCCAACTTGGTGACATTCAACAAATATCTTTTAAATAACTGACCTTCCTAACCTTCTTCTGGAGGGTCTCTTTAAGCAAAGGGGACAGTCAAGAGAAGTTACACTTCCCTAGATGGAGAGTGTGGCCATGGGCCGGGCCATATTTTCTTCATTCTTCTAATTGCCTTCTCTATTTCTTTCCTCCCTGTCACCCAGCTCCTGATAGAGTTCAGGGCATCAAATATTGTTTAATACATCTTTGGTGAAAGTTTGTGGTTAAAATAGATATTATCCAATCTAAACTCATACCTGCAAAAGTATTTATTTTATGGTCTTCTCTGTAAGATATGCCAGCATTCAGATAACCCTCCCAGCCTTAATTTATCAATGTCTTCTTCTATTGATCTGGCAGAATTGCCAACAATATTTTTAATTGAGATACCATAAACATACAACAGTGTATTAGTTTCAGGTGTATAACATAACAATTGAACATCTGTATGTTTTACAAAATTATCACCACAGTAAGTCTGTTAAATATGCATCACCACACATAGCTATAAATTTTTTTTCTTGCTCTGAGAACTTTTAAGATCTACTCTCTTAGCAACTGTCAAATATATATAATACAGTATTATTAACTACTAGAGGCCTGGTGCACAAAACTTGTGCACTTGTGGGGGGGGGCGGTTTCCCCTCAGCCTGGCCTGTGCCCTCTTGCAGTCTGGGAGCCCTTGGGGGATGTCCGACTGATGGCTTAGGCCTGCTCCCCATGGAACATCATTCCACCATTTGGTCGATTTGCATATTAGCCTTTTATTACATAGGATAGTCACCATGATGTACATCAGCTCAGGACTTACATATCTTATAACTGGAAGTTTGTGCCTTTCCACCCATTTCACTCGAACATTTCCTTTCAGACTGTGGATATCTTTAGTGTGATGGCACAGCTCTGCAGATTCACACAAAGGCCAATTAGGAAACACTAAGCAGCGAGATTGTCTCTTGCTTTGCTTTCTGCATTTCCTTCCTAAAACCACGTGGGGTGTTGGCACTTCGGAATTCCCTTTACACAAAGGACACAATAAAACATAATCGGACTGCCTGAATCTGGGCGATGGGAGACAGTAATTAAAATAGCTGGGGGAAACAAGGCTGTAAAAAGTAGCCCAGCACCTAGGAGCAACCACAGGCTAAGAGTGAGAAGAGTAAACAGGAGAAGAGAGAGAGAAATGGAAGAAAAAAGGAAGAGGTAACCTCTGCAAGCAAGTATTAGATAAAACCTATTTCAGAAATACTTTTAATAAATCATGGGCCAGGGATAGAATGCATGCCTGTTTTCACTAAAGCAACTGGCAGTAAGTCTTAGAGATGGTTTTGTTAGGTTATTACAGCACCCCTCTGAGGTCAATGAAATTATGTAATAAAAAAATCAGAATATGAGAACGTTGCAATTTTACTTGCGACGGATGAAACTAGGAGGAAATCAACATCGGAAACTAGGGATCACACTGAAAGTAGATTTATTTGGTTTGCATTAGAAGCTTTCTAGTGACTAGTAAAAGAAGCTTCTATATTCCACCAACAGTTTAATGTGTATGAAAAATAAAGCTTTGCAGATATCTATTTGCAGAAATAGCAAGGGAAAAGTAGAACTATAAATGAGATTTTCCTACTATGTAAATATAGTCATCATCATCATTCTGACATGCCATTTTAATACATGTATTAGCACTCTTTGAACTCACCTATAAATTATATTTGATATTTGCTAATAACATTATTATTAAATACCATTTTTCATTAATAAAGCATTTTCACATACTCTATCTCAAGATATTCATCAAAGTACTTTGATTAAGAACTATTTTCACCATTTTTCAGAAAAGGAAAGTGAGTCTTCAACATATAACTAAATTCGCTATTCTATAAGAGCAGCAAATGAGATATTTCAACCCAAGAATAGTACCCATTCTATAATATTGCAATACAAGCTTGATAAATGGTTTTGAAAACACATTTTTTATTGGATTTAATTTGGGGAACCAGCCTAAAGTGTTTGGCACTAAGACTGTTGAATAAAGTGAATGACCAGGCAAGATAATGTCATAGAAAATTTTTTTAAAATAGGTAATATCTATGGCTATAACCATAATTTCAAAAGAGGAATTTAGAAGGGTTTTGAACAATAATGATATATTGGAATCCAGGCACACTTCAAGGTCATAAATGTAAAGTACGTTAATGGCTGGTACAATATTTGACACAATGAATGCTAGCAGAAAAATTTCAAAGGAAGCAGTTCCATGTGTAAGTACAATAAGGTTTTTCTAATAAACAATCAGTCCCATTAGAAAATTATGTATAGATATTAAAAATATAAATTGGTACAGATTTTCTCAAAATCACTTGAAAATTATTAAGAGCCTTAACATATCTATATATTTTGGTCTATTTACTCCAATTTAAGTAGCTAGCCTAAAGAAATAATCTAATACGTCAACTAAAAATTTTTTAAGTGTCCACTATGGCATTCATTATTTACATCTAAACATTTATAACAAGAAAACAAAACCAAATAATATTTAAAAAAATAATAGGGCCTCACTAGGTAAATTGTATTTATATAATAGGATATTATTCAGCTATCAAGATTTTATTTTAAATAATTTTATTTAAGAAATATTTTAGCCCTTGCTGGTTTGGCTCAGTGGATAGAACATTGGCCTGCAGACTGAAGGGTCCCAGGTTCGATTCTGGTCAAGGGCACATGCCCGGGTTGCAGGCTCAGTCCACAGTGGAAGGCGTGCAAGAGGCAGCCAGTCAATGATTCACTCTCATCACTGATGTTTCTATCTCTTTCTCTCTCTCCCTTCCTCTCTGAAATCAATAAAAAAAAAAAAGAAAAGAAAAAAGCATACTTTAAACACAGATCTGCACAGCAAAAGCAGGAACAAAACAAAGATTATATACACTAAAATGTAAAAATTATTTATAATTTTCTCCTTATATGAAAATATATTAGATACATTATTTTTATACAGACACCCAAGTTATTTTTGAGTCAGTATCTTAGCAATAACTAACATGGATTGGGTTTTGGCATGTGTCAGGGATGATTCTTACTATTTTACACATTATTTCATTTACTTCGTATTAAAAATCATGATGTACAGCTATTTGCCCTGTTTCATAGATGAGGAAACTGGGGCAGAGGGACGTTAAATAACTAGTTCTACATCACCTTCCAAGTGAATAGTTGAGCTAGGGCTTGAACCAGGTCATCTGACTCCAGCCCTCATGTCCTTCAGGCTCTGTTACACTGGTCACATTACACAGGCTGCTTAGTGATGGGTAACCACACATTCATGTGGAGAAAGTGATCTCTTGCAACTATGACCCTTGTCTATGAAATGGTATAGCCCTGTTGGTGAGACGGCTTGTAATTCTAATGGTGTACTAAATGTAATTAATTTACCCTAGAGATAACAGTGGTCATGAATGTGTCGCTTCTTAATCCTGAGAATCCAAGAGCTGCTTCTAGACGGATATTATGTCCATTTATATCCATCTGCGTCCATTTACAGTGTACCAGGCACTGGTCTAAAGCCTGAGTATACTGAGCAAGTTCTAGTGCCCTTTGCCGTAAATTTTACAGCTCTTTGGCGGGTGCCTGCACTCTTTACTGAAGCTATTTCCTAACCAGGGGAGGGAGCACCACTTGCAGAGCAGGGAGATTCGGAGGATTGTTTCCTCGCTGAAATATGCTCTTAAGGCAGCACTGCCGGCACAGATCAGACAACACAGGTCATTTTATGGGTTTCAGAAATTCCTGTTCAATGCACTGGCAAGTGTAATGTCTACAAAAACCACAGCTGCTAAAATGGCAAAGGTGTAAATCGGCCACAATAATAAACATATAGAGTTTTATCACTGGAATATCAACTACGAAAACTCAAACATCAATTTACTAGGGATGAAAAGTGCTGATGGGCACTTTTGTTATGATTTCATGTAAGTGCCTCTGAAAAGTTAGAGACTAATTTAGAGTGTTTTTTGTTTTTTTCTGCTGATTTTTGAAATTATTTTAAGAATCTTTATAATCATCCCTTTTAAAAGTTATTTTATTAGGGTGACAATGTTTAATAAAAGTATGTCGGTCTCAGGTATACAATGCTATCATACATCATCTGTCTATTGTATTGTGTGTTCACCACCCCAGGTCAAGTGTCTTTCCATCACCATTTGTCCCCTTTAAACCCTCTTCAACTTCCTCCAGATCCCTTTTTTTTTCTTAAGAAAGTTAGAAAGAATTCAGATGTTACTCACACTTCATATTTGATTTACTTTTCACCTTTTCAACAAATACCGCGTGAGCCTCGTATCAAATACAAGAGGAAACGCTTATGTGCTATCGCTTGTCTGAGGCTTTATGACGTATAATATCCTTGCACAGCATAATATAAATCAACATCCGTTAAGGAGGAACTCAAAGGTGTACAAAGGTGTAATGTGTCAAATTTCATTCCAACTTTCCTTGTTTATAATGCAGATTTATATTTACTAATCCCTGGGTGAACAGGTGGGGATATAACAGATGTAAATAGACGATGTGTTATGTTCGCATGAACTATGATATGATCCACTGCAGGCACATGATGGGGTGTTTCACTAGGCATTGCATTCAATAATACAGATTGATTTACCAGCTAACAGCAGCAAAGAAAGTCCATTTTTGAGTACTATATTTTATATCAATTGAAAAAGAAAATTCATGAAAATTATGCAAGAGAAATAGCCTAATGTTTAAATGGCCCCTTGAGTGTATGAACAATTTGGAAACAGGAAATGAATACGATTTCTCAAATGTAAAAGTATTGTTCATGCCCTTCAAGTATCTTATAAACACAAATCAAAGTGATTATAGAATTGCTAATGAGTGAAACTGCATTCTTTTCTGCCTTCTATTTTGGATATTGATTTTGCTGGAAAACAATATACTAGATTGAAACCAAAACTCTAGGAACTGTTGAGATTCCAGCCACTGAGACAGTGAGATTTGGGGGAAGCAAATATCTATAAACATCAACAGAATAGATAAGGGCCCACATAAGATGTAGCACCAAGATGTGTTTTCATGCAAGAGTGTAACTGATGTGTGCCTAGTGCACCAGACATTACATAGTGTTACCTTTACTTACTACTGAGTAACTCAAGACTTATGGTCAATTAAAACTCTCAAATTTTTCTTTCCTTTTTTTTTTTTTTTTTACTTAAGATACTTCCAGGTCTAATGGTTCTGATTCTGTACTTGCCTGATTGATTTTTCCATGTGTTAAATTCTATATTGTTGTCACTTGACTGACCTATTAATACCTGGCATTTCATTCAAATATTTAACTCTTCAATTATTTTTCTGTTCCATCCACAGAAAACTAATGTTTAAGTAGGGACTCGCTTTAGTCTCTTGGAGGTTTATTCACTGTTCATATATATTTGCAATAACTCCCTGCCTTTTTTAAAAAAAAAAAATATATATATATATAAAATTGATTTTTTTACAGAGAGGAAGGGAGAGGGATAGAGAGTTAGAAACATTGATGAGAGAGAAACATCAATCAGCTGCCTCCTGCACACTCCCTAATGGGTATGTGCCTGCAACCAAGGTACATGCCCCTGACCAGAATCGAACCTGGGACCCTTTAGTCCGCAGGCCGACGCTCTACCCAGTGAGCCAAACCGGTTAAGGAACTCCCCGCCTTTTTAAAAATTAATAAATAAACTCAGTTTGTTATATATTCATGATGAGACAATGTATGTATTACAGAAAACATACAGATAACTTGATTGGAAATGAATTGGCTTATGCCTAGAGATCAATATTTTATTCTTTTGTTTCCTACACTGCCATCCTGAAAAATACTACTGGTTACATTTATGTACGTATATTTACATGATGTATATTTATAATAGGACAATAGGTTTCAACTCAAGAAAACCCTTCGGAGATGGCAATATTGGAGAAGGAGGAACATAGATTTGTGTCATCTGGATACCAAAGAGCATGGATTACCTGGCTCAGAAAGCTGTTGCGGAACGGAATGGAAGTGTATCTAAGGACAGGGCCCTGCGGAGTGTCCACGGAATGCTTGGAGAAAGCTGGTGGGGACAGGCTACGGCAGCACACAGCGGCTGGAGGGACACCCAGCATTTCTTTAAGCTTGGACAACCAAGGCCCAGAGCAAGATAATGAAACAAGGTCACAGAGTCTCAGGAGGGCATAACACTGCTGAATAATTGCATTTTAGAGCTGGAAGGAACTTAATGGCCTTTGTGGATTCTTTCTTTTTTCAAAGACAAAAATTGTAATTTTTTGAGTTCTGCAGAAACAACACTATACATACAGGGCTACATATCTGCTTCAGCTGCACTTACAATTTCCCCAAAGAAAAAGGAACAATTTATATATATTATATATATCATACTGTATATGATATATATAATATGTATATGTGGTTAGAATAGCAAATCATTGGGGTTGTGATTTAGGCATAATGGATTCCCTCTTCCATTGCCTCTAATTAATTCCTTATATCTATTTCCATTCCAAGTTGTTCCAGCAGCTACTCTTCTGGTTTCCACTGAACAGGGCACCAAGTGGTGACAGGAGCCATTGGTGTGGGGATGGGGCCCCAGAAGGAGCTGGGTAGTTTTCTTCTGAAGAAGAGCAGGCACAGAGTGGGTGGCTGCTGCCAGGGGTGGCTGGTGGTGACACTGACAGCCGGCTCATCACCAGACCTTTTCCGCCTGAGCAGCAGTGGTAAGAGCTCCGTTAGGAAACACTGAGGGAAGGATGCCCAGGAAGGCACAGAGAGGCTTCCAGGGCTGGCGACACATTCACGCCAGTGAATGACCAAGGACCTGTCCGTCTACTTCCTCACATACAGCATCAGGTTGTCCATGGCAGGGTCCGCATCTCCGTCACCACAGCTCGCCCAGCAGCTCGCAAAGGCACTGGACCAGGATTGGTGCTCATCGAACATTTGTGAAAGCAGGAATCGGTGACTAGGTACCAGGCCCACCCATTCAGCACAACCCAGGAAGAGTCCACAAGCTTCCTCCGGCTCCTCAGACGTACTTAGGCAATTGTTAGGTACATTGGATTTCAAAGACGAAATTGCTGTCTATTTTTACTAAAGAAGCAGCTTGAGTGAATCCCATGTTTATTTTCTTCCTCTCATATTGTTTTCTGGACGAATTCCAGGCTGCAGTTCACTTTAGTAATAGCTGAAATCTAATCAGGGCTGTATATTCTTAGTTTCTGTCTTCATCCCTCTGCCTGCCTCCCTGCTCCCCTCCTCCCTCTTTCTTTGCCTACCCTCCCTTTCCCTCTCCCTTCCTCTTCCCCACCCTCTAGTTCCTGCCTCCTTTCTTCCAATAGATAGATAGATAGAGGTATCAGTGTAGATATAGGTATATATAGACACCTGCTTCTCCCTTCCTTTCCCCCGTCCTCTGTACCCTCCTCCCACTCCTCTCTCTGCTTCCTGTCCTTTTCTCTCCCTCCCCACTTCTCTGCCTCCAGTCCCTGATCCCAAATCTGTCCCCTGTGACCCCTTCCTTTCCCCCTTCTTTGCCTCCTCTCTCTCCCTCCCCCTCTTCTCCTCTGAGCTGATACACACCTCCCCCCACCCCACTCCCCACACACAGATACACACACTGAACTGAATAGTTCATTTTAAAACAGTTAAGATTGTTAACATTTATTGGGTGAGAATGTAAGTTGTCCTTTGGGAATTGTTTCCTACTGTACCCTAAAATAAAATTAAACTCTATGTAAATAGGACTTAGTTTTATTTCTGCACCTTTACCTTTGAAGAGAGAGAGAGATAGAGATAGAGAGAGAGAGAGAGAGAGAGAGAGAGAGAGAGAGAGAGAGAGAGAGATTTTAAAAGAAATTCTCTGTTGAAAGAGAATGGCTGGAGGCTTCACTTAAAGGTTATAACTAATTATATTTATAAACATATCAACAGAGTTACTCCAAGCAGACTAATAATTCAGCTGCAAAAGTTAAAAAAACAAAAAAACAAAATAAAACTATTTAAAAAGCAAATTAGTTTGAAAACTGATTTTGTTTCTGAAATGTAGTTCAGAAGCAACAGCAACTTGGAACTGGATTTTTAAAAAGTATCTAAAAATTCTGGGTAGATTTGTATCAGATACACTGCCAGGTGGGCCACTTATCCTAAGAAAGCCTCCTAGCCAAGAATTCTAATGATTAGTGGCCTCCAGGAGCGGAGAAGACGACTTTTTAAACTTCTTGGTAGCACTGACACAAGGTAACAAGCATTCTCCAGCACAGATTCTCTGTTGTCATGAATTTACATTGTCTTGTATTATATCTAAAAAAGATAGGTCAAGAAACTACTATTTTAAGTATGGGGAAAAGCTACATTCATTGCTCAGCCATAAAAGGAAGTTAAAACGTTGCAGGGCCAATGCAGGCAATGAGAGAAAGCTAATAATAAAAAGTTTCCTTTTTATTTAGGAACAAAGAGAAATAAATACCGAGAGAGGACAGAGTAGACAATGATTGAACAGGTCAGGTCCATGGAGGGATTATCGCATTTAGCATTTTTCTTGCTTCTCAAACTCAGTTAATCGTGGCTCTCCTCGCGCGAGGGTGGGGTACAATGTGGTAAATACATGTTCCAGATTCCAGAACAGATAAATGACTGAGCTAATTTCTCATTTCCTAGCTGCATGAGCCATGCTGCAGGCAGGACCACTGCGTCACACGCCTCCTACATGCCCATCCTGGCCTCTGCAAGCCGATCCCGGGGAGAACAGCCCTGATGAGATGATACAGATTTCACCGTCAGGCAGTTCTACAGCTAAATTCTAGGTCCTCCCTTATTAGCTGTGTGACCCCAAAGAGAGTTAGTTTCTCTCTAAGCCTCAACTGTTTCATCTGTAAAATTAGTATAATTGCATCCACCTAATAAAGTTGTTGCAATGATGAAATCAAATGAATATTGTGAGAAAAAAGCAGGAACCCTGGCTCTCAATACATCTTAGAACCACTACCACCTTCACCACCATCATCACTTCCAGCACCACCACCACATCCCTTGGACCCACCACCTCCAACACCAACACTTATAATACCAATACTTCCACCACCACCACCACCAGCATATACAAAACCACCACCTCTAATACCACTGCCACCATATGCAAAATCACCAATTCCAACACCATCGCCACAACCACCATCACCACCATCCTCATTACCACCACAACCTCCACCACCTCACTTTGGATAAGATGATCTTAATTAACTTGCTGAAAGTCACAATGCTAGTAGGGGACAAGGGTAGACCTGGAATGGAATCCAAACGGAGGGCTATTTCTAAATCTGTCTTTATCTCAGGAAGTCTAGCATGGAAAAGTGGGGTTGATCTTGGTTTTGAGGGTCACCACAGGGCTTCACGGGTACCCAGAACGCCATATCTCTCATATCTAATCCTAAGAAAACCTATATCTGGAAATAAAATGCCCCAGGCTAGGTCATTAATATCTGAATTACCGGGTCAAGTGAAATTGGTTGCCCTCTTATCATGAACACCAGCCTGGATGGCAAGCTCTGATTTGGGCCCTGTTTTTGCCCCCCTTGCCTCCATATCTTCAACTGTCCCCCAAGCACACAATGCCTACTGGCCTGTCTGACCCTGCGGAGACCATTGTAAGAAGGAAAGAACATGTCATCTGGGGCACCGATCCTCGGGAGAAAGGCAGGAAATGAACAGGCATTGTTTATTTCGCCTGGCTCTACAATGAGACAGCTGTATGGGCCTGTGAAAAGAATGAGTCCTGGCCGGCTCAACCTTTGGCAAATAGATGGGTATTACGTAGGTGGTATGTCGAGCCAGGAGAGGAAGCGAAGGAGGAGATTTCCTTTCATTCTGCCCATATTGTCAACTTTCCCTCCCAGGACCTTCTGGACTCCCCACTACCAGGTCAGAAAGTGCCAGGCCGTGCGGGAAGCCAGCAGCCAACGTCCACTGGCTGCTGCAGCATTTGCCTGCTCAACGAGCACCTTCCCCAGGCCCTCCCCGGGGCTGCGATAAAGATCATCTCTGGTACCATTAACCCACCCGGGGCTGCGATAAAGACCATCTCTCGTACCATTAACCCACCTTCCATTTTGGCCATTCTCTCTTCCTTTCCTGTTCCCTGGCTTAGAGCCACTTCTATTCGACTGTTGCAAAGAGAACACTTGATTGCATGGCATTTACAGTGGTAGGGGCTTAACAGCTTTCCCAGCCCAAAGAAAGAATCTCCGACGAGCAGATGTCATTAGCCATGATGGAACATGATGGAGATACAGGGTGGGGCAAAAGTAGCTTTACAGTTTTCCATATGGAAAATAATACATAATTAATAAATAACAATGTAAAAGTAAATCTGTGTTTCGAGTACTCACTACTATCAACCTACTTTTGCCCTACCCTGTATTTTACAGGAAAACCTCTGCGGTTCTCAAGATAATTGTAACCCGTAGAAAATTTTCTACACCTCAGCCAACAAGGACAGAGGAGCACAGCAGCAAATAATCCTGTTTGAGGTGTTACAGCCTCAAGGTTGCTGCATTGGGCTACCAGTGTCCTCAGGAAAGAAAACCAAAGAAGATTTCTTCCCACTTTACAATTTAGTGTAAAATCTGCTCAGGTTTTACCAAGATGATGGCAACACACTGGGTAACTCTGAGACAGATGCAGTGGCAGTGGGAGGCAAAATGGGTTAAGGGCTGCTCAAGCGGCCACCGGACTGAAGTCAGTCAAACCCATGCCTTGGGACTAAGGACCAGTTCACAAAGTGCCAAACAAAGTACTGATATTTTACTAGAAACCTAGCATATTTTCTTTAGAAATGGCGAGAGGCAATGTGGTATAGAAGGGCAAGCACCCAAGCTTACTTTTTCCAAGTAGATCAGTTACATGATTTATTTTTTAAATTTTTATATTATTGTAGTAAAAACACTTAACATGAGATCTGCCCTCTTAACAGATGTTTAAGTGTACAATACAACATTGCTAACTACCAGCACAATGCCAGACAGCAGATCCTTGGAACTTGTTTGTTTTGCATTACTGAAACGTTATACCTGTCAATCAGTAACTCCCTTTTCCCCTCCCTTGGCTCCTGGCAACCACACTTCTCCCTGCTTCCATGAATGACTGCTTTAGGTACTTCACATACGTAGAATCATGCAGTATTTGTCCTTCCCGGACTACTTTAAGGGATATATATACTCAGATTAATTTAAATGCCCTCATAATGATTTAAAGTCCCATTAAAGAAAACAAATGTTCACTGAATCTTTCATGACGTTCGGTAACAATCCTGTCTGTTCAGTGAAATTGTCCACACTCTCAGGTTTACCACGATAAGGCTCCACCTTGAGATGCACATTACATTTTCTCTCCAAGTACACCTTCTATCCTTCAAAAGTAAATGCAGATATTTTTGTCCAAAATGAGAACTTCTCCTACAGCTTACATCATGTCTTCATAATGATGTTTGTACTTACCAAAATATGAGCGTCCTCATCCCCCACTTCATAGTATAAGAAGTATATTTTTCTGTTTCCTGCATAATGATTTGTCCAGCGTTGGGCACAAATCAGAGCTTATTAAGTATGTGCAGGTCTACTGACATATAAATTCTTCTCCAGCCTTGAGCCAGGGAAGTATTTAGCCCCCTATATAATGGCTTTGAATGATGACTCAGGAAAGAGTCCATAATTTAAACAGTTCAGTGTGTCTAAACTATGAAGCCTCCTCATTTGCTAAGATGAAATTTCTTTACATAACTCTATTATAAGCCCACACTCTAATTAGCAGTGGGAAATGAGATTACAAGAGCAAGCATGGCAATCCGGTTGCCATGGTAAACAACCCTTATGCACATAATCACTTAAGGCTTCTGGCAGTAGTGAATTCAAAGTCATAAATGTGTGTGTGTGTGTGTGTGTGTGTGTGTGTTTTACTTTCACCCTGTCATTCATGAAAGCACATGCATCTATAAAAACATTTCTTGTAGTTATAATTTAGATTTGCAGATAATACTACACGTGGTTTGGTTCTAAGAAGCCATATTTCAGTCTGAAAAGATAATCCAAAAATCCATTAAAATCCTAGAATTATTCCATGTAAATTTCTTAATTAGCATATTACCCAGTAAAGTTTTATGTCAATGTAAAATATTTTTTAGTTTCGTTAAGTAGGTTAAGTTTTCCTAGGCTAAATGTAGTTGATTAAATTCTTCTTCCATAAAGCAAATATTCACTATGTTAGACTCAAGATAATATGTGCTAACAGCCTTTCTTGTCTAACGTTACTTTCTCTAGTAATTTTCGTCATCTCTGATTCCCCAAACACACATAATTATTCTTCTGATCACTTCAAATTTTCTTAATATTTTTATTTCTTTTATTTTTTATTTTTTTACAGCTGGCTGCCTTTTTGTATTACATATTTGGCTACTCTCAGAATTGAATTACTCTCTCCTCTAGTGAGGCATTTATTCCTTCACATTCTATAAAGCAAAAGGATACTGGTAATATAAACAGCAAAAGCAAAATATTTATTTTCCCTGGAATATAATAATAATAATTTCATAAAATCTATATAATAATAAAATTTTACTTCATTCTATCTCCCCCCCCCATGTAAATGTTTAGTGTCAAGTAGCTATATTTGTTGTCCTGTGTATTTTATTTCCTAGTTAATGAAGTTATAATCATTCTTGAAAATGTAATAGCTGTTAAAACAAACTTAATTTGGGACAGAGCCATTGCACAATGAAAATGCTCTGTCTGAAATGCCCAGTAAACTGATTTTCTAAACAATATATTATATAAATTTTCCAACCTACATACTTTGTTTTTTAACTCGACATTTAAAATATATAATATTAAATGCTGATGATCTTTTTGAGTTGTCTTCCAAATATGATATCAGTGCTGAGCTATAGCTAAGTACTGTAATTCAATTTGACTTGTCTCTATATTAATTAATTAACCTTTAACATTTTCTGCAATAGTGAAGCTAAGTTAGATAGTGGAAGACCAAGCAACATTTTATAATTATTATTACCACAAAAATAGCATCATTAAAAAACAACCATAGTAGCATGCCAACTTTGTGGATATCACCTACCAAACCACAAAACCAAATTAGCATATTCTTCGTTTATTTTTTTATTAGCTGTTAGCATTAGACAGAATTCCCTGTTGAAAGTCAAGATTAGCTGGCATGGGTTTAGTATTTGTCATTGCTTGAGTTTATACAACTGCGTGTGCTGCTAATTATATCCATTTAATGGGTTTTTCCATTATAATTTTAAAATGTTTTGCCAAGAATACATTTTATTAGAGACCACAGGCACCACTTATCACTTAACAGTATTTTTCTCAAATATAGACTTTGATCTTAAAAAGATCAGACTGAAATAATTCAACTCATTTATATAAAAATACAAATTAATAGGCATAGACATACTTATAAATTTAAATGATTTCTGTACTAAAAATAAGATCAAAGATTAGGAATCTATTTTGTTCCCAAAACTCAAGATTCAATAAAGCTGACTGTCTCTTTATCTCCATCCCTGATTAGACTGGATCCTATTTCTGTCTTGGTTAATGGCTTCTTAAAATTAGATAGCCTTTAAATCCAGGCCTTTCCAGGAATCATGCTATGGTACTCTGGAAAGAATCTTAAGTTCTGGCTTTGTGCATAGCATTAAACAAACAAACAAAAAAATTTTTTTGAAGTATTTAATGAAACTGAGTGGTGTCAACAGTCCCATTTATGCATTGTAGGTTTTTAAGAAAGTAATCTTTTGAGATTAACTGTGTAATTAATTGGAGGAGACAAGAATTCATTCTTAAAGATAAATTGTGATTCTTTATAGTTCAATTTCACTGTATGAGGACAAAACTCTCTCATTTAGATCTGACTGTGTGGACCTGACATTGGAAGCAACTACCAGAAATAAAAGATCCATAAAAAGTAAACAATGAGGGACCATTGATAATACTACGTTTTCCTAGAAACATTCTGTTTGAATCCTTGGTGCCTATTTTAAGGCTAAGTCTTGGTCATCCAAACAAATTGATTTAAACAACAGACCTATTAAGCATCTACCAAGTTATTCATCAGTCATAAAACTCTATAAGGTAAAAATAAAAATTCTAGAAAAAGAAAAATATATAGGAATGTAATTTTATTCCACTTATAAATAAAAATGTTTTGCCATTTCTAAAACTTCATATTTCCACTTAGCGAATAAAATTCAGCAAGAGGTTTTAAAACTAGGAACTGGCGATTGGTCTAGAATAGTCTTAAGAACATGTATACAGAGATGCCATTCTGATAATTCCAATTCTTACTACTTTTCAGAAGATATGTAAATTTCTAAAGCTAGAGTTTGGCAATACTCCCTCCTTCGCAAGAATTCAATCAATCTAATGGCATAGGGTGAGTGTTTTACATGGAGCTGGCAGAATAGAAAATTATTCCATCAATCACTCAGTCTCTCCCCGCCCCCGCCCCCTTCTGATTCTACAGTGTGCACAAAAGAAGGTTACTTATTTATGGTTTGGTAAAAGTCCTGGATAGCAGAGTAGATAGGAAAAGCCTCTCAAATAAACAAGTACGGAGCCATTATTAAGAGAAAGCAAGACCAATTTTTCATGAGAAAACATCCTAAGTAAAATGAATAAACAAAATACCAATTTGGACATATTTAAGGGCTACCCTTGTGAGTTCATTTAGTAACCTGCAATACTCCTTTAATAATAAGCAATGCACTTTTACGTGGTCTACAAGTGCTATCTATTACAAGAGGATTCAATAACTGAAATGATTAGAAAATATAATGAGAAAGAATTCCTAGCAAAGGAGTAGAGCTTGTATGCTAACCTGGGCAGGATCACATTCAACACGAGGCCTTTGGGAAAATCCTTCCTGGGTATGCAGGCTATTCATTTGGTACTACACTACATATTATCTTTTAATGAAACACCTGTCCTAACAAAATACATCTTACTAAGTGAAACATTAACATTATAAGAACCAACATAAAACAGATAGTCATCAAAAGCTATCCCCTCACACACATCCAAAGATAGATATTATAATCTCTGTTTTGCTTGATTTCATTGAGATATCAGTAATTGTTCGCGTCTATAATACAGTGTCAAAGACATTGGAAGACTCAAACATATCTTCTCCTTCTGCCCACCTCTCTCCCCCCGCCCCCCACTTCTATGTTTGTTTTCTCTACACTTATAACAGGAGAAGTTTCAACTTGGAAAGAACGTACTTGCCATTTGACATATATACGCCCTTTACACAAGAGTTAACCATTTATAGCAAGCATGTCAAACTCAAAGGCTAACATGGGCCAAATAGACAAGGTTTAAGTTTATGTGGGCCACAAAAAAACAAAAGCTTCAATTTCCATAGAAACGTAGGTTTATTTTGAAAAGTATAGTATTAAAAAAAAGTACAAGAGCAATGATAAAATTGTTTTCTTCCTGACACTTGGCATCTCTTCTCTGCTACTGTCTTTCCTACTTCGGGGGAAATCTTGTTCACAGTGATTACTTTCAAAACTGACCCAAGGTGAATGCCAGTAATTCTGGATCTGACCGGAGACTTATTTCCTTTCATAGTTGTAAATAACTGCTCACACTATTATACTGTCTGGGCCGCAAAAATATTCGTTGTTGGCCACATGTGGTCCATGGGCCGCGAGTTTGACATGCTTGATTTATAGAACAAACTATTTTATTATTTTTTCCCTGCAATTTCTAAGTTGGCAATGACTCAACCAACATAATAATTCCTATTATTGTCCTTTGCTGCATCGAATCTATTTTACACAGTTTCCTTTCTTCCTTCTTTCCAGTTTGGACGTTGCTCGTTGAGTCAGACTTCCTGGTTTGCTTTTGATGAGTGTGATGCCCCCTCCTAGGCAAGGAAGGAGGGACAGCTCTCTAAATAGCAACTGTCAATGGAAAATTCAGGACACAGCCACAGCCAGGCACGGCATGTTACAATGTTGGCAAGTGTCACTGTAACGTGGCAAAAGGAAGAATAAATTGTTGTCCAATTCTCTGACCTGCGCCCTGTCAATTAGGATGCTAGGATAGAAACGTATGTCTTTCCCCATCACTGCATCAGTAGGGTAAAGGGCTTGTTGCATCATGCAAAATAAAATGAGACTGGAATGAAATAAGAGCTATATGACTTTTTCCATGTTGGCATAAAACTGAAAAGGCAGGATTGGTCATTAAGTTATAATTAAGTCTTAACATTTAAGCAAAACATCATCTTACATTGTCACAAAACCACCATGTCAGGTAAAAGCAGCACAAATTGTTCCGGACAGCGCTGGTAGCCAGGAAATTCTTTTCAGAGGTATCTGTTCTTTGGATTTTCCCGATTAGTACTCAGCAGTGAAGTGAGGGACCCGATGTGATGATTTAAATATTCCCTGACAGTGTGTATATTATGTGATTCAAAACAGAACACAAATTTTCAACCCATCATAAGTGCTTTGATAAACTGTATCACAAGTCTTATTTTATCACGATCTATGTTGTACTTAAAATATCTAAAAGTGCAAAAGTAAAAATCAAATCAAAGTAAGATCTCTGTGTACAGAGTATATTGACGGTATGCGAGGGAGGGTTGAGATTTGAAAGTGGTCTGGTATAGTAACCTTTCCATTCCTTGTATGTCATTTATTTTAAAAGGGCATGCACGCATTCTCACATCCACAAACACACTCAACACACATGTGTATATAAAAAAAAAAAGAACTTACACAATTTCATCGTTCTGGAATTCGAGCTCTCCACAGGTGTCCTCAAAGTCTTCTCCTCCACCTCTGGCGGTCCCTTCGATGGTTTTATAGGGAACGATAACATTTCCTCGAGCTCCAGATGTTCTCAACACTTTCACCTCCATGATGCCAATGCTCTCACTCACATGCGTCACGGGCTCCTCAAAAGTAAAGATGCCCGCGTGGTCGTCATCAAAGATAGTCACGGTGGCCGTGGAGGGAGAGCCAAGGCACGCGAGTGTGGAAACGTGATTGGCTTCCAGTATGCCATCTTCTGAAGCTTCTGAAGTCACTTTGACGTTGCTGAGATGCACGAGGAAGTTCTCATCCTCCTCGAAGATGTCGTCATCGATGATGCCAACTCTGATCTCCTTCTGGGTCTCGCCCGGCTTAAAGACCACGGTCCCTTCAGTAAATTCATAATCAGACCCCGCGTTGGCTGTGCCATCCTCGGTTCTGAAGTCAACAAACACCGTGTTGGTCAGATCGCCGCCTCTGCGGATAATGGTCAGGGCCACCGTGCCGCAGTTCTCCAGACACTGGTATGTCCCTTGCTCGAAGAAGATCTTACTGACAGGGTCCGTCTCAGCCACTTCTGTGTTGACCTCGTGCATGCTGACAGCCTTCCTTGCTTGGTCCGCTGCGTGCCTCTTTAAAATGTTGCCCGCCCCAGTCATCAGGCGAGTAGCCTGAATGCGGTAAAAGGCTCGGCTTTTTTGCTGCTGACTTAGGACTTGGTAGTTAGCTAATTCTATCAATTGCTCTATTTCTTTATCTGGATGCTTCTGCTTGAGCTCCTTCAGAATCCTCGCCATTTCTCGCCTCGCCTCTTCGTCGTCCTGGTCCCTCTCATCCACCTCCAGAACCAGAGCCCCGTCTAAGAAGTTGTCAACGTGGGAATTGACCACTTTCCCATCCATTTCAATTTCAGTCTTGGAGGATGGCCTGTCTCCTTCGTGTTCAATGATCATTCCCCGCTGCTTGCCAGCCCGATACCGCTTGTAGACATACTTGTAGAACAGAAGCCTCCTATCTGCTACCCAAGCAAACACCACGCAGATGGGAAAGAAGAAGAAGGTCAGCAAACCTTCCCAGACCTCCACCACCCCAGGAGAGATGACGGACAGAATGATGTAAAGCCAGGTATAGGCAAAAATGCTCCAGGCCGCCGTCACGAAGAACACACGCAGGTGCTTAATCTTCCTCGTCTCTCCATCTGGGACCACGTAAACGCAGAGTGCGATGATGATGAACATGTTGAATGCAGCACTCCCCACGATGGTGCTGGGACCCAGGTCTCCCGCGGTGAAGTTATGGCCGCACACTTCAATGACTGAAAGGAGAATCTCTGGGGCAGAAGACCCCAGGGCCATCAAGGTCAGGTTGGAAACCGTCTCGTTCCAGATCCTCACCGTTGTCTTGGTGGTCTCTCCATTTGGCTTTTTGATGGTTATTTCCTTTTCCTGAGACGTGATGACTTCTATAGAGGACATGAACCGGTCGGCAATGATCGAGACTCCAAGAAACATGTAGACCATGGCCACAAAATACACAGTCGCTCTAGCAATTTTGTCCCCAAAGGAAGGGTCTTGGGGCTCCCAAATGGGTAAAATCACCCCTTTCTTACAGTAATAGGAGCCAGTACACTCGTTAGTTTTATTGCCTTCTCCTTCCATTTCTGTCTCGGCACTTATATGGTCCACATGGGAAAATAAGACAGCCACGATGACTAACAGATGAAATCCCAGCGAAAAGGTGGGTGAGAGACTTACTCGCAGCATGTTGTACAACGGCTGACTTCCAGCTGTCCCAACCTACTGGGAGAAATAAGATGGGGGTTGGGTAGGAAAACGAATCACATCGTTAGAGCCAGATCCAAAGCATGACTAATTACTTATTTTTATTAATCTTACCAATGATTTGCTCATACCTTACCATCCCACCATCTATGGTGAATCATTATTCTAAGAACCCACCAGGGATTAAGTCTACAACTTACTGTCTCTGCTTGTGGATTTTCTACATGCAGTCCTCATTCACTGAACAATGTACACAGTTGTCTTAATGGAAAAGAACAGTTCGATTATAGCCTTGCATTGCTGTATGCATATTTATGCATGCTAACAGCCAATTAAAAAAACACTAAAAACTTTTTAAGCATTAAATAATTTTCTCCTTGTTGCTAAAGCACATGTTCTTTTAAATTTTGGTTAATACAATCACTTTCCAGAAAATGTCTCATTGCCAAAATCACCTTATTTAGATTGATGCTTTAGTGGAGGTCCTGAGGTGTCATGGATGAGGACATTAGGGTCAGGAATGTTACCTCTTAAGTCATTTCTCCTTCCATTAATATTATTTGATGTTTTTCCAATCCTTTGTAAAGTGGGGGTAGAAACTGATTTAAAAGATTTTGCTAATTTTATAAACCTAAATAACTCAAAGAAAAAGCCAAAAAAAATGATGGTTTGAAGTTCGGACTTTAAAAATCCAAACAAACAGAGCCTGGTGATCATCTTAAACTCTGGAGTGCACCTCACACTTGGAAACACAGAGACATCTCCACGCTTGCCTGCAATCAAAGCTCTGTGTTATTCGTACTTGAGGGGGAAAATTCTGCTGTAATGCAATATTTCCACACACTGAGTACAGTTTTTAAAAGCATGTTTGATGAGAGCACATTTCCTCCTAATTTTCAGCAAGCCCAGGTCTCCTGATGCATTAGCAGCTGGCCAGCAGGTTCTACATGCACAACTCCTCACATCTGCATACGGATCTGGCTAGTTCCTCTGCAGGCTGTCCGCAACAGGAAAGGGAGACAAGCAGGCCCAAGATTGGTGGTGTGTGTAAGACTCTAGCCTGGCAGGCTGTGAAATCAGCGTTACCAGCCATAAAGTGTTCCTTCTCGGCGGTGATGTCATACTTTCCACGATCCTTCTAAAACACATCTTAGTTCTATAGAGGGTTCAAGTGACCAAAAAGTACAGGAGTGATAATTCCATCTAAATGAGCTCATGTGGCAGGATGACAGTGACCACAAAGTGACATATGATGAAGGGCTGCAGGCAATTAGGGTTATGGCAACAGAGTCACTGAGCAGCACAGAACTTGGAAAGCAAAGCAAAGTGGTGGACTGAGCCACCATGGCTCTACATTCGCCCAGCAGTTTAGGCACAACACAGCTCAGCCCTTACATCACCTCTGCCTCCAGGGCTCAGTGGGGTAGAGGAGGGTCTGCTCCAAGTCAGGGTAACTTTGGTCTAGAAGGTCAGTTATGACAGCAGGCAAAGTGGTGATAGGAAGGGGTCCTGAGTCAGAACACAGCCTTGTGGCCTAATAAAAAGTTCAAAGTGGAGCCGGATTAGAGCCTTTCATAGCCTCAGGCTGTCTGAGTTCTGCCCCCGCCTCCGCCCCCCTCCCCCCACCACACACACACATTCACCTGCCTTTTCTGGCCCATGCTAGTTAGCTGCTGATAGCTTACAGTTGAAACTGCACCAGGGTCCAGCACATCCTTGCAGACCTTCAGAGAGCCCACCTGCCCCCATAGCTCATCACTGTACAGGGAGAAACTCTGACATTTTTCCACACTAAAGAAGACACCACAGAGGGTTGTGGTGGTAGAATTCCATTCTAAGTAAAAGGCAGAAAAATAGAAGCATATGTTCAAAATATGCAAAAGTTCATGGTCACTGTGACTGCTTGTTCAGACATGATAGGGCTTGAGTGGGTTGTAGGATCTCTTAAAACAAGGTGACACTGAACCAGCTCCAACAGTAGTAGAAGGTCTAGTTCTAACTCCCTTACACAGACATTTTATTCCACAAATATTTATCTGTGCCACCTAATAGGTATTTCAGAATGACCTGCTAGACTTTCTTCTAGGTCCCCAAAATTAGTCAATGAATTAAAAAAAAAAGTATCTGTCTTCACAGACCTTACAGTTCAGTGGAAGGAAACAAACAAATAAATGCAAATGTCAGGTGGGGAAAATGCTGTAGTGGAGTGAGGAGAATATAAGGGGAGAGGAGTCTGTGTGTGTATGAGTGTGTGTGTACACACATATGGCATGGATGACTTAAACTGGATGGTGAAGAAAGTCTTTCTGATAAGGGGACATTTGAGAAAATTCCTGAAGGAAGCAAGGGACCAAGCCTTGTGGATGCATATCTGCAAGAAGAGAATTCCAGGTAAGTGCCAAGACCCTGATGAATAGAACTGCGCTTCACACAGTGTAAGGAACCACAGAGAAACCAGTGTGACGAGAGGGCGATGAGCCAAGGGCTCAGGGCTCAGGGCTCAGGGCTCAGGGATGGCAGCTCAGTGGGGATGGACTATTAGGGGCACTGAGGCCACTGTAAGGGGCTGACTTTGACTGTGAGGAAGATGGGAATCGCAGGGAGGTTCTGATCACAAGTATAATATGAGCTGACTTTCCTTTTAAAAAGGTTCTCTCTGCTGTTCATGGAGAAAGACTATAGAGACAAAGGTGGAAACAAAAAGACCAGCTTTTGACCATTATAAAAAAAAATCTGTTTCATAAATGACCCCAATGCCTGGCAGGTATAAAAATGATACAGTAGAGATCTCAAGTTTAAAAAGGAGAAAGACAGGCTGGCAGTGACCCTTTTGGAAGATTTGCAAGCAACGTGTACTGGGAGCCTGTAAGGATCAGGTAGGGTGAGCGGCTGCTCAGAGAGGGATACAGACGAGAGGGAACAAACATCGAACAGAGATTCACACCTGGGCCTGCCTCTGAGACACTGGTTAACCACTGCCTTCAAACTGCTGCCAAATCTCATCATCGCTTTCTTCCCATTTCAGCCAAAATGAACTTCCTAACGTGCAGGTCTGACTCTCTCGCTGCCCTTAAAGCTCTTCATTGCTTGCCTATTGCCCTGAAGACAAATCCAAACCCCTCAATAGGCTGTTCAGATCGTTTAGGATGTAGCCTCTGAGCTCTAGAATATGGAAAGTCTCATTTGCTGAACATGAAAACACTTTCTTGCTGCCAGGTCTTTGAATGTTGTGTTTTCTGTGCCCCATACTATTTTCCTTCTTGGAAGCAAGTTTCAAAATAGCACAACAGCAAATGAGAGCCGAGTGCCTGAGAGAATAACACCAGGTCCCATTCTTAAACACTATCCCAGGCACCACGCTGAATTCTTTACATGTATCATTACGCCTAACACTCACAAGAACCAGCATTGCGGTGTTACACAACTCCTACTGATGCCACTCCCGTTATAGCACCCTCTGTGGTTGAGCAGTGCACAGCTCTCAAACAATATCCTGTGCAGTAGATATCACTGGCCCATTTTGGAGGTGGGAGAACTGAGGCTCAGATAGGTTGAGTACTTGTTAAATGTCATACAGATATGGTAGGCAGTTAGATAGACATGAGCAAAGCAAGGAAGATAGGCCAGGAACAGAAGGTCACCAAGAAGCAAAGTCCTGTGTGCCTGGCATCAAGCAAAACTGGGAAAACAAGGACCTTGCCCCCAGGGTAACTTTTCCTCCCCTAGCTGGTCAGGCGGTGTAGACCCCTTGACCGTTCACAGCCCTGGTCAGATGGTTCGGGCCCTCCCCTGACCTTTCCTCCCATGGCATGTTGCTAGTCATGTGAGTTAGCTACCCCTAGAGGGGGAAAGATGATGGGGGTGGGGAATAGCCCTGAAGCATGAAGCCCCCAGGACAATGAGGTTCTGACCCACGTCATATACATCTAGGCCTTGGTTGGGTTTCAGCTCCAGGCCCAGAAAAGTAGCAAAACCAGGGAAGTGATGCCAGGATGGACCACAGGGCCAGCTGCATTGACTAACTACCCCCTGCCTGGTGCCATCCAATCATGGAGACCAGGACTCTGAAAAGGTCCACCTGGAAAGCTGATGAATATTCTATTGAGAACCTTCCCTGGGACCTCCCCTGACATTTCCACCCTTAAAAGCCCTTAGGACAGAGGACCCAACGAGCTGTTCCTCTTGGAGGAGCCAGCCTTTCCTGCCACCTCCCATTCTCTCCGTCCACCGCCCCGCACCACCCCCCCCCAAGATGCTTTACCTTTTTCTTTGTTTCACAAGCTTCGAGAGCCCTTCTTTTGTCTCTGTAACTTGTCTCCTGAGCCCATTTCCTCTACAGCTCACTTCTTCTAACTTTGTGACTTTCTTATTAAGTTTTTGCTTATATTTTGAGTCTTGGCTCGGAATTCTTTCTTAGCCAGAACTCAGGTACTGAGATTGCTGAACCCAGGTCTGGTCTGACCCCATGGGTCTAATACTTGGTACCATTCTGGCCTCTAACACAGAAAGTAAACTCTTGAACTGAGATTCAAACCCTGGTCTGTCTCTGAGATGATGTAATTAACTGCTCCATTATATCATTCCTGATAGTGTGTGAAGTCATCTTTGAGAACTATTAAACCTGGACTTGGACGAGCCCATTGGAAAAACCTCTTGGTTTTCCTGCAGGGTAGGAGGGCCTCGGTGGCAAAAGTCCCATGGAAGGTTTCCAACAGCCTGGCTTTTATCTCATGGATTAGAGACTCAAACAGGCATCAAGAGCTGCGATGTGACCTGTGGGCTGGCATGTTCCTAGAGACAGCTGCCCTTCACTCTCCACTCCCTGGCCTCTCAGCAATTACCTGGCAACCCCTTCCTGCTTGCACTCTCGGGCAACCTCTTAGGTTAGCCAAGAAAAAGCCCTGCCCCAGCTCACGTCTCATAGTATGTTCTTAGCCAAAAGGGTACCAGATGTGCAAGGGTGGAGGAAGCAGTGAAAATCTATCACCACCAACAGAGAAAAAGGAAGAGGGCTTCTAAGGTTAACTCAAAAACACTGCGAAATCAGTGCACACAAATCACTGATATCTCTTATTGGCAATGGACTTTCTGGACTTTAGCTTTATTCTTTATTAAATTAATGCCAACTCCAAATGCTTGCAGGAAGTGGGAGAGGTGTTATTTAAATGATGGTTCCTTCTTTCTTCCTATGTCTCCCATCTTTCAGGGTCTTTCCTCTGACATCAAATTCAAGCAGCTCTACTTGACCCTCCTGACTTTCCCCTCAAATCTCCATTTACAAGAAAATTAAGCAGGAAGTAGAAGCAGTGGATGCGTTGGTCAGTTCTCTAGCCCTGATCTAATCCACTGAACCCTATAACAAGGGGTTGGCTGGTTTTACTGGTGGTTTCAGATGAATTATTGCATCCATGGCCGGTTCTGGCTTAGGAATACCCATTACATCATCCACATGAGTCTGCAGCGCAGGATCAGGAATACCCACATTATCTTCTGCTCACTATTTATTTGAAAGCAAATCAAACACCCTGGGCACCTACAGATTCCAGAAATGGAACTGGCAAAGGACGGTGAAGAGGTACCCATTTGAGTAAACTCACTAACCTCTGCTGAAGGGAGAGGTCGCAGGCATGGAAGCACGCACCTGCCTGCATCAGACTGCCTGTGTGAACGGAGCCTGAGGAAGGGAATCCACCACACAGGCCCGAGGATTAGTGCTGCAGCAGCGCAGGGGGTTCCCTGGGAAGAGCTGTCCCCCTTTTGCTTACCCAGGAGAACCTGACTCAGAGACAAGGATACCTTCGGCGCGCCCACTAGTCTGGTGCGCGAGGCGGCCTAATCTCATTGTGTTGATTGGCAGCTGGGGTCATTCCAAGGAACTCCTTGTCTCTCATTCCTCGGGGCTTGGAACTCCCTTCTATGTAATGCCTGCTGATGGAGAGCCTCAATGCTAAGTAATTAATCTGTTCTCAGGCAGCATTGAAGCAACCACGATTTCTATGCACTACTGAGAAAAACGCTTCCAAATGCTTCTACACAACGAGATGATGCCAGAGCGTGACTTTCCTTATCTGACTATTCATCGAGGCTGCAAATTACTCTCCTGGCCCCCAACCTCGGGCATTCAGGCTTGACCACACTCAGGAAGGCGCTCGGTTTCCACAGTCTCTCTCCATTACCTTTTCTTTCCCAGTGAGAATTTCCTCTTTGCTGCCTGATAAACTGGAACAGGTACTTTCAGGGGACAGGCAGTGAGAGGTCATGTAAGGGACTCAAGTCCTTCAGCCTGAACCGACAAGACTAGAGTCAGGATCCTGTCCCTTGTCAGAACACACCCACCACATCCATCAAAGGAAGTGACTAGGGTAAGGGTCAGGCACCATGGCCCAAAAAAAAGAAAGATTGGCTTAGGAGTTAGGATAATGAAGAGGTTATTAGAAAGTTGTCAGATGTACCCCTGGGCCCTTTCCCCTACTTTGTTTTTCTCTACAGAACATTATTTTTTTTTATGCTGTACAATTTACCTAATGGTTCTGTTTATTGCCTCTCCCTCTCTAATAGGGCAGGGATCTGTCTCTTTTGCTCACTGATGGAGCTCTGGTTCCTAGAACAGAGGTTGGCAGACAGAAGATGCATGGGACCGGCGTCCTGAATACAATCAAATAGGGTCGTGTGCTGATTCACAGACTCTCTGATAGCAAATCAGATCTGGGAGGTGGACCTCGGCACCCGCATTTAAGAATGTTCCCTAGAATGAGCCAATGAGTATACTACTGAAATGAGTGTCATACTGAAAAGCCAATGTGGTGGTAGGTGGAGAAGAGGAACGTGATTGAGCTCCTGGGTAGAGAACCTCTGATGGGGAGAGCTGGTCTCCAGCACAGAGAAAGGGGCTGGGGCCGGGACATTTCCCAGCACCGGGCTGTGGGTCTTCCCTGATTTGCTGAATTTTCCTGGAATGCCAAGACCATCCGCTCTGTTGAGAAGGTCCTAATATTTTGGCCATTCTCAACAAAGCATATCTTCTTTTCCTTTCAGTACAATGAAAAGAGATCCAGTTAAACATCAACCAAAAATCACCTCATTTACAAAGGGCCCATAAAAGGCAAAGGGTGTCCAGAATTTAACTTTAAACGTATTAACCCTGCATACTGACACGGAAATTTCTTCCAAAAATAAATAAATGACAAGGAATTCAGAGGGACTTCAGAGAGCTCTAGGTGAAGCCAGCCGGGATGGCCCCTGATTCATTATGCCAGTCCCAAGGGCACTGTAAGGGCCCGAGTGGGAGCATCTGTGACAATAATGACTAAAACCATTGACTGAGCCCTTGCTTTGTCCCAGATGTCATACCGACCACTCTGCACCCACTCTCCCTGACCTTTCTGACAGTATGGCAAGGAGGCACTACATTGCCATTTTACAAGTGAGAAAAATAAACCTTTCATAAAAGTAAACTGGCTGAAGTCAGGCAAACATACGTGACAGGCCCTTTGGATTATACCATAATGATTTTTCCCAGATGGCGGCACCTTTTCCTTTGCTTGTTTGTTTGTTTTCACTATGTAGGTTCAACTACTGCTCCGTGGTAACAGAGAGCTCCTTAGTGCAGAATAGCCTTCCTCCCACCTGAAGACATGTGCTAGTTTGCACTATCTCATCAGAGTCTTTCATATTTGCCTGCTGGTCTCCTGCCTCCCCAGGCCCCAAGGAAGGGTTCTGTAAGCACTTCTATGCTCCCCATAGCAAGGAAAAGATGATCCATTTAGAGCAGTAGTTTTCAACCTTCCTAATGCCGCGACCCTTTAATACAGTTCTTCATGTTGTGGTGACCGCCAATTTCATTGTTACAAATTGGACATAATTAAAGCATAGTGATTAATTACAAAAACAATATGTAATTATATATGTGTTTTCCGATGGTCTTAGGCGACCCCTGTGAAAGGGTCGGTCGACCCCCAAAGGGGTCGCGATCCACAGGTTGAGAACCGCTGATTTAGAGGACCACCAGTTAAAATCTGAGGTCTAAAATCACTCCAAAGTCATGTCATAATTTCAAGGTTTTTCCACTTGGTCGGGAAAAAAGCAAAGAGAGAAGGAACTCTTAGCAGCGAGCAAGCAAAACTAAACTAAAAGAGGATGATGAGTAGAGCTGGAAGAGTATCAAATTTTAGCATAAAACATTAATACTTTGCTCAAATAATAATAAATCAATATTTGTTGAAGAATTTCAATGCAGCTCACAGATGTCTTAGGGTTATGACATTAAACAGGTTTTTTTAAAAAACTGGTAAGTTATCCAAAGAAATGGGAAAACAACACATTCATTCACGGTCTGGTCTGCCAAGCATTTCTTAGACACGCGTGTGCGCCAGAAACTGTGTTGCAAAGATGGGTAAGAGAATATCCCCATTGGGGCTCACATTCTAGTGGGGGGTTACAAGAGTCAAGGAGTGGGTCCCCTTTATGGAAGACGGAACTCTTCCGTCCCTCCAGAATCACAGCGTAGGGGAGGCTTCCCAGGCCTTCAGACAGTGCGACCATAGGTGCACCTCAATGCACTCAAAGTGGACCACATAGTTCCCAGGTTAATGCACCTGGGGTCTTGGTTAGTACAACCGGGGTCCTAGAAACATCAGACCGGTCAGCCTACAGTCCTGCAACGGAGTGATTCCAAGCATAGTGAGCGCTGGAGGCAGGGCCTCGGAGCAGCCCTTGTGTACTCTGTGGATCTTTCGGGGCCTCGTGGTGGGCAATAATAATCATTTCAGACCATAATTTGTTCACCATCCACTCTGTACAGAAAGAACAGCCTTTCTTTGATGTCCGACCTTATACACCAAAAAAAAAAAAAGAGGTCGCATACCTGCATTTATATCTGAGTCACCAAAAAAGATTTCCTACCTACAAACATTTCCCACACTAACTTGATGACATTTCCACTTAAGAAATTTGCTTGTTTTGAGTGAAGTATAGCCCTGTCTATATGTTTAGTTCTAGAGAGTGAACCACTCATGTATTCATCAAGCATTTAATGAGTGGCCTCTATGTGCAAAGCACCAGACCAAACACGGGATTATAAAGATGAATAACACATGGTGTTTGCATTGCATGAATTTACAATCCTCAAGTGATAGCTCCTCCAGTGACCATGAATACTAGGAAGAATATGGAAAATCCCATAAAAAGGGGGACTGGAAGGGTGACAAAAGCTGGAGAGAGTGAGAGGACATTTGGGAAGGAAGAAATGATGGAAAGCAATGCTTCCTTCAACTTCAGTTCATGGAAGAACCACCTGGGAAGCTCATCAAAACGCAAATAAGTGGGCCTGATTATCAGATATACAGTAGCTATAAAGAAGAACCCCAACATTTAAATGTTAACAAGTTCCCCAGTTGATTCTGATATAGGCAGTCTTGGCACCTTGCCCTGAGAGAAACTGGCATAAAGGGTTGAAAGGGCAGAACTGGGTAGACATGTCACAAAGGGCAGGGGGCATGTTTAGCAAGCACAGACTGGAGAGCAAAAGAACTTAAATAAGGTACCTGACAGAAGGTAATGCCTACCAGTGGTCAGAAAACTGCGGCTCATGAGCCACATGCAGCTTTAAATACTGACTTCTGCTTCTGCGCATGGGCCACGAAGTTTCAATCACACTGTTCGTGCGGGCACGCACATGGTATTTTGTGGAAGAGCCACACTCAAGAGGCCAAAGAGCCGCATGTGGCTCGTGAGCCGCAGTTTGCCGACCACTGGCCTAAACAATAGAGGATAGTGGTTGCTGTTATATCAGGAAGACGTTGATGTGAAATAAGGTATCAGATAACGTTTCCTTCTCACAAATCGGGACTGCCAGGCAGCAATGAAACATAAAGGCCTTGGT
>NW_006383011.1:20016865-20025183 GCF_000327345.1 Myotis davidii | reverse complement strand
CCCCCCCCCCCCCCACAAAAATAAAGCAGACTAAAGTACAGGGAATAACTTACACCTACTTCATAATTTTGCCAACAGTTAGTTCTGCCTTCTCTAAGTAAAAACAGGTAAGGATTGCTAGGGCAATTCAAGGACATGTGACCAAGACCCAGCATGCATGGAGTTTCATGCATGCTTCCTAGGTTCCATACACAGGTCCCGAGCAGAGGTAGGAAACATGCAGAAACATGAGCCCCAAGCTAGAAGCCTTGGGCTCTGAGGAGAGCTGTGCTCTTTAAATGACAGGCTCCTTGTGGGCTGTCATCTACTCCACCATTCAGTTCCATTCAACAGTAAATCTTTGCGGTCACTCATTTTGCTTTCTAGCCTGCCCCTTGGGACTGGGGAAGTTTTAATACAAAATCCAATTTCAAGCCATGTGATAGGAACCTTCAGAATGCCTTTTCAAAAAAAAAAATCTTTTTAAACAAGGAAAATGCTGGTTATGTGAGTAGAGGCTGGTGCATTTAATCAGCTTTTTTTCCCTGAGTCATTAAGCTTCATCTTCAAGTAGATTGCTTTTCAGGAGATGGAATCCTATCAAACTTGAGGTTTCTAAGTCTTTTCAATTTTCCTGCAAATCACAGTCCTTGAACGAATAAGATGCTCTTGAGGAGAGCAAAAGTAGGAAGTAAAAATAAATATTTCAGGAAGACCCTCAAGCTGATAGATGCTCAGGTAATGGTGACCCTTCATCAATATTCTATGTTACAATTTTCTAAAGTTCCTGACAACATACTCAGAGACATGGCTCTAAAGCCAAGTGTATATGCACATAGAACAAATTAATTTTTAAAATTGAAGCAGCTTAGAAAGGAGCTAGCCACATTCTATTATTTAGAGGAATAAATTGAGTGGCTTATGGGAAACCATGAAATGTTTACATAAATCTCTGAGCATAGCTTACGAAACATAAAGTTTCTCTATAAAATAAGGCATCTAGTGTGTATGCCTTTTAAGCCAACGCTATACACTTGTAGTTAAGGAATTGTTTTAGTATTAGCTTAAGTTCAATGTTAATAACTATGCTAAGACTATGCTGTTATTGTCTTTTTGTGATCAGAATATCCATAAGAAATGACCAATTAAAAAAATTAAAAAAATGTAGAGAAAAAAAGTCAATGAAGAAAGAAATGTTAACCATTTAATCAACAAGTGAAGGCAGTAACTTCTGCCTATCAGTTTAAGTAAGGGCTGTTTCCATCCACTTCTATGACTAACAAGAGAACATTCAATCATTCCACAAATGTATATTATGTGTCTTGGCAATGTATAAAACATTGGGACCTGACCCATGAACTACGTAGACCCAATCTCTCTCCTCTTGGAATTTATTATGTAGCTGGGAAGACAGGTTAACAGGTGTGAATTTAATTGTTACAAAAACAGAAACATAATTATTAGCTCTGATAAATGCTGTGAAGGAAAAACACCATCCTACCGGAGTAAGTAACGGAAGACCTGACCTACTAGGGTAATAGGAAAGGCTTTGCTGAAGAAATAACATGTGGGCTGAAATTTAAGACTCGCAGCAGGAAGCCAGGCAAAAGGTTGCTGGAGTGCAAGGCCTTGGGTTGGTAGTTTTGCAATGAGCCTTCTCTGGAATGGGATTCCTCACAGACCTACCTTGTCAGACACACTGGGGTATGAGGTCATGTTTTCAGAAACGAGTGAAAGCAGCTTCTGTCGTTTACGTGAGACTTTTCCCCTCTGAGGTCACACCATGCAGCTGTAGTTAATTGCATTCTACCACACTGCTGGGGGCGGTCACTGGCCTGGGGGCCAAAAGAAATGCGTGCTGGACCAGGCTCTCAGGGACCGGGCATGTGACGTGGACAAGTCACGTTCCCTTTTCCAGCCTGATTTGTAAAGTTGGGAAAGTTTGCTAACAACCGGAAGCTGTGATATTCTAATCCCTCACTTTGGCATCTGAGGTCATCATCCAAACAGGTAAAAGTACCTGTTTACCTTCCCAGGTCAAGTGAGCTACCAAATGGAAAGTACCCAAACCTGAACCACATTTTCCTTTCTCGTGCTTTTCTCCCGGTCCTCCACGATCCCTCTCAAAGGTCCAATTTCCCTTCATAAAAATTATTTTATTACTAGGAAGTCCATTCCCTGAAAGTCATCCAACTTTGTCCATTCCCCCTTTTCCTGACATGAACACTCTGGCCATGATAACCTAAAAGACTTTTCCAAAGACACACATCTCTGAAATGACAGAGCTAGGCTCTCACACCAGGTCTCCAAGTTTCTAGGTCATCTCTCTTCAGACAACACCCAACCAATTGGGAAGATTCCTCACGCCCACTAATGTTGCCTTTGTATCTCTCACAATCTACCTGTGTGTCAGGAGTTGGCAAACTATGGCCAACAGGTCAAATTTGTCAAATTTAGCCTGCTACCTGTTCTTATAAAGCCCATGAAATTAATTTTTACATTTTAAATACTTGAAAAAAAATGAATAAACAATAATTCATGATGTGAAATTTTAGGATGTTCACATTTCAGGGTCAATAATGTTTTGTGGAACACAGCACACCGATTCATTTAAGTCTTGCTTATAGTTGCTTTCTCACTACAAAAGTGTTGAGTAATTGTGACAGACCCCATAGTCCACAAAGCCAAAAGTGTTATGTGGCCCTTTAAAAGACATGGTACATGGCACTGTGTATGTTCTTGTCTTCCATAACCTGTGGTGGCAACCCCCACCATTAGCATGTTCATGTAGAGGCACACAGGCGGGAGCAGGGGCTCTCTCACTGCCTACCTATCATGTAATAAGAAACCATCCTTATTGAGCACTCGTGTGCCAGAAACTGTTCCAAGTTTTACAGGTATTAATGTATGATTCCTTACAAAAATCCCACAAGGCTCTTTACTATTATTATTATTTCCACTTAATAGATGAAGAAAATGAGACGCAGGTGTTACATATACCATTTGCTGAATTCAAACAATGTTAGCCGGAGTACTCTAGGGTCCTTCATTTTATTCATCAATATCCTTGATCTAGAAGCAAAGTCATAGTTCTCTTTGCACTCTGGGAAGTCACTGTTATTCATCTGGAGAGTCCTAGGGCCAGAAGCACAGGCACATCTCTGCAGCCTTCTACATTATCTAGAAGGAGTGGAGGGAAAGCGAGATGTGACTTTGGTGAAATGACTTCAGAGGCATCAATCTGAATTCAACGACCTCCAACTTCACTCTTATAAAGTAATTTCATTTCCTATGCTTATTTGTTTAAAAAAATACACACAGAGATGCTATCAGTTGTCTTCTCCAGAGCAGCTAGCTGTGGTTCTGAGCAGGATAAGGACTGATAAGGAGGAGCTCTTAAAGCAGGCCACCGAGAGCTACCTGAACATCGGGCAGAAGAAAGAGAGTGAGGAGTCAGGGGAACAAAGAGCCTTCAGCTTTGCCCAGCACTAACTCACAAAGCTCAGCTCTAAGGGGCTCCCGTCCCCCAACAATTGAAAGGTAAATTGAAAGGTTTGGAGAGACATGTGCTATATGACTGAGCACCCGTCCAAACGCTATCCTTTTGCCCCAGCTGATGCGGCTCTGTGGCGCTACCACAGTCCATGGGGGAAGTTTAGGTTTGCATGTAAAGTGAGCAATCAGATTGATTCTCTAAACCTGCTGCTGGATCGGATCCTACCCATCGAGCAGAGCAGACAAAGAGAGTCCTAGGTCCTGTGCTGTAAGGGGAAGCAGCAGTGAAGAGCTGAAGATGCTCAAGACACTCAAGGGAGAAAGCCCCAGACCCAGTCAGTGCTAAACACAGAATAAACGGCTGTTTGGCACAGAAGACATAACCATCAGACCTAAGAGAGGAGCAGGCGGGCAGGTGCCACCTGCCTGACCTCAGTCTGTTACAGCTTCTCTCCTTCAAGGCTGTGCTGGAAATTAATCATACCTTTTGGGTTTGTGTGCAGAATACATCTGTGGGCTGGCTTATGGTACCGTTTGTTCCAGATCCGCAGCTCCCAGGGCACGGTCCTGACTGTGACAGACAGCGGATTTGAAAAGTCTGGAAATGGCCCCAACGTTGCCCCAGGGTTGTCCTTGTCATAAATTAGCTGGGGCTGTGTACTTAAAAATAGCTAGACTTTATTTAGTGTTAAAGTCCCTTTCACTCTCTGAGCACAAACCAAAATGCCTCCTCCTCCATGAAGCCTTTCCCAATGTTCCCTTCTTCCTTTCAACTCTACAGCACTTTGCTCATAGAGTTGTAGCAACTCCATCTCACTCGGCTAGGTATTTACTTGTTCTAGCCCAGGGGTGGGCAAACTTTTTGACTCGAGGGCCACAGTGGGTTCTTCCACTGGACCGGAGGCCGGAACAAAAGCATGGATGGAGTGTTTGTGTGAACTAATATCCATTCAAAGTACACATCGATACATCAAAGGGTACAGTTTTTTGTGTTTCTTTTATTAGTTTTATTCATTTCAAACGGGCCGGATCCGGCCCGCGGGCCGTAGTTTGCCCACCGCTGTTCTAGACCAAGCATGTCAAACTCAAAGGCTAACACAGGCCAAATAAACGAGGCATATGGCAGTGGGCCTCGAGTTTGACATGCTTATTCTAGACCCGTGGTCGGCAAACTGTGGCTCACGAGCCACATGCGGCTCTTTGGCCCCTTGAGTGTGGCTCTTCTTAAGCCTTAGGAGTACCCTAATTAAGTTAATAACAATGTACCTACCTATATAGTTTAAGTTTAAAATATTTGGCTCTCAAAAGAAATTTCAATCGTTGTACTGTTGATATTTGGCTCTGTTGACTAATGAGTTTGCCGACCACCGTTCTAGACCATGACATCCCTAAGAACAGAGGATGTGGCACAGAGCACGTGGCTCTGAACATCCTCAAACACTGGTACCACCACCTATTAAGTCTTGGATACGTTATCTAGTGGAGTCATTGTCTTCACCTTTAAATTGGAAAAATCATGCTTCCCTTGTAGGGCACTTATAAGCATTAAATGAGAAAATGTGTACCTATTGCTTAGATTGGTCCCTGGAACATAGTGGGTGCTCAACAAATGCCAAATAATCCCCCCCCGCCATCATCTGTATTCTCTGAAAAGCCCGGCATACGCTGAGTGCTCAATAAATAATACCATGGTTGGTTGAAATAAGTTGCTGAATCACCCTCTTGTCTGTTTGACTTCATCTCACATTGGATTCAACCAGGCAATTATTAAGTAGGCGGACTTCACATACAATGACATCTACAAAGTGATTACTTTTTCTGTTTTTTAAAAAAATAAAGATGGATTCCACTATTTACATGTATTTTTCTATGTCTATTACTTATGCAAGAAATCACTAGTCTGCATTGGTATGGTACTAGATTTCTAGGTTACTGGTATGGATATTCCAAAAGGAAACAGTAGAAGGCAGTCAAGATTTTACGGATATCATCCACACTCGGGAAAACTATTTTGCCCATTTCTCAGAAGACTTTAAAAAGATTAAAATTGCACAAAAGGATCACATTTTTGTTCCCAGTGCTGCATGTCAAGCATCAGTGCTGGAGTTTATGTTTGCCTCTGGCTACTCTAAGCAGCTCTGCTCCAAAGTCCCTCACACTTCCCCACCAGAAGGGCCCTCTGAGGGGCACTAACTAGATGGCAACCTAGTTTCAAAATTCTTTCACTTCCTCTGCATCTTCCTGTGTTCCAGGCCCTCAGGACCTTTCTATCTGCCAGCTGATCTTATTAACCAGTTGAAGTTGTACAAAAATGAATAAGATTCTAAAGGTTTGTGAGAATGGTGCTCCTTCTTAGGTAATACTGCCTTTTATTATAGCTCAACTGGGTAGAATTTCTTATTCAAAGAAATGTCTCTGATAGTGAGAATTTCAAATCCTATGTTGGCGGATGGATAAATGCCTTGTACGTAGGGATGCTCTGCCCTCCTCATATCACTTTAGACTGCTACCTGTAATGTACTCATCCTTGACCACAAACACATCTCCTTCACCTCAGGACTTTTCTTCTTCTTCTCCTGAAACCAGCTAGGAAGTTTCAGGCAAAGAGAAAATATGATTCTCATGAACCTTTGTCGATCTTGTTACTTACTTACTACACTCTCGTGGCTGGGTAGATCAAAGGACAACCACAGACACAGATATACTAGCAAAACTCTTAGGGTTCAATACAGAACTATCAGCAAAGAGAGCCTACCAAAAACACGTGAGGCAGTGAGGGCTGTGAGAATCTACCTCCCAAGTTAACCCAACGCCTTGGGAAAGACACTAGCCTCCTCATTTATATTCTGAACTGCTCTTGATAAAAACATACTGGGAAGAGTAACTTACCCTAAGAGTCCCCAGTTCAGAAAAAATGGACTGTTTGCTTTACAAACCCTAGTGAGTACTCATCATTGATTAGTTTGAGTCTTCAAAATATGTGTTATGTAAAATATATTGTGTGTGCGCAAATGAGAGGCTGGAGAGGGATAGGGAGTCAGGAAGAGAGATAGAGGTGTGTGCACGTGCACACACACACATACACAGAGGTACCCTTTGGAAGAGAAAGAAAACTGGAAATAATCCCATTGAACTTGATGAGGTCCCACCAGAGTAGCCCTGAGTCCAAGTCAAAATTGCAGGCAGACTCCAAAAGCTCACATTCCTAGAATCATTCCCTTCCAATGGGTCTAAATCGAAAATGTGTCTTCAGGCCCTAAACACCCCTTTGTTCAGACAGAAAATTGGAAACCACTTGCTCAGCAACCCTTCAGCTTGATGAGTTGGAATTACTACTGAGAATTCCAATCCAAGTGATAGATAGGCAGCTACGGGAGTTCTAAATGATGCTTGGATGGGATTCTGGTACCTACGGAAAGTCAGGGAGAATATCTGCCACAAGGGGGAGCAGGAGAATTTGGTCAGATGGGAGACAATTTGGTAGAGCTTCTGATGAGGGGTCTCACTATGAGGTCTGCATGAACTGGGAAGATGTTTTGGCAACAGACATTTATCCCTTAGGAGACAAAATAACATTTAAAAAGGATGAAAGGATCAGGAAGAAAAGAGAGATCATTGTGTGTTGATTCCTAAGTTTTTAGCACATGTAAAGCAACAATTTTCAGTTAAAAGCAACATACACACACTCTGCAGAAATACAAACGATGAAAGATATGTGCTCTACCATCCTGTTTTAATTGTGTATTTCTTCATCCTGATTTAATCCCATTATGTGTTGATCTTATCTAGTTCCGTGCTGATGAGGCAGATTGCCCGCATTTTACCTACAGGCTATTCTCCCTCTATCTGAAGGCATCATGAAGAAAGGGCTTCTCTCACTGAACTGCAACATGAAAATCAGATAGTAAAGTCCTAAAATTCACTTTCTTTGGAAGAAGTGCATCCATCCGCGAGTTAAAGAAATGATTTAACTGGCTTTAAAGGAAGAATGCAACTTCATTGGATCTGCAGAGCTCTCCTCATCAGTTATTTTGTCAAAGAAACACATTAAGTACTTAGAGGGAAGGAATCATGCGTTTACTTTGCAAGATAAATAAAAGTCTATTTTTGTCTGATAAAAAACATGTTAAATATAGCTTGCTAACAAAATGCTGAAGCTTTCTTGGAATATTTTTTTTTTCTCAAAACAGTAAGCTTAAAAGAGCAATTAGCATAATTCTTGCAAATAGTCCTGTAGGTGTTACTGACTACATTTCACCTTCCTTCTATGATTGTATTTAGAGGTAAAATACTGCACTGTTATGCATTTTATTCCCCTTCATGGTCAGCAAAAGGCTTATCTAGTTCTCAATCTTAATCCAAAAAGATACAGTGGAAACAATTAAATAGTAACAGTGAAAAGTAAACAGAAAGGTAGACAGTGCAATAGGTAGGTAGGTAGATGAATAGATGATAAAGTATTGCCTTCATATTCTTTTCATTCCTTGCTCTCCTCTTCCAACCCGGCTAAGCTTGCAAGACAGAGTAAATGAAGTCTGATTGTCATGGACACTGACATCCTTTGCAGCGTCTGCACAGCTCAACAGTGAATAGTAGTTTACCTTTGTCTAGTTTTGTTTGTTTTTTTCCTTAGGAATTAAGCATTCCATATTCAATAAATGACAACAGCCATTTTAGGGGGAGAGCATGAGTCCTCTTATAGTGGCTGGGAGAAATCTTAGCTAAAGAGCCCTTAGATCCAAATGGCATCCTCCAAGCAGGCGGAATTTATAAAATGAAAACCATTTGAGAAAACACATCTTGCTTCTTGACAAAATAAATGAATCCCCCCCCCACCTTTTCAC
>NW_006383011.1:20014937-20016830 GCF_000327345.1 Myotis davidii | reverse complement strand
ACCCCCAATGAAGCTAGCTCTCCCTTCCTTCCTCCTTTCACACCAGCCTCGCCTCCCAGTTAAGCAAGTTTGGCAAAACCCACAAGGCTAAATCCAAGTAGCACAGGATTTGAAAGAGGAACCTAAAGACAGTCATTCCCATGTTGGCTTTGTTTTCTATCTGAAATGAATGAAACCCATAGATACATCTTCCTCTCTCCTTTCTCCATTTGCTGTAGGAATGGCTTTGGAAGAGAAAGAGAAAGCAGTTTGTGAGGGGGGAGGAGTGAGTGTGCCAGTGCGAGTGTGAGTGTGAGTGTGAGTGTGTGTGTGTGTTGGGGACATGGGTGGGACCTACACTTAGTGAATCCCCTCCTGGTTGCTCCCAAGGTTTCCCTGAGGAAATCTTCACACAGAAGCTGGAGTGTGGATGTCCTCTTGCTCATATTTGGAGAGACTCAAGCTGTGCCTTCAACCAGATCATATCAGAATCTCTCCCTACTCTGCCAGCTCCTCCATGATCCAGATGCCTGCACTGTCTTTGCCACAGCTGTCATTGTTTAAAGAGCTTCTTCCACTACAGCTCCTACTGATATCCTTTCTTCTCTTTTTAGTCTTTACACCTCCAGCAGGACAAAGTTTGTATTGTTATATTCACAACCACCAGTGGCTGACTAGCAGCAGTGAGAGAGCCACCAGCAGGGAGCCAGGCTAAGGGGGGTTAAAACAGATACCTGGTGCAGAGCATGACTCTCTTTCCAGGGACTGCAGGCACCGTGCACATCGCTCTCTTTAGAACAATTCTTTGTTAAATGGGATCACCCTGCCCTTAACCCAACCACTGCCACCTTGGCTGGAGAGGGAAATATGAATTGCCAGCCCAAACCATTCATCAGTCAACAGAATCCAAAGGGGGTGGGGGGACTTAAAAATCAAGGATGCACACATACTGTGTTTTCAAAGCGCATCGCGCGTGGCCTGGGAGGATTTGGGTTCTTTAGCCCACTGTCCACCCACAAGACCTCCCTCTTCCTCCTTAAGGTGGAGCCAAGAAGGGTATCCTCACATTTCAGAACACAGACCATTTCCCTAAAGCCCCAGAGGCAGATAATGGAGCTGCAAAGTTCCCTTCCCATCCCTTTGCGGGGGAAGTGCCTGTGCGAGCAGAATCCACAACGCACACCCAGCATAGCGCTCAGAAAGGGGGACCCTTCAGCCCGCTCCCCGCTGCATTCCCTCCCTATCGGCCCGGCCCGGGCCACACCTCCCTCTGCTCCGCAGTCCCTGGCGAAGAGGCACCCAGCACCGCCTGAAAAGAGGGCGCTCGCCAGCGTGGCCTTGGGGAAGCCCCCGGGGAGTGCGAGGAGTGGGGTGGCCTCGGAGCCCCGTTAGCGGGGATGCCTGGACCCGGCGGCGCCGCAATCCGGGTGGATTTAGAATCTTCGCGCCCTGGATCCTAAAGCCCAGGGCGGCGCAGGGTGCAGCATCTCTCCGGGCAGCCCTTTCTTCTCCGGCAGCCGGCACTGGCGGGGCGGCACGCTCACACCCAGACACAGAGCCCTAGCAACCTCCCTCCCCGAGAGCCCCGGACACCCAGACACCCAGACACCCAGAATGTGTGTATGTGTGTGCGCGCGCAAACACACACACACACACACACACACACACACACACACATTTAGGAGCCGGCCCTTTGTCAAGGCGGCGGGAAGTGTAGCCCCAAGAACAACAAATGGAAAACAGTTGGCGGTCTCGGACCCAATCCCTCCGGCTTGCCCATCAGCAGATCCTACCTGGTTTGGGGGCGCGTGGACGGACCTGCCCCCGTTCCTCCACGCGAGCAGGCAATGCCGCGCACGCCCTCCTTTTAAATCGCTCTCAGCCAGGAAGAGGTGGCTCCCATCTTCGGGGGAG
>NW_006383011.1:19997868-20009271 GCF_000327345.1 Myotis davidii | reverse complement strand
ATTTTCAAAAAGATGTGTTCAAATGTATAATAAAAGATAGATGAAAAAAATTAATAAGAACTGGTTTGTAATGTGGAAGATTTAATATTTCTTATATCATTCATCTTTGGGAAAACTGCCAATTTTTTTCTTGTGCAAAAATGTAAATTGTGTGTGTGTGTGTGTGTATGTGTGTGCGCGCGCAAACACACACACACACACACACACACACACACACACACATTTAGGAGCCGGCCCTTTGTCAAGGCGGCGGGAAGTGTAGCCCCAAGAACAACAAATGGAAAACAGTTGGCGGTCTCGGACCCAATCCCTCCGGCTTGCCCATCAGCAGATCCTACCTGGTTTGGGGGCGCGTGGACGGACCTGCCCCCGTTCCTCCACGCGAGCAGGCAATGCCGCGCACGCCCTCCTTTTAAATCGCTCTCAGCCAGGAAGAGGTGGCTCCCATCTTCGGGGGAGAGTTTATCTGGGTTGCCCTTTGCCCTTCCTAGTGGTTTCCATCAGACGCTTGTACTGCATTTGGGATGGTTACAGATGGCCTTCAGCTTCAAAACTGTCTCTCCCCACTCCCCGCTCCCGTTCCCACCCCCTACTATCTGGCCCCGTCCTTGACCCAAAAGGTTAACTCGGTCTCCATCTTCTTGATGTTTACACCGGGCGCAGTGCGTGCCGGGCGCGCGCTAGCGCTCTCTCCGCACCCAGCCCGTGGGTCTCCCGCACCGACCCGCGCGGCAACTTTTCTTTTCCACCTTTCTCGCCTCGCCCACAGGACGGAGCCCCAACCCCAACTCGCCTACCCATTTCTCACCTCTGCAATTGTGGATCAGATATATCTTTCTTCCTTCACTTTCTATCCCTCTGCTAAAGGAAGCTTTCTTTTAGCAAAGGGATCTGGGGATACAGGATCTCATTGATTTTTCTCTTAAATCCTCACTCCGTGTTTTCCCGCATATCAGGCTTGCAGAGTAACACGCTGGGTAGTAGCTGCTGACGCAAGCAGATAAGGCTGTGGGGGGGTTGGGAGAGAGGTATTCCCCAGCCAAGAACTCGGAAAGATCCTCCGTGCTGGTATTTCCCCGCAAAGATTGCAGCTCACCTGGGAATAATGATCAAGAGGCTGTTTAATGTGAAAGCCACGCAGCTTTTCAACTAGGGAGAGGAGTAACAGCTGAGCATTAAGGTTGAGTTGGGAAAGGACTGATGCAGAAATCGACGAACCATTCACTGCCCTTTCCAAGAGAAGCATTATCATTGCCAATACATCACTTCCCCATAATTAATAAAGGAGCGCTGCACCAGGCCCTGGCTCTCTTGACAGCTCATTCATCCTTACAAATCCTTAATGACTTGGCAGGATGGAAGGCTAGACCTACTGTGGAGTTCACAAACCTGGCTGCACGTCAGGCACCTGGGAAGCTGGTTCAAAATGCAGATTAGAGTGTCCCATCTTGAGAGTCTGATGCTATAGCTCTCAAGCAGGTCTCCAAGTTTGTATTTTTAAAGCACCAGTAGGTATTCCCTGCTGGTGTGGTTTGTCAAGGTGTGTGTATGGAAGGGAGGGGGCTGGGGAAGGTGAGAGAAGGAGAGAGCTGCAGAGCACTAGGCAGAAAGTTCAGTTCCTTAGCAGAATTCTCCCCCATACTTACAGTGCAGATCTGGGGCAGCCAGCCCATAGGAAAAAGAGATTCTGGCCAGGAACCCCACTCTTTGACTATGAGGCAAAGAGGGCCTAAGGGAAGTAGCCCTCCTCTGCCTCTATCCCAGTGGCTCTCAATCCTGGGGAGCTTTTAAACATCCCAGTGCTTAAGCCACACCCCGGACCCATTACCCTGGAATCTCTGGGGGTGGGACCCAGGCATCAGTATCTAATTTTTGCGTGTGTTCCCTGGTTGATTCCTATGTTTGTTTTTGTTTTTATATTTTTATTGATTTTAGAGAGGAAGGAAGAGGGAGAGAGAGAAACATCAATGATGAGAGACAATCATTGATTAGCTGCCTCCTGCATGCCCCTCACTGGGGATCGAGACCGCAACCCGGGCATGTGCTCTTGACTGGAATCAAACCTGGACCCTTCAGTCCGCAGGCCAAGGCTCTATCCACTGAGCCAAACCAGCTAGGGCCCTGATTGATTCCTATGTAACCTAGGTTGGAAGTCACTGTTCTAGGCCGATAGTCTTCAAACAGGAATGCGTGTGTGAATAACACGGGGAGTGTCATTTCTTCTGCAGCAGATCTAGGAGCAGGCGTGGGATCTGCACTTTTGCATCACTTACTAGTGATGGTGACGCTGCCTGAAGGAGGCCCTCACTTTCATTAGCAGCAAGGGCCTCCTGAATTCCGGTGGTTCTGGACACTGGGCTTGGTGGAGGAAACTGGAGGCCTCTTCTTGTCTTGTATATCCCCAGGAGTCATTCCTCTCTAAGAACAATTCCTTTCCTCATTGTGAGTGACATTTTCTTGGAAGCCACTCTGGGCACAAACTTTCTGTTAGACGGCACTGACCGGTGGGTGTGAACAGAGTCACACGTGGGGAGACACGGATCACAGCCAAAAATTAGAGCATCAGCCCAAAATTACTTAGGGTCCTGACTTGAAGGGAACGTGAAAAGGCAGACATTTGGCTCACACTCAACAAATGGGGCTTGGAAGGTCAAGTGGCTGCTTTCTAAATGACAGAGAGAAAGCATATAACTAAAGACTCCGCCCAGAGGAAATGGGACCCAGCTAACTGAAGGAGCTGAGTGGAAGAGCTAAATGAAAATGTGAGTGGAGTACATCTCACTGGAATAGAGTCTGTGCAAAGGGTGTGGACTGTGATTGCTATTATGGACCACTGAGTGAAAGCTCAGGTTTTCTTGAAACTATAAGCACGCTTGTGATGTGGGATGAAGGGAACCCTTAACGTCTTAACGTCTTTATTCCAGTGGTCCAAGGACTTTATTCCAAAGTCCATCTTGTCAGTAGCCAAGAAAGCATGAAGGCTACATCTTGAGTCTTTTTATTCCTCCTCTTTTCCAGCCTAGATTGATAGTAGGTCAACTTGGATTATTGGGGCGGGGGGGGGGACTTTCATTACATGGTCCTCTCTTTATCTAGAACCTTTAAAGGCCACCCAGTGCCTAGTGATTTGGCACCCCTTTTGATTTGGCTCAATATTTGAGCCCCTAATTTTGATTTTGCCTTTCATTTCTCATTAGAGGCATCTCTCTAAGGGTTCCAGGGCCCTGAGGCAAATCAAACCTTTTGCTCCCTCCTAAATGTCAAGCATGACTGGATTTTTATTGCAAGAATTATCAAAGGCTTCATCACTGGCACGAGGTTCTAGCGAAGGAAATTGTGAGGCTACTGCCGGCTGTGACTTTGGAAAGAAGAAATGTTGTATTTAGAAAGGTGGTGATTAACATTCCACTGGCAATAGTATTTCTTAATTGTGTCCTTGAATATGAATTGCCATTCTTTCCTTTGGACTTGAGATACAGAGTATAGGTTTCCACAGTTATGTCTCCCAGCAGTATGCCAGGACCATTTGGGGACTCTACTAAGACTTGATAGATTCTAAAGATGGTACGGGTTTTCAGAACCATTTTTCCTGAAAATCTTCAGGAGATTTAATTAACTCATTTTTAGACCAAAGTATAAAACTTGTGAATTAGGCCTCACTTTTTATCCAGCCTATGGAAAAATTAGACATATGATCAGGGGTACCAAATTTTTTAAAAAGTTTAATATTTTGCTAAAACACTAATTTTTCATCACAGGGAAATTTTATTTTGTTATAATGTAATTACTTTTAATTTAGTTTGAATTACTTAGGTCAGAGGTACCATCACTGTTCTTTGTTTTTGTTTTTTAATGCTTGGTGTTTTTTAAGTGTGTTAATATAGAACCAGTCCTTCCTGACCTCATTGACTATTTTGCCAGTTGTCACCATTCAGATCTCTGCTCATTCATGGTCTGAGTCTGATACTGATTTGTACATAAGAGAAAAGAATTATAATGTCCTTCGCCTGGCCAGCTAGTAGAGCGTGGCATTAACCATTTTCCCACACCTAGGGACCTCAGGTAGGACCTGGCCTCACTTGTCCTTCGGGTTTGTTTTTTTGTGTGTTTTTTGTTTTGTTTTGTTTTGCTACTGGTGGGACCCAGGGGTTTTTGCTTCAGGGGTAACAAGATTAATGGTTTACTTCTAAGTGCTACTGTTCCTTCTCTGGGGTCTTATTTCCTGCAACTCAACTTTTTCTTCTCTGTTCTGTTTTGAACAGCTGAGCACCACAGTGGAACCCCATCCAGGAAGCAGACCCTGCTATTGGGTGGGAGCAGCCTTACTCGTAGACAAACAGTTATCACCCATTCTCCCCTGTGCTCCATGGCTGGGAGGCCACCCGCTTCCTATGAATTTGTCACAGTCTTTGAATAGCAGGTGCCTGCACTTCTGCATCCATGCACTTATAGTCAAGGGTTGGGCTTGTACAAAATCCTAACACTTGCATTTCTCATTTTTACCCCTCATTATATTAAGGACATATCTGGCCTGTATCCCACAACTGTACCCAATGGTAAGATTGCCAATGAGTAACTCAATAGCAGAATCATTATCTAGAGTGGCTAGGGGATCAGAAAATAACAGAGACTAGTTAAGAGTTAAGGCTTTGGAGTCAGAATATCTGGAGTCAGAATATCACTTTTAGTTGTGTGACCTTGGGGAAGTTTCTTAACCTCTCTCAGTCACAATTTCTGTTAGGAAAACCTACATGGTAAAATTTTCCTTCAGGGAGCTAAAGGGGGGCGGGGGGTAAAATGTATGTAATGTACTTGACATAGTTTCTGATTATAGTAATTATTTTAAAAATTATGTTGTTTATGTAACTATTAATAAAGTTCCATAAAATGTTATAAAGTCTTTTTAAAAGTTTCTACATAATTAGGTTCCACATATTCAGACCATCTCATTACTGATAATAATTATGCTATCATTTTTGTTATACAGAATTCTGTACAACAAATAATCTAGGGAAATTGATGCCCCTACAGCATGAAAGTATTTCCTGTCTTCAATAAAAGAAGCTACTTGTACAAGTTCTGAGTTTGTTAAGTACAGAGTATGGTTATATGACTGATAACAGGGGCACAACATTCTGGCTGCATCACAATATTTATTTTCCTTTATGTCTGGTTATCATCTTGGTCCCAACTCTATTATAATCTGAGGGTGTAAGTTCCAATAGAGCAGTGGTTCTCAACCTGTGGGTCACGACCCCTTTGGCGGTCAAACGACCCTTGCACAGGGGTCACCTAATACTATCCTGTGCATCAGATATTTACATTATGATTCATAACAGTAGCAACATTACAGTTATGAAGTAGGAAAGAAAATAATTTTATTGTTGGTTCACAACATGAGGAACTGTATTTAAAGGGCCAGAAGGTTGAGAACCACTGCAATAGAGCCATTTTAAACAAAGTTCACTGCGATGCAGATTTTGGTTGTCACATTAATGTTACTTACCGGGGATCTTATTAGAACATAAACGTCTTCACTGCATCTGCACAGACTTCCCTCAATATTGATTCAATGACTCTCCATCAATAGGGACTCAAGACGAAGCCCTGGGGTACTCTGTACCAGGCAATTGTTCCCTGCAGTCCAGTTCTGAAGCAATGTCCCTGAGAGATGGCACTTCAGCTTTTTCAATAAATCTCTTTTATAAGGCATCGTCTATGATGTATAGCTTCCTCTACATCTCCCCTTGCTGGGCTCTGATTAGAATCTTCTGAGAACTGCCAATGTTTTAGTGGTTACTGCAGTGCCCAGACAGTAGCCCTTGAAAATAGTCATAACAAAAATACCCAAGGGGGAAATAGACTGAACTGAAGGTGTCTTAATCCACAGTTTTAATGATGTTGATTCTGCTACCCCTGGAAATGTCTGGAAATAACAATACTATCTGCTCTTGTCTCTTTAAAAATTCAGAATCTTATCTAGTGTGACCTAAAGAGTCCTTAGCGATCATGAGCAGAGAAGCTCAGAAATGACGTTTTTTTCCCTTTCCTTTTAACATACTGTCCTGTCACACCCACAAAAGCGTAGCCATCTTTGGATAAGCTTTACAACTTTTGAGGGTAGACCAGAATAAACACATTGTTTGTGTAGATATTAAAACTATTAGCCACTTGCAGCCTAAGTCCTATATAAGAAATCCTCATGAACTAGTTGGGTGAGCTGTGATTACTCTCATTTTAAAGACTAAGAAAGAAAGTACAGAGATTTGCCCAGTCCTGGCTATATAGAAGTATCAGTTGTGTTGTTTTAAAACAATCGTGAAGCCCAGGCCAACTCTTTGAGATTCTGTCCTCGTAGACCTGGCGTGGAGTAAGGGCACTGGTATTTTTTTTAAGCTCCCTAGGTGGTACTAAGGTTCAGGCAGAGATGAGAACCACTGGCCTAAGAGCAAATTGCTAATTAGTAGTAAAAACAAGTGAAAAAACAAAACAAAACTCTTTATATCTCCCTCAACGCTCTTTCTATTCTGCTGCCCCCTTGAACACTAATATTTAACTAAATATAAAAATGGGGACTTTTCTTGGAAATTTAAGAGAGCTTAAAAATGTTTGAGGGTCTTTTTGAGTCTCCATGAGGCACAAGTGGGTATTGTAACTGACCTGACAAAGATATATAAGCGGCATGGAAGATGGGATCAGGAAAGTGAAGCTCAGGACTGCACGGCCTGTCTGTCTTGTTGAACACTCAATCCTCAGCACCTCGAGCGATTTTTGGTGCATGGTAGCTGAATTCATCAAGCACATATTATCCCCTGTACGAGGACTGGCCTGTATGGGAAGACTCTTTGGCCCTTGTCCAGTGCAAATTGCAACTTAATAGCAATCATCTCCTTATAGCACAGTGACGGCCCTGGTTAGCAACTGGCATTGTCACTGTGTCCACATCCAAAGTTCTGCCTGGCCACCTGCTCTGCAATGACAGATTGTCTGTGACATTGCAGGAGGCCAGACCACATGGAGATGGCAATCTGACCGAGCCTCGGGCTTGTGCCTGTAAGCTGACCCTTTGTTGGTTATCTCAGGAATTACTTATAAGCTCCTGTTTGGCCCAGTTTGTAAGCATGTCAGAGAATCTCTTATTTCCTGTTAAGAAGGGTTCTTTGGGTGCATATTTTATGGGTATTATACTTGTAATTTTCACTTATTATTTTTCAAGAAACTTATGAACTTCCTGCTATGTTCAAAGTCAGTGGTCGAGCAACTCTTATTCAAGACAAGAAGCTGGGTAGAGCAGATACAAAAAAACTCAGTTGAGAATAGTCATATTACTCATTTGTTTCATTCCTTCATATATCCAGTCAACAAATATTTCTGAGGACTTACTCTGGGCCAGGCACTGTATGAGACCCTGGAGATACAACAATGAAAACATCAGTAAAAATTCATACCCTCCTAGGACTTGCATGCCACTAGAAAAACAAGAGGCGGTGAACAAAATAAACACATTAGCACAATATAGGATGTCAGATGCAGATACTGCTATGGAAGACATGAAGCAAGGAAAAATGATAGAGACTTCAGGCGCAGGGACTAGTTTACATGGTCAGTTTGCAGGGACCTGAATGAAGGCGGGATTTCTCAGTGACAATCCCTCTCTTGAGAGTCTCAAATAGATGAAATGATAGAACACAGTGTTGTCTGGTCATTTGTTTCTGCCCTGAGATGAGGTTCCTTTAGGAATTCGCACCTCAAAACCCTTGGCCTCCATCAGGGTCAGCTGCAGAGACCTGGCCACAGGGCTTCCACCCCCGCATTCAGGAGCATTTCATGTGACATAAATCCCAGAGTTGCTCCACGAAGGCAGACAGCTCCAGAGGTTGCACATAACACGGTTGTATTTATTCTCAGGCAGAGTTGCTGTGAGAATTCTGAGTGCCCCCTTTGGTTTTCCTGAAAGAACAGCATCTTATGAAAGCAACTAGATGGGGAAACTATATCAGTGGTCTCTCATGGATGAATCTTGTGCCAAAAAGTCCACAGCCCTGGTACCCAGGGAGGGAAATCACAGATGTGTAACTTAATGATAGTTCCAGTCCTTTTTTCCATGAGTTTGTCACACTTCCTTTTCCTTCTTCTTACATTCTTCTCTGAGATTACTTAATACACATGGTATGCACGCACGTGCGCGTGCGCGCGCACACACACACACACTCATATACACACACACTCATCTACACACATAATTCTTAATTGTTGCTAAATATTTAATTATGGGAAAATCACCATTTGCAAATTTGCAAATAATGTATGGAAATAATAGCTGACCTCTTTTCCTCCCTAATTTTATTTAACACTAGAGGCACAGCACACAAATTCGTGCATGGGTGGGGTCCCCAGGCCTGGCCGGTGATCAAGGCCGATCAGGGCCAGGCCAATCAGGGCCTGCTGGCCAGGGGGAGGGACAGGGCGTGGGAGGTTGGCTGCCGGCCCTGAAGAGGGAGCTGGCCCTCAGGCCCCCTGGGAATGGGGGCTGTGTCTGCCGCCACCCACCCTCAGTTCCCCATCCCAGCCTGGGGCCTGAAGACCCTGGTGGGGTCTGGAGAGGAGGCGATGGTTGCTGGACCAGGAGTGGAAGGAACAGACGCTGAACACCAATGCCACTGGCCGGCCGCAGAAGGTTGGCTGTGAGAGCGCACTGTCCACCAGGGGGCAGCTTCTGCATTGACCGTCTGCCACCTGGTGGTCAGTGCGCACCATAGCGACTGGTTGACTGGTCGTTCTGGTTGTTCCAGTTGTTCGGTCAGAAGGGTCGCTTAGGCCTCTCTATATATAGATTAATGGTTTTTATTTGGCAGATCTTAAATATTTGGATTCAATTCTATTTAGAGGTTCCTAGGCTAAAATAGATTATGACCCAATCACTTGTCTGTTGAAATGAACACTGATAAATGTGAAGCCTAAAAGATACAAAATCCTAAATTTTGTATCTTAGGGATCTTAAGGTAAATGTTTGTTGTTCTTGTTTTTTTGGCCAAAACAGACAAACAAATAAACAAAAGAACTTGGAATGTAGAAATTGCTCAAGGAAAGGCAAATGTGTATGGAAAATTATTCAGCACATCAAAGTGCCTACCTAATTCATAATAGGTGATCAATAAATATGTTGAATAAATGATGCAAATTAATGGAACAAGCTTCATTATAGGGCAATCATTCAAGGGAAATTTTGAAGCAGGTTTATTGGCTGAATTTTAAAATCTGGCAGTAAATAATGAGTGACTACTCTGCTCAAAGCCATGAGCTAAGTTCTCTTGTGATTAAAAAATAAATTAGACACTATTTATGACCTCTTAGAATTAAGACTCATAGTTAGAATTAGATTGAAGATTTTTGAGCACATGAATGCTACAGCAAGATATCTGCTTTATGAAGAAGGTGCAATTTGAAAAGAGTATAAAATATGTTAAAGTGCGCATGGTCAGGGATGAAGAAGAGACCATGGAGAAGATGATTACAATGATCTCACAGAAGACCCAAATAAGAGTACTCTAAGTAATGACCAGTGAAGAAAGGGAAGGATATAGTTATTTTTTCTCTTTCACTCATTCTTGGCTGAATGACATTAACCCCCTTCCCCCCCAACCCCCTTAGGCCAGATTTTAAAACATACTGAGTTTTCATTTTCAGGGCAATCATTCTGGATGGTTTCAATTGGAACACATATGCTTTCTATAAGGATCTTAGTATTCCAGGGTAAAATTTTTCCTTTAAGAGTGGCAGACTAAAGTGGGCGGGGGTAGTCTGCTCCAGCAGGCAGGGAGAAAATTTCATCGGTTAGATGGCACATGGTGACAACAAAGAGTAGATGACCCTTGGTTGGCTTTATTATTGTGTTTAAATTCTCTACAGATAGAGCACCCACTTATTCTTTGCACCTTTGATAGACTTCTCCCATTGCCTGTCCCCTGGATCTGCAGCTGCCTATTGTTAATTCTCTCATGAAGATACATTTGCCATTGATTTTTAGAGAGAGTGGAAGGAAGGCAGGGACAGAGGGAAGGAGATAGGTAGATGATAGATAGATAGATAGATAGATAGATAGATAGATAGATAATAGAGAAATATTTATGTGAGAGAGAGACATCCATTGGTTGCTTCCCCACAGGGTCAGGACCAAACCTACAACCCAGGTACAAGCCCGTGACAGGAAATGCAACCTGGGACCATTTAGCTACACCAGCTAGGACCGCAGTTGCCTTTGAAATAGGTTATAGGAAGCTGAGAATTTCTGGGTGTTTTTTTTTTTTTTTGACAACATAGAGCTGACATACCTAGAGAGCTTGTGAAAGATTCTTTCCACCTACACCCACCCCACCACTCCACTAGTAAATCGCCAGACATTTAAATCCACTGTGTGCGAAAGGCAAATGGAGCCAAGTTTGATGAAGTATGGGCTTTCTCAAGTGCCTCTTGCTTCCCCTAACTGCAGCTGCTTTTAATATTATTTCAGAAATAATTAGAATCAGCGAAGGAGATCTGAATATAATTGTAACATTTTATCAAATCTTCTTGTCTTTTGATCATATATATATATTCAGAACAACATTTTACTGAAAGCAAGTTTATTTGCTGGATAACAGATAATAGGATAAAATCACTTGGCTTGATTTTTTACATGTCTTTCTGACATCTCCTATGACACACCCTTAATCTGATACAAACTATAAACTGTGTGTTCGTTATTAGGAGAAACCTACTGTTAATTTAACATTAACATTACTTGACATTGAGACATATTTTTTAATCTAGCATATGCTAGATTTTTAGATGATTAGGCCTTTGTTTGAAAGTGAAATTGTTATTTATTTTATTTAAACCAATTTAATACATTTCATTAATTTATTGAAATTAAATGGTTTAAATAAAGTTATTTAAATACATAAAATACAATTTTATTTTTATGTACATGCTACTGTTAAAAAAATGTCTGATGAATTTGCTGACAAGTGTGGAAGCTTCTTTCCTTTTATCTGTGAGATAGCATGTCATGATTAGAGCAGATAGCTTGAATTTTGTGGAAGTGGGCTTGATTTTGGGTAGTTACCTGATAGCTACCGTATTTGCCGGCGTATAAGACGATTTTTTGGCCCTGAAAAATATGCCTCCAAGTGGGGGGTCGTCTTATACGCCAGGTACACTTCAGATAGACTGCCCATAGTGCTTGCCCCGTGCCATAGTGGCCTCCCGATGCCCGCCCACTTCATTCCACATACTGTTCAGGCATCAGCAGCGCTGCTGGGTGTATGCTCGGCTGTTATGCGATTTTGCTGTTATGCGATTTTACCACACTCGCAAAATCGCACACAGCCGACCATACACCCAGTATGATAGCGCAAAATCGCG
>NW_006383011.1:19988885-19997645 GCF_000327345.1 Myotis davidii | reverse complement strand
CTATTTGTTATCTTACTTCTATCATTGACAGTCCCTCTAGGTTGTGGGCTGCTTGCCTGTGTTCCTGAGAAGCATCTACGGTACCAGTCTATAGAGTGTGTTTTCTTTAGTGAATTACCGGTATGTTTACCGGTAATAAACTTGCACTGTTTTATGTATATGTTTGATTACATACAGCCTTGTGACAGTTTTCCTGCATGTCATAAGCATTTGAATATAAATTAAAATGTTAAAATCAAATCTGATATTGTTTTACCTTTTATTTGGTGTGTGGAAGGTGTGCGGAAGAGGGGGTAGTCTTATACGGCGAGTATATAACAAACTCTGTATTTTGAGTGGAAATGTTAGGGGGTCGTCTTATACGCCCAGTCATCTTATACGCCAGCAAATACGGTATATAAACATAGATAAAAATCATTCCTTCATTCACTCATTTACGGAGTATTTTTGAGAGACTGTGAAGGAAGGCATTAAGGGAATCATCAGTGAACACATGAACAAATGGGGCTTTGATCTTGGGGAGGAAAAGTGATATTAACCACATTGCATAAGTTTCTAAAAGAGGGAGTTGATCTTTTTTAGGAGAGTCTGTAAAACTCAAAACGCTGGCTGGGAACTGGCTAGGAGGAGAAGTGAGTGAGCTTAGTTTAGTCATTGACAGAGAAGTTTCAGGTGCAAAGGCCCTGGGGTGAGTAAGAGCAGTCAAGGAAGTGAAAACAAAGTCAGAGGGTGTAACGCACAGAAAGTGAGAGGAACGGGTGTTAGCCAGGGCTACAGGGCAGGCAGAGCCACACAGAACTGGAAGGCCTGGTCTTTTGGGCTTTTTCAAAATCAAGATAACTTATCGGTTTCATTCTGAGGACTTGCCTTAGTTTTCCTATGGAAAAGTTTAGCTTTGCTTTTTCACTCTTCCTGCTTTCCTTGCTCACACATGGTTCACCAGAATTCCAAGTTTGGTATATAGGGACAGACTTAACAACTGAAAAATTGCAAACAAATTAAGTCAAATTTTCTAGATGTGATTTTTACTTATCACAGTTGTGCCTTGTCAGGGTCTCCTGTGTGTGATTATTAGTAATCACTCAATGACCACATTGTGTGCTTTTCAGATTATATGGTGGAATCCTATTCTATGCCCACATATCTTCTAGACCTGCCCTTCTGAACCACTCTCTTATAGGTAAGAAGAAATATTGCAACCTCAAGTGAACAAAGAAAGCACTGGAAAGAATCTCAAATGGAGGCGATGCATGCCCTAACTGAAAGATTCCCACATTGCTTCCTTTCTATCTGAAGTTAAAATTTCTGCTTTGTGGTATACAAACAAATCGGCGATTATGCTGTGTTCTACCTGGCTCCTCCTCTGAGGTCAAGAAAGGAGGCCTCTAAAATAATTGCTTTAAAGATTGTAATAAAGAGAGAATGGCATTGGATTTTCCAGTTTGCCTTCAGTTGAGTTCTGCATCATGTACTCCTGGAGGAGGAGAAAGCCCTAAGCTCCTGGATAAATTGAGAAAAGATCATGCTCTGTTTTATTTGGAATTTAACAAGGCAGTACACCATCTTGGAAAATCACTGCACTGATGGGAATGATACTTGTTAGTCAGCACTTTCGCTGTTGCCTGCAGGGTGGTTGATGGGACAAGCATCTGACTGTTCCTTCATACTTCCTAAGGTGGTCATACCTGCGTTTCATAAAATGAACAATGTGTTAGTATATTTAAAGTATTGGCATTTATTCTCCTTTTATATTATAATTAGAGCATTATATAGAATTTAACAAAATATTCATGGAATGGGCTATATTATAGGCTATATTATAATTACTTCAGAATAATGAAGATATTTCTACAGTACTTTGCTATTAAAAGGGGGAAATTGGACCTGAAGAAATTGATAACCTCCCCAAGTTTGTAACATCTCAAGACTTGGAAATGTCTGCTGTGGCAAGGGCAGGATTTGCGGGGAGAAATATAAATGGATTATGGGGCTGTAATTTAACAACAAATAGAAGCAAGTCAATTATAAAATGAGGCTCTTTCAAGAACTTAAATTGACTGAAAAATTTCTGGACTGTTGTGCCTCTCAGGGAGCCTCTTCTGGAAAGGAATTTCTCCAGCCTCCACTGGGAACTGTCACAGAAAAAGGATCTCAGAGGCTCCTAGCCGCTTTTATCTCCAAGTGGATAGTCAGCCACCTGAAGAGTGGAGAGAATGTGTAGTTCCAGCTCTGCTACGAACTAGTTGTTGGCAAACTCACCAACCCTCTGAGCCTTGCTTCCCTTGCAAATTGATGATGCTAATAATTTTTCTGCTTCTTCCAACATTATTGTGAGGATCATTTGGTGCAATAATTTTACTGTCTTTTGTGATGGAAGGAAGTATGGTTCTGTACCTTCTTGTATTCCAAGGTACTGAGATCCAAGCTGTGCATAGAATACCTACTAGTTCATGTTGATTGGTTGAATGTGTCCACGCTCCCCTGACCTTCAAAGAGCACAGATAGGGACATTTTTACTTAGCCTCTAAATTTCTAATAGATGATGCTTAATTTCTTTATTCCATGTAAGATATACCTGAAAACACTATTTATGATTACTTGACATCATTAAGTCATTTATAAGTGGCCCAAGAGCATTAAATATAATAGGGTCTAGATATTGAGGGTAGTTAATCATATATCTTATAGGAACTGGTGATCTAAAAACAAAATATGCAGAGAAAGAAAGAAGCTGGATATGTGTTTTAAAAGGTGAACTAACTTGAGAGTGATGTCCCACATGGTGCACACCAGGGGAGCAGTTAATTAAATCCTTTGAAAGGAGTGGACTGGATCCCCGGAGCTGGTTGGAACACAGTGTTTATCATGACCTGTAGGGTATCTGACCCCCAGGAGGGTTGTTCAGTTTCAATTGTTTAGCTGTCCGAAGACTCCACTGTTAACCACAAGCTGCCCCTTTGGGAAATGTCTCTTTGTGCACAGAGCTGATAGTGTGATAGCAGATTGATGCAAACCCAATCTCTAATAAAGAAACAACTCAGGGTGATGCTACAGAGCATCGCCCTACAGATCACACAGTAGATTGCCCTCCGAATCACAGGCCAGCAGTGTGATGCCCAGGGTTGCTTCTGAAGCGGGTGTCCCAGGTATGGATGGAAGGAGGCCAAAAGTCCACACGGTGTCACTCACGTCTCTGAATTACCTTCCTCCCCTCAATTAAGAACGTTTGTAGCTGCTGACTTTGTCTTCTTTTGCTTTTTTCCCCTAGAGAATAGTGATGTGTTACCTCTTGCTCCTTTTAGAGACAATTTCTTCCTTAATTAAAGGTCATATAATGTCTCTTTGTATTTGACAGTCACATAAATAGTTTCTGTCCTTGTTATTCCCTTCAGAATGCTGTTCACATTAGTTAAATCCTGATTAATTTCCACCTTTTCCCAAAGAAAAACCCATGGTGGTTGGTTTTGTGTGTGTGTGTGTGTGTGTGTGTGTGTGTGTGTGTGTGTGAGACACTTGAATTCACGAGTATGTTCACAATCTTTATCTATTACATTCACGATATTAAATGTTATGGCTATCACCTTTGTAATCTTCCCAAGTAATTTGTATAACAGGATGGGACGAAAGACTTTTCCACATGTGACCAGAGACTGTGCAACATACATATAATTACTATTCTATGGCTATAACTTTAAGCAAATTACTTTGGCCTCCTAGATCCCAGATTGATTATCAGCTTCCTAGATCTCAGGTTGATGCTTCTTATCATCTGTGAAATTGCTGACTTTATCCTAAACCAGGCTACTGGAAGCTTTCCACTGAAGTTTTAGTTTCTCAAACAGAAACCTTTGCCATTGCTAATGTTCTGTGGTTCTTGGAGATGATACATATTATGCTATTTGATCTTCAGAACCACCCTCTGATAGAAGTACTGATAACCTTATTTTACAAATGGGAGAAAAGCCCATGTTCACACAGCTACTAAGCCCATAAGCTGGACCTGGGTTGGGTCCAGCATTTTTTACTCTAAAACCCACTCTTTGCCTGCATTTCCAGATCAGTCTCATTCCCTTCTTGTTTCTACCTTGAAATCTTATCTGATAAGTCTTAACCACACAGAGACCATCTCACTGAGTTCTCTGCCACCACATTTCTGTTGGAATAGATTACCTTACCTGTCAATGTCATGGCACCAGTACGGTTTCAGCTCCTGTGAAACAGGGACCTACTACTTCCCCCATCACCCTATGTACTGCGATGGTTGTACGTTATGAGCTAACCACACCAAATTGTTATTACTGCCTAAAAATAATGTTTCTTCATCAGTCATATAGAGGAAATACACCCTTCATTAAAATAAGAAGTTACTGACCTCAGGCATCTGTCTGGAAATACCCTATTCATACCCCCCAAGGCAACAAAGTTGACAGGAAATCTGAAATGATTACTGCCATTGCAAGAAGTTAAAAGTTTTTTGTTTTTTTTAAATTACAAATAGTGAAAATCTCAGATAACTTTGGCAAGACCAGGCAAATATACATGTTTCTATTACATGCTGACAGATCTTAAAAAAGAAAGAAAGAAAGAAATTTTAAGATATTTATCCAGATACTAGAGGCCATGTGCACAAATTTGTGCACAGGTGGGGTCCCTCGGCCTTGCCAGCCATCAGGGGCGATTGGGGCAGATTAGGGCCAGCAGGCAGCGGGGAGGGACCGTAGTATGGATAACGCATCATCAAATAGGTGAAAAGAGCAGTACATCAAGTGTGTAGGAGAGAAAGAATTGGACTGAGATAGACTGTGCACAAACTTGACCAATATCTAAACCAGGGGCATTATAAACACAAGGGTGTGAAAACAGAGGAAGCTAGGTGCTATGGAAAACCAAGTGCTGTCAATGGTGACATTCTGACTTGCATATGATAAAGACATGTTCATTTTTACATGATAATCCTGCAGTAAGCTTATACTTGTGTGTTGTGCAAAAAACCTGAAGACCTTGAATTGGAAGATCTGGATGAAAGCCTGACAATATCTATCCAAATAACTCTTACTCTCTATGAGCCTCATAAATTGCTCCCTTTATAAAATGGAAATGAATCATTCCATCCCAACTACCCCGTGGAGTTAGGGAGGTTGCAGAAGAACATATATGAGAACATACTTGGTAAATCATGAAGCACTATATTACTATAAGGCTGAATTTTTAGAATTATTTGTCAATTACACAAGTAACTGTAATTATTTGTTACCCTATTAGCTGTTTCAAAGATGTGTAGTTCTCCAATAAATGTTTTTTGAGGGCCTACTATGTACCAGTCCTATTCTAGGTGTCACAGGTATAGCAGTAAACACAGTAAAACTTCCTGCTTCCTGCGTACCTACTATGTGTCAAGCACAATGATGGACTAAAATATACACACTGTTGTTGTGAATCTTATGGCTTAGATGGCAGCCTAGAGCCTGCCAAGTCTAAGGTGAATTATAATACAGCTAAGATAATGCTTAGAGGAGACACATAGCTCAGATTTGGGAGTCAGAAAGGCATCCTGAAGAAAGTACCACTTAAGCCAGAAAACAGAACACAGAATCGGGGCAGGGTGGGTAATTTTCCCATTCTACTCTGCATTTTAGAGTATAGTGGTCCTGTCTGAGGGAGAGATGTAAAACATAGGGATCTAAAAATCATAGCACATGGCAAATAAGGAAAGAACTGAAGATATTTAGCCCGGAATACTAAAGACAAACACATTTACCTAATTACAAATAATTTAAATTTATTTGATGTGATTTCAGGTAGCAAATTTCTATCAATAGACAAGTATAAATCTTCCTAAAATCCTTACTCCCACCTCTTCTATTTCCTCTGGGAATGTACTTCCCTCAGTATTTAACTGGCACCTCCTAACCTCCATTCCAACATTCTTTATCCCTCTTCCCTGCTTTATTTTTCTCCACAGCACATAAAGCCTTCTGATACATATATATTTACTTATTTATTATTTATTAATCTGCCAAGTCTCAAAATCCTATGTCATGTGAAAGCAGGGATTTTATGTTTTGTTCATTCGTATATTTCAAGTTCCTAGAATAATGTTTAGACCATAAATACTTATTGAATAAATGAATGAGAGTTGTCCAGAATATAAAATAGGTTGCCTCATAGAGCAGTTTATTTCTTACAGAAGGGCAATGGATAAAGAATAGAACTGGGTGGACCTATAACCTTTTTTTCTGATAAAAGGATACACACATCTAATTACCTCATTACCTCAAATAAGATGTGTAGACAATTCCGATCTTTTGTGTTTTCTTCTTACATTGGACCTAATCTGCAACTCTAAAAACTCTACTTAGTGATTCTAATTCTAATATGAATTGATATTCCATATCGACATAGACATAAACCCATTTAGGATCGAAAACATGCCAAAAATAGAACTTTTACAAGTTATAGTCAGAGTGTTAACATGAAAGTAATTTAGATTATCTAGGACATTTCACTTATGGTTATTCCCTCTGCTGTCTTTTCTGTCGTGCACATGATGAGACTGCCTTCCTGCAAGCCTGGTTTTCATTGGCTTCCCTTATCCTTTGACAACTGTTCTCCAGTCACCTGATTTTAAATATGGTTCCTTGGCCTGGGAGCAATGTTATCAGGAAATGATACACTGAGGACAAACAGGTTTTCTTTTCCTTAGTTACTGATCTTCACAACATGCAGTCTCTCTTTTCTTCTTTGGGGCATGTGTATATGTAGTATGCACAAAGTTGCCTTATCAAATAGTTACTGAATAGAGTATCAGAGGGGGAATTTACTTTTGAACAAAACATATTTGATTTCTCAGAAAAGGATACCATCTCAGTGACAAGATCAAATTTATCTTGCAATTTCTAATTACATTGAAATACCAATACTTCTTACAGTTTCATTGTTAGCTTCCCTTTTTCTCACCACAGTTCATGCTAAGAGTTTGGTATAGTCTCAGTAATGATTGTAATGGTAGCAAACATTTCTATATTAACTATCATAGGAGCTAACATTTATGAAGATGCCTAGCACTGTTCTTGATATTTTATAAGCATGAAGTTATTTAACTTTTTACCAGTCCTTTGATTTAGGTACTAATATTGCCAATAATTCAGAGTCAAGTAAGCTGAAAGATAGAAGTGTTGAGTAAGTTTAGGCAGTTTGGTTTGGGAAGCCTGTGCTCATGGCCACAATGCTAGACCTTAAAACTTTCTATGGGTTTCCATTTGGATATGTGTTTGCAAAGCTTTGGATAACTATATATGCAAATAAGCTAAAATAACTGTCTCAGTCTATACTAAAAACCTTTATGGACAGAGGAAGACATGGTGGATGCCAGAAAGAAAATCATTATTTTCTTGGAGTCCTAAGAAATGTATTTAACTAAAGTGGTCAAGGTTAAAAATATATGTTACTGTTTTTATTGTCTTAAATTTACGTTATAAACATTTATTTAGGAAGCTATTTGTTGATATTTAGTGTCTTAGAGCAGCAGTTCTCAAACTATGTGGACCCCATTATGCTTTTTTAAAAAATTTCTTTATTGGTTAAGGTATTAAAAATGTATCCTCATCCCCCCATTAACCCCCAACCGCCCCCCACACTCATTTTCTCACCCCCCCCCATTATGCTTTTTTAAAATCAGTGAGGATTCAAAAGAGCTTTTGCTTGCATGGGTTATATTTATAGACATTTATTGCATTAGAAATTAAAACTAAGAATTTATTAAGTATTTAGTTATTAATTCAACAAAAATAACAATAATATACTCATTACATGTTAACATAATATATTTTCATAAAAATAGCTACATTTTCCAAAATGAAAATTTAGTGAGAAAAATTATCTTGTTTTCCATACTTGCAAATATTTCAAATATTTGGCTTAAGAGAAGACCATTGGATTTTCATATATGTTTTCCCATTTAATCTATGGTACTATCACAAACCTTACAGTCTCTGGAAAACTCCAGTGTACACTTGTGAGAAAATGAGAATGAAAAAATCAAATAACATATTCATATTTTGTGAAAAGAGCACTAACCTTATAGACCTCCTGAAAGAGTCGTTGAGATGATTAGGGGTCCCCACGTCACACTTTGAGAACCACTGTCTTAGACTGACCAACTGGAGAAAAACAAAATAAACCTTAGTGTTTCTTTAAGAGAATTACATATGCCATAGGTTCTCCTATTTCAGTTCCGTTTCCCCCCAGAACATTACAGTCTGTGATGCTTCAGTATTTGTAAAGAGTTTGGGAGAATTTCTCTCCTTTAAGAACTTTTCTTCTATTCAAAATATAGTCAACAACCTTAACATATTCCCAGACTTGTTTTTAACTCTAATAACTTTTGTTTCAAAGCATGGAAATAAGTAAGTAATGAGAAATTAAAAGTATTATTCATAAGTTAATTACAACATTTTGAGCTTATTTGTGGAATATTTTGATTTTTTATGCAAGTGTAAGCTTCTCTTTCAAGAACTATAACTTTTCTTATTCACCTAATCCTCATATCACCCACTTTGCAGCAACCCATTTTCACTTGTCTTCATCAAAGGGAACCCTATAAAACTCTGGGCTTGATCTGTAAAGCAGACTATTGTCTCAGTTCCCCCAGGGCCAGCAGGCACTGATGTCCAGACCTCATTGCCTGACTGCATTGGTAAAGAGGCTGAGTTCTGGATACCTTCTAGAGCCAATTTATTCATTTAGGGAAAGTAAAATAAA
>NW_006383011.1:19968573-19988870 GCF_000327345.1 Myotis davidii | reverse complement strand
TAAAGTCTTGGCCTTATGAAACTGGCTTCCAGCTGGGGAAGACTGAAAATAAACAAAAATATACTCTAATGTTAGGTAGTAATGATCTCTAGAAAAAAGTTAACCAAGTTGTGGAATAGAGAATGACAAAGAAGGGGTTTCGGAAAGATAGTGAGAGAAGGCCTCCCTTAGCAGGCAACATTTGCCCAGAGCTCTGAAAAAGTAAGAGAGAAGCCTATATCTCGGGCAAGAGCAGTCCTAGCAGAGGCCATAGAAGATGCTAATTCCCGGAGGTATGAAGAAACTTGGCTTATTTGCAGTTGAGGAAACACCAGGAGCCAGTGTGGCTAGAATCAAATGAACAAGTGGTAGAGTAGAGATTTAAGAACCGAGAGGTTGTTACAATTTATTCTAGGAGTGCCAGGAGCTACTTGAAAGTTTTGAGTAGAAGAGTGTCATGTTTAAAGAGGATCACTCCCAGGACACATCCATCAGCCTAGGGGTGTGATGAAAGCAGAGAGACCAGTAGGTAGAGAGTGGCAAGCGGCTTTCACTGGGATCATTTTGGATGGTAGAGACCGCAGCATTAGCTAATGAGTCAAAAATGGGATATATGAAAGAGAAAGTCACCAAGGAGTGGATTTTTCTACTGAGCAATTGGGTGGGCGTACTTCCCATTTACTAAGACAGGGAATCCAGGGGACAGAAATAAAATGTTTTGTTTTGAATGTATTAAGTTTGAGATGCCTAATAGATATCCAAGTAGGGATATGGACTTCTCAGTTAAGCATATGAGTTTGGAACTCAGAGTTGTAGCTTGAGATAAAAATGTGAGCTTTACTGGCACAGAGATGTTCATCAAAAGCTTATCTCCTCAAAAAATTAAAAATGGAACTTCTGTTTGACCCAGCAATCCCACTTCTGGAAATATATCCTAAAAACAAAACAAAACACCAACACAAAGAATATAGGCACCTCTATGTTCATAACAGCGTTATTTACAATAGCTAAGATTTGGAAACAGCCCAAGTGCCCATCAGTAGATGAATGGATAAAAAAGCTGTGGGACGTTTACAATATGAAATACTATGTAGCTGTAAAAAAGAGGGATCTCTTACCCTTTACAGCATAGATGGACTTGGAAAATATTATACTAAGTGAAATAAGCCAATCTGAGAAAGACAAATATCACATGATCCCACTTATGTGTGGAACCTAATGAGCAAAATGAATTGACCAACAAAATAAGACCCAAAGCATAGAGGCATGAAACAGACTGATATGCCTTGATGTGGGTTTAGGGGGACAAGAAGAGATAAACCAAAGAACTTATATGATTATATGTATAGCCCATGGACACTGGCAATAGGTTAGTGAAGACCTGGGAGTGTGTGTGTAGGGGCTGAGAGGAGGGGGGTGAAAGTGGGGGGAACAGGAGGTATCTGTAATATTATCAACAATAAAAATATATTAAAAACCAAAACCCATGGTACTAGGTAAAATAAAATAAGGAGTGAAAGTGGAAATAAGAGGAATGGGTCTGAGGAGTGAGCCTAGGGCACTCCTATATTTAAGACTGAGAATAGAGGAGGGCCCAGAGAAGGAAGCCATAATAAGTGGCCATTGACTTAGAAGGAGAGTATAATGTCCTGGGAGCAACTAAACACAAAAGTTTAGAAAAGTAGGTAGTAGGCACACTAGTTGACAGGCCCCTTGCTCCTGACTTTAAAATACTACCTGAGTACCTGGAGCCTCGTCCCATCTACATTCCTTTCTGCATAACAGGTTCTATACCCAAGGGTTCACCTTAGATGTTCTGCTCTTTATCTTGTTCTTATTCACTTCCTACTGTCCTTATCCTGGGCTATAGCATGCTTTTGATGTCAAAGACCAGGATCTTTGCCCCATATCCATTCAAAGTCCACCCTTGCTCTAGCATAACATTTCACAAATGAATTTACTAATAAACAAGCACCATATTTATCAACTAGAAGCAAATCAGTTTGCTGTATTCAACTAAAACAAAAGATACAACACAATACATAAAGACAAGATAATTGTTCAGTAGTTACTTTCTGGAACATTAAATTAACTGGAACTTTTTCATATTTGTAAGAAAATAGTTAATAGTTAATGCTCATAATAATATCCTAAATTAATGCATGGGCCCCAAAGCCTTCTTAGTCATTAAAGAAAAACTAATTACAGTGAGTATCCTGTAGGGTTAAACATAATGCTACCTCACGTTCCAATTCTTCCAGAATCAGAAATTAATGTGTGATCATATAGCTAAACACTACTAACTAGAATAATTGATTGAGCATAAAATAATATTTTCTAAACACAGCCAATAGGAGAATTTATTGGGCTGAATCAGCAGAAAGGAGAGACAGGAGACGTTTCTGTCCTGGGTTGTATATTGCTGTAGACTGTCAATGTCAACAAAAGAACATAGGTGAGGGTTCAGATCACAGTCTTTGCAGAGTGGTGGAGTAGGTCTGGCTGAGCAAGGCATGTTTTAAGGCAGGAGTTGTCAGGAGAGTCTATAGACAGTAGCAGAAGAAAAAAAGAAGTTAGGAGGAGGTGAGATATCATAATGTGGGGAGTACACTGTGGGTCAGACTCAGGTCACATGGGTCAGCCCTGAGGCCTCATATCCTGGTGGTAAATTAATGACATAAAAGAAATGACAGCATAAGGAATGGTTCTGAGGTTCCACTAGCAGACTCAGAAAGTGTAATTGTCACACATGTGAATGCTTTAAATGCTCTCCTGCAGTTGTCCTCTACGGGTAGGCAACTATCTCTGGGCAAACCAGGGAAAATGGAGAGGTCCCTAAGCAACTAGAATTTGCCTGGAATACTGCAGATTTAGTGACTACCCTGGCTCTAGACATAAAGGGGAAGAAATTGAGAAAAAGTGGATTCTCTACTTCCATGGGAATGCTGCTTTTCATTCATTTTAAAATTCATCTTTACTGCAGTTCTACTAGGTTGGTCTGTAGAGAGAGACAGAGGTGAATACGTCAAAATCTTTTCCTTCTGGGAATCTCTGGGAAAAGAGAAAGACAAATGGGCAAGCCAGCAAATACAGTACAGTGACACGGTCTGGGTGTTGTTATGCAGGGAGGAGATGGCTGGCTCTGCACAGAGAGGAAGAAAAAGATGAGGATCAAGTAGGGATTTCAAGAGAAGTTGATGGCTAAACTGATTCTTAAAGGACCACTAGAAGTTTTCTTAGAAGGTGATACAGGAGGAAGCAGTAACAAAAAACAACAGTGGCATAAGAGATCAAGTTGTATCCTGGGGTGTGAAAGAACTTTGATATGTTTAGAATGCTTATTGCATATGGAAAAGCAGTGTGAAATAAGGCCTGAGAAATAAAGACTACATCAATACAAGTTTGGGGTTTTTATTGAGGAGTCAAAAAAAAAACCACATCAAAAGGATTTAGGTTGTCACTAATTTTATGTGGTCATTGACATAGCTGGGGCTTTGCTTCTTAAATCCCTCCAAAGATTTATGAGGTTTGAACAGAAGACCTTAATTCGCTGAGTGATTTTCCTCAACACACAATTTAGCTAGTAATGGCCACTCCAGGAGCTAACTTTCAGAGTTCAGACAGGGAATGAAACCTCTTTATCATCCCTAGACTAGATGGTCCAATCATTCCTTTAATGAGTTTTATTGATTACTTCCTATGAATAAAGGACTTTAATGTCTTTTCTAAACCCATGAATGAAAACCTCACAAAAGTGGGGCACTCACTTAGAGGCTGGAACCTCCAATATTAATTCTGTCCTAATGTATCAAGGAGAAGAAAGTTTCTTGTGGGATATGTACACTTCTCTCCAGGGAAGCCAACTGGGATAGAGGACATACAATGTTCCCTTGATCTCTGAGCATCTAGGAATAGTCCTCACCCATTTCGAATTTTCTAATATAATTAACTTTCCATTTATCTATCGTGTTCACTCCATTTCCTATAGCACCAAAGCTAATGCCTACTGCATATTAAGTACACATTAAATAGCAGAAGAGGTGAGTGAACCAGTAAATCAATGAATAAAAATTATCAGACTATTTTCTCTGATATTGGGTGCATTTTATCTATAGCAAACAATATTAGCAATGACAATATCAGGCATTATGTATAACATTCAAAGTTTTAAAACATATAATAATACTATTTTCTCTGAAAACAGAGAGAGCGCATTAAATAAATACATGAATTTCTTACACAACATGATCTTTTTACCCTGTTTTTAATAGTCTGAAATACCAGAGAGTGTAAAGAAAATGTTATCTGTTATCTTAAAAATTCTGTTATCTTAAAAGATACAGACCTTATGACATAGTCCTAGATTGAGAGCTAACTTTTGTAGCTTTCTGGTCTTAGAACCTTTGACTACATGGGAGTAGGTCAACTCAGTCTTCTCTGTCTAGAGTTGTTTATCTGTAACATGATCCATCTGCTTCTCTCCTCCAGCCCACTGCTATTTCTTTGTCCCACATTATTGAAAAGACGACAATTTCTTGCCACTTAAACAATATTTCACCAACAATACTTCCACTTTTCAGGCACTACGCAAATGCAAAAGGCTTGACCTTTTGCTGGAGGAAGAAAAGGGGTGGGTTGGCATGAAAAGCTTTCCTTCCTCTGGCTGAAGATGAACTTAACTGCATTTTTCTCTGTTCTGTACACTTAAGCCACATGAGTAATTTGCCCTTGAGTTGAACTGCTGAATTTCAATAAAGATGTGTGTGTGTGTGTGTGTAAGCCTGTGTATGTGTGTGTATAGGGAACGATTTGGTCAACATGGGAACTGAATGCAAAGACATTGGTAAATAAAGTTTCAAAAGACCCAAAAATGCTCAGTAAATATCTATTCCTGAATTACTAGTAGAGTAGCTTGATATGCCATAGCAAGTTTCCAGAATAGTCGTGACACTACTTTTGAGGAGCTATTTGGATTGCAGCTCAGGAAAGGCCAGAGATGATCACAATGTATTAAGAACGTCTCCGAAAAAAAATGCTATGTTAATGTATGACATGACCTTGTTAGTATTCCAGACTGCCTCCTTTGGCCACATGTTTTGGCATCAAATTGTCAAAATCCTGTGATACAGTTTCTGGAGTTTTACTTGCTCTTTTCCCGCTGTTGATTAATTTTCTTTGAGCAACTATTTCTTTGTTCTGCATTTTCTATGCAGTCATACCTTGGTTGGGGATGATAGTCACTCCCCCACCCAGTTTTTATAATCACTACACACATGCTTGCTCGCTCACTCTCTTACTTGCACACAAAAACCATTACCATTTTCCTGAAAAACAAAACCAGCCACCTGCTTGCAGCAGTTCTATTTGTCATCATGAAGACAACTGTTACTTGAGCCATAATCAGCAGAGTACTGGGCTCAACTAAGTGTCTTCCCTGTTTACATATTGCTGAGGCCAACTCAACTCAATATGACCTTGACAGAGCCAAACCCTTCCAACAAATTGCAAGAGGCAGTCATCTTTGTCTCTCTACATCCAAGCATTAATTAAAGAACTACTTAAAGCTACCAAGTCAAATGGACTATCCATTTAAATCCTGTAATTTAAGTGGGGAAAAAGCCGAAGTAGTTCTTTTCATTGAAAAAGTCTCATAAAAATAGAGTGCACTTCTTTCTCCATTTCAAAAGATCACTCTCTGTTTCATTCCAAAGGATCTCAGAGAGGCAAGATTTCAATTATTTTTATATTTCAATAAACTTTCTGAAGGAAATTTAGATCCATTTCACTGAGTGTGGCATTTCATTATTCACCAACTGATTTTAAACTTCAGGAAAACTTGCATGCTTCATCAATTCAGACCTCTAATTCAGAATGTGCAAACATTTACACGTGTGGTTACTGCTGAATAAACATTTAAAATATATTTGACTGAATTTAGGGGGTCCTTTTTGGTGGGAATTCAATTCTAAATTAATATTTTTAAAAATAAATATTCAAAAGATGTCAGAATTTGTGGGCTTTTTTGTATTTTATTTAACTTATACCTTTAAAATTACATTTTTGACTATTTTATGTTTAAGCATATAGTCACAATAAATTTATTTTTACAGTAGGACCTGAATCCTAAATTCATACTATTTATCTTCTGATCATAAATGTTCTCAGGCTAAGGGAAATCAATGTTCTTTAAAATCATAAAAATCTCTCTGTCACCAGGCTGAGTACCACTTTTTTTTCCTCAAGGTATTCTGATACAGAGATAATAGTGATATATGCATCATACATTCTACAGATGAGCAAACAAATATTTTTCTCATCTTGCTCAAAAATAGAAAATAGTTCAGGGTCAATAAGTAGGAGTTTCTTGTTCTTATCACTTAAAACACTGGCTTTATTTCTAATTGAGAAAATCACTAAAATGTTAATAGTAAATGCATGTTTCCATCTCAGCTTTGATTAGAAGTTGTTTTGGCATCCTAACACTTCTGGATATGTAGAAAACATTTTAAAAATCATTACTTGAAACATGCATCAGTCTAAGAACTTATATGCATATATGCATATTGTCTGGACACAGACAATAGTGTGGTGAGGGCCTGGGAGGAGTGTGAGCAGGGTGGAGGGAGTCAATGGGAATATCTGTAATACTTTCAACAATAAAGATAAATTTTAAAAAATCATTACTATTGGCAGAAACATACAAGCCCATAGGACACCCCTTGCCTCCTTTATCTCATCCTGGTGGTCCATTTAGTAGCAGAGTCACTTCGCATCCTCAGTCCCCACCCACACAGCAGTAATTAATATCCTGGGGCAATTTCCTCCTGATACCACAACCTGTTGATGTAGCTATGAATATTGACTGAGAGCCCATGATAACATTTCCACAGTGACTTGATTTTACTGAAGAATGGGAGAAAACAGGACAAAGAAAGACCATAAGATAAAAGCTGCATATTATATTGTTTATTTTTTTCTGATTAGATTCTGACTTTCTTTGGACTAAAACAGCATTTATTCTTAGGACTAAAACAACAACAATAAAAAAAAACCACTTTGTGAAACATTGAAAGAGAAGCTAAGTGTTATTCTCCTCTCCAAATGAACTTCTTTTGCCATCAAAGGTTAGGTTGCCCTAACGTGGCTTTGAAGCAAGAGCTTGAGTGGATCAGTTGAATCCTAACCAACAAGTCTTGTTGGGTGATGGGCTCAGAGACATAATTTTTCAAGTTGTACTGGGTGCATTGACCACTCTAAAATCCACCTGTTTCCAAGTCCACATCTTGTCATGAATGTATGAGCTCAGTGACATGCTAAAAGATGGAGGCCAGTACACACCATCTAATCTTACATTTTCAAGAGATTTGTGAGTGTCTATAACTGCATCGATGATTAGACACAAGTGCTTAAAAATACGAGATGACAACCAAAACCTTTTAATTATAGCGATATGTTTTTGGTGGGAGGGGGAGAGAGGGGTGCATTTTTGGCCCTTAGATACAACTGTGGCAGAAAAACCGGGCATCCTTCAGAGTCATTTTCTAAAAGGGAGCAAATGTTTTAGTGTGTGTGTGTGTGTGTGTGTGTGTGTGTGTGTGTGTGTGTGTGTGTGTGTTTACACATGCTCATTGGTACTTTAGTATTGTAAAGAACATGAGTTGTCATGGGGAGGAATGGATAAAACAAAGGGCAATTAATTGGTTCTGAAATATACCATATCTTTGCAAGGTTTCAGCTTTGAATGTCACCCCTTACACCAATGAATGCCATATTTATTTGTAAGCACCATAGCGTTGGGGAAAGAAGGCAAAATAGGCCATGAATTCAGTCATACCGGGGCTTAAATCCCTGCCATATGTTAGCTGGTGTGATTTTTTTTCAAAATTATGTAATTTGCTTGACATTTACTGTCTTTATTCATAAAAATGAGTAAGGAATGCCACCTTTCTTCAGGATTGTTGTACATCTCCAAAAGATAACATTTGTAGAGCATCTAGCAGTGTGTTTGGAAAGAATAGCAGTCAGTATCTCTTAGCTTTTTCTCCTTTCTCCACCGAAAACCATAGCTTGATTTGAGCTACTAGAATCGCACATTGCAGAGAATTACCATAATCTTTACCACTGGGCTCACAGGTAGGAGGAGAAAGTATTTTTATTACTAAAAATACACCCGTGGAAAAATGAATGGTTCATAAGTCTTAACCTCTGCAGACAAGTTGTTTTTACCTGCTATGCAGTGGGATCCCATCTCTACTCCTTCACATCTCTACTCCTTTACAGCTCTACTCCTTTTTGTCTCTCTCAAAAGTCAGAGAATCCCTTGCCTGAAAGAGGAAATCACATTTCTGATTCTTCCACAACCTTTCGGTTAGCAATTTCTGAACCAGGACTATAGTTTTATATTAGAATTTCATGGTTGGAAGCGATATTACAACAGAGTGTTTCAAATTTTATGACACATTGGAATCACTTGAGAAGCTTAATAAAGATAGGGAGTCAAGACCCATTCCCAAAGATTCTCATTCTGGAATCATTCTCTCATTCTCAAGCTCCTGCAATTTTTAACAACAAAGATCCCAAGTATCTCTGACTCAGTTAACTGCACCCACATGAGTGCAGCTGCCTGCCAGGCGCTTTAAGTCAAGGCCCCACTGGTGCAGGGTCATTCATGGCTTCTGACTCAGCGCACAGCTCCCAGGGAGGGTTCCAGCTTCATGGGGCCTAAAGCTTACACAATGTGGGGGCCTGCTTTAACAAAACAAACAAACAGGCGATATCTTACTTTTGTCAATTTTGCCAAAGCATATGATCCTGGGAACACATTGCAGGACTTCTCCCAGGGCCTGGGGGATGGAGGAAGCTGTGAATAGCAGGGTCCTGGACATAAGTTCCCTTCGCCTCTCAGTACATCCACTTCTGGGTAACAATTCATCCTCGTAACTGCCTCTGTTTCATACAATGAAGGAGTTGAAGCACAGAGGCTTTGGGCGACTCGCTGTGGTCACACAGCTAGTGAGCTAGTAAGAGGCAGGCCTGGGATTTAAATCCAGGCAGTCTGGCCTTAGCTGGTTTGGCTCAGTGGATAGAGTGTCAGCCTATGGATTGAAGGGTCCTGGGTTCAATTCTGGTCAAGGGCACATGCTCAGGTTGTGGGCTTGATTCCCAGTAAGGGGAGTGCAGGAGGCAGCCAATCAATGATTCTCTCTCATCTTTGATATTTCTCTCTCTCTCTCCCTTTCCCTTTCTCTCTGAAATCAATAAAAATATATTTAAAAATAAATAAATCCAGGCAATCTGTCTCCAGAGCCTTCCTTCTGCTTACCATGGCAACACAATGTCTCTTATAGATGCTTCCTGTTTTCAGAAAGTCATAGAGAGACCATGCTTCTCCTTATTTCTATCACAGGAGCCACAGTTACACTCTTACTGAATGAGATAAAGTGCGGATGACAATAAATAAAAAGATACAATGATTAGTTGAATATTTTTGCATTATTAGTGACTATTAAGTGACTATTTAGTTAGATATTTTTATATTTTAAAATCTAAATTGAAAATACAAAATCCATCACTCAAGACTCTGGATGATTAAAAGTAAAAGACAATACATCTCTTCCCCCTGGAAGCTTATAATCTAATAAACCAAGGGTGTGTATAGATGGGGAGGATGGGTGAAATAGCCATGAACTTATGAGCAGCATGAGGAAAAATATGAACTTGCAGAAAGGAGAGAAAGCCTAGTCCTAACCACAGGAGAATAGGTGCATTAAACAAAAACAAACCCAATGAAAAACATTGCAGACTGCTAATCATCTAGCATAATATTCCGTTAGGAACAGATCCCTCAGATTTAACTGCTTGGAATAAGCAGGGAAGTGTGGCCACATGACTAAGTTCTGTCTGACGAGATGGAAACAGAAGTGTTGCATGACAACTTCCAGAAAACCTTTTTAAAAAACAGCTGCCAGGCCCCCTTTCTCCCTTTCTCTTCCCCTTCTCCTTTCGCTGGCTCCAATGCAGGCTGATGACTGGAATCTGAGCAGCCTTCATGATCCAGGCAACACAGTACACTGAGGCTGACATATCATCAAGATAGATAGAAAGGGTCCTACTGATCATAAAGCCACCCCATCAACCCTGGGCCCCTCATCTCCAGCGAGAGAGAGAGAGAGAGAGAGAGAGAGAGAGAGAGAGAGAGAGAGAGAGAAGAGAGAGAGACCACTAGCTTACTTAAGAAATATTTATTTTGGGTTTTGTCATATGAAGCTGACATTAATCCTAACTGATAAAAACCTTTCTTGATAATGTCGCTTGAGTTAGCAGGGCAGAGGGAGAGGAAGCTGAGGCCTGCATTTGGGACTTAAGTGAACAACCAGAGGCAGTATTCAAAGGATTCAATGTGGGCCATGAACACAAGAGAGCTGGTGTATAGTCATTTTAGATTCTATCAATTAGGGCCACCTGGAATATGATGGGACCTCAGCAGAGAGATGCTGAAGATGGGAGGGGAAGTCAGAGAAAAATGCAATGTCACTTGCACCTTGGGAACGACCATTTAATGTATTCACCACTTGGATCTCTTAAGAATCCAAGACAGTTCCAATGAGAATAAGTTAGCCACCTGTTCACCTATGAGAAGTGATTACACTCAACAATGAGTGAGAACTTTCTGGCACTTCCCTATTTCTACTCCTTCTTCTCCGCCCCCTCCCCCCCCACACACACACACAACTCAGCTTTAATTGGATTAGCAAAAATCCAAGGAGAGGGGGAGTGAAGCAGGCAGGCAAGGAGAGAACAGACTCCCTTCTTGCCACCATCCCCCCTCCAGCCCTCACCCTGCAAGTCATCAGGCTGCAGCCAACCTCTGCAAGCCCAGGGAAAAAGACTCAAGGTTATATCAAATGAAACTGCTCATTATATGGGACTAGGCATTCTGCTTTCTGAATTGGGGTTAATATGATCGCAGAGTTTTTACTAACAATTACCTTTTATCACTTACTGTCCAGGTTTATATTGAGGTTGAAAGGAACAGTGGGAGGAAAAACAATGTTGCTTTGATGACCATCCCCTTTAAGTCCCGCTTGTTCAAAATACAGTTACTTTTAAATATGAGGGAATAGTAAGCAAACGATGAGGCAAGCGATATATTTGTCTCATTTTAGTCATCACCCCTATTTATTTCAGGAATCACTGTTGTCTTTTTGCTCTGATTTCTTCCATCAAAGGAACACATATAAGGACCAGTTCTTTTTTTTAAAATTGAATACTTTTAACTACACTGTTAGTGGCTACAACTGTTGCTCTCTCTCTAGAATAAAAGAGATGCTCAGGAAAATAATCTCAATAAAAAAGTAATTCCACCAATGCTAGAATTTCTAGCAAAAGGGAGAAGACATTTTATATAGAGAACCTTTCTGGCAATGCTCAAAAAATACTATGTAGAAGATTTTGCATAAAATCTGAGCATATCAGACATTCAGTATTTGTTGAACAGATCAATTGATAAATAAATTGCTCTTATACAAATGACGTAGTTAGTGGTTGTAATGCAAATGCAGACATCTGGGACATGGAGGAAGTTGGTGGAGGGTGGGAAGCAAATGACAGTATAGGAAAAGAGGAAACAGTGTGGATGTTTGATCACAGGTGCAAAATCAACCCATTCATGCTTGGAGAGCCAATACTAGTTATGAAAAATCAGCCACACTGTAAAACAATTATTTCGGAGCGATTGATATTAAATAAACTATCAAAGCACTCTCTCTCAGAAAGAGAAAAATCTGTTTCTCTTAAATGAATACATTAATTCAAGTATTAGAGGAAGAATCAACTGCTCAATAATTACTTATAAAGTCCTGTTAAGTAATCAATACAGTGGAAAATGACATAGACTCTAAATAGGCCTCAGTCCTATATCCAATACTTGACATTTTAATGTGAATAATTCGCAGCCAAACATTTTACGTATTTCTCCTCATCAATTGCATTTTTGGTTATTTCATAAACTTCATAGTTTTACAGGTAGAAGAAATATTTCAGAATGTTTCACTAATGTTCATTTCCAATTTTGCTCAGTATAATTCTTTACCTGCTGGACAAGTATTCTTACTATAAGTGCTTTGCTTGATAATTTCTTTATTACCTGATGATGACATAGTATAAATAACATATGACTCTTGTAGGCATTATATACATATTTAATGTGTGTTTACATGCTATCACATTCTTTTCTGTTGTCTATATTTATGCATTTTCACTTTGTTTGTATAGAACTGCTATCTTCATTTTATAAGTTCTTTAAAATTTAGTGGCTATTTTCTCATAACTCAGCTCAATATCATTCTCTTAAGAAAATGTTTGCCAATCACCCAGACCAGCTCAGGTCCCTTGCTTTAGATCCTGTATTTCTAGAAATGCACTTAGTATAACTTAACTGAAAATTGTAATGAGTGTAATTCCTGTTTAATAACTAGTTCTGTACTGTGGTGTAAGCTCATGGAGGGCAGAGAATGTTCACTCTGGTGTTCCCAGAATCAACTATAATACCTTGTGCAAAGTGGGTACACATAAAATATTACCTGTCCCACATGAGGTGCTCAATAAGTGACTACTTTAATGAGTGAACTTGAAAAATAATAACTGAAAACCTACTTTGTGCTTCCCGTAACAGTACAAATTATACAATAATGATCGTTTGATTTGGAGCCATTTTTCTTGGCCAACAGCCAGTATTCCTCATCTGAAATTGTGAATTTCATACTCCAGGCCCCTTAAGGGTAAATTCTCCTTTATTCATTAAACTAGTGGCCCAGTGCATGAAATTCATGCATGTAGGGTGTGTGGGGTGTGTGTGTGTGTGTCCTTCAGCCCAGCCTGCACACTTTCCAATCTGGGATCCCTCTCACAATCCAGGACTGCTGGCTCCCAGCTGCTTCTGCCTGCCAGTTTGATCACCTCCTAACTGCTCCCCTGCCAGCTTTATTGATACCTAACTGCTCCCTTGCCAGCCTGGTTGCCCCCAACTGCCCTCCCCTGCTGGCCTGATTGCCTCTAACTGCCCTCCCCTGCCAACTTGGTTCCCCCCAACTGCCCGCCTCTGCTGGCCATCTTGTGGTGGCCATCTTTGACCACATGTGGGTGGCCATCTTTGTGTGTTGGAGTGATGGTCAATTTGCATATTACCTCTTTATTAGATAGGATAAGTATTTGTTTCACTGGTTATGTGTCTGAATTTATCTATGGAATTTTACATTCCTTTGATTACTTGCTACATTCCAGATAATCAGATAAATCTAAACAATTTGAGTTGGAAGTGCCCTTAACCCTTTTGTAATAAAACAATCCTTCAGTAACTCATCTGAAAATTAGTTGTCTGACACTCTTTGAACACTTTTAATCAACCTAAAGAAACTCACTTCTTTCCAAGGAAGCCCAACCCGGTGCTGCATCTCTCAAATTATTGCAAAGTTCTTATGTTCTGAACTCTTCCATCCCACTCTAACAAAACCCTCAACTTTCATATGGTGGACTTTTCTGTATTGGAAGGAGGCTCTTATGCCTTCTCAAAGAAATTTAAACATTCATGTCTCCTTTGCCTTTTGTCATGGAAGCTCTTCACAGATGTCTTGCCTTACTGGTCATTTCTTTTTTATTAACTCTTTTAAAATGTGGTGTCTAACATGAGTACAGTGTTCCCAGATGATCAATTTAATGCTATGAACAGTTTTGTATTATATGAGCTTCATAAGGATTCCAGGATTCAATACTAACTCACTGGCAGTTTGTGCTGACATCACAGGGCAGGATAAAAGCACAATTTTCATTAGTTAGACTTTGTGCCATGCCACAGAAAAAAAAAATGAATGCCCCAATAATTGGTGGAGGCACAGTTATATTTTATTAATTCATATCCTTTCACAAATGTCAATGATAATGAACCAATCAACCATTACTTTTAATTCCTCTAAATGTCTGCTCCATTGTCTCCACCTTAACAGGCTGGCGATACGAAACAATAGAATTGTTATGCTACAAATTTTTAAACAACTATCAACAAATATATTCAAAGAATGTCTGCCAAGAAAATATGCTATGATACAAGGGAAATAATATAGACTATGAGAGAGAGTACTGATGTCTTCCATTTCAGCCTGAATATCACATATGGCAGAATTTATTTCAGCATATTCTGATCTGGATGCTTAATAAGGTTATGTACCCTGAACATAAGTTTGCCATAGATAATAAGATATATCCTTGTTTATAACAAATAATTCTCATACTTAACAATGTGTTTTATATATGAGCCATCCTATGTTTGATTTCTAAAATTTGTACCTTTTTTACAAAACACAGATAAAGTATCAATGAGTAAAAGTTAGAAAGGGTATGTAGAAAATGGGAAAATATGCCTAAGAACACTATATTAGTGAGGTCTTCTATTAAATCATCCTAATCTATTGTATGTAATATAAACTTCAATGGAACTGAACAAATCATTTTTGAGAAGAAGGTGGTACACACAACCAACTATTTTTGAAATATTGATTTTTTTCAATTGATCAATCAACAACATATACTGTATGTATGAAATATGCCAGGCTGTGACGTTGCCAGTAGTGAGAAACACAGGCTTCCTTGAGGAGGTGGCATGAGAAATGAAACATGTAGGTGTGGAAACCCATACTGTTAAATACTGATTTACCACTACTCAGATTTTCTCTTTAATAACTGACAATTTTCAACACTTTAAATCTATAGCATACATTCCCCCTATAAATTAGTTATAGAAGATAGCTGAATGAGAGAAATATTTCACATTTCTCTATTTTTAAAATTCTCCAATAAGAAAGAGTCTGGTTTGAATTTCCTTTATAAAACGATTGACTCAGAGCCCTTAATCACCTTTCATTTTCTTAAATAAAGCACAACATGAATTTTTACTATTCCTGAAGTTTTGGAGAAGATAGCTGGATAAATGGACATAGTAGAGAAGAGGGAAAAAAATGTTAATTCCTACTCTTTGCTCAAAACAGAGAACCAGAAGTTCAGTTGAGATACTTCCTTAAAAATAAGCAAAACTGCCAACTCTCACTACTTTAGTGTTTACGCTGCCTCCAAGGAGAGAGGAACAGGAGTAAAAGAAGCCCATGGTGGTGCCTGCTGACTCAGACTGGTTTTCCCATCGCTGCTGAAAAGGCAGAGCTGGGTTGCATAACCAAGAAAGCTAAATGGCCAGTCATGGCATTGAAACAGACACTGTGCTTAAGTACTTTTTCATGCTCCAGTAAGTAAGTTGTTAATGGACAGATAACACCATCTTAATCTCTGATACTATTTCATGGAAAAGCAATACAACCAGTCCCAGGGAAGGAGGATTTCAAAATAATAACAAGTGAGGTTAAAAAGTTTAAAGCCAGCTGACTGCATATATGGCTTCGAGTTTAGCATTAACTTTCAGATTGGAATGAGTGTTTGAATAAAAGTTTAACCTTTTAGAAGCAATAGCTATTAAAGAATGAATAGACAGAAAACCAAAGGCCTTTGTACATGTGTCAAATACCACAAGATGAGATGAAATGCCAGGCCAGCCTTTGCTGTTACCACAAGAGGGACACCTTCTGTGGATAGAAATAGACTGAAAGAAAGTGAAGTCTCTTTTACCCATAACCCTCCTCTCCCCTTCCCCCAAATTCCCAGAAAATGCTAGTGAAAGACTGTAAATGCCAGGGAATTGTCATGAGATAGAACTTAAGAGATCAGAGTCCACTAAAATGCTCTTAGGATTGACTCTTGCCATCTCATTTCATAGGATGTGAATGTGCAGGCGAATTCTGTTGAAACAGTTCTTAAGTTTTGGGGGTTGCTGTTGTTCTGTGAGAGCCCGTTCAGCACATGGAAGGAATGAACATGTTCCCTTTTAACTGTCAAAAGGGAAGTCTCACATGACAATGTGCTTTTGAACAAAACCAACTGTGTGGTTTGTTTGCTTTTTTGTTAAGTGACCAAAGATTGGGGGGTGGGGGGAGTAGGGGTGGAGAAGAAAAAGAAAACCAAACATTTTTGCGCTAAACCATTAATCTCCTCATTCCCATTTTGTTTTCCTCCCACCCATCTCGTCTTCACTTTTAAAGGTTAGTTCACAGGCGTTCTTGCCTTCTGTGCACTTGGTATTATCTACAGGAGTGTGATTTCTTCACCTGACTGAGACTTTTCAGGACTGTGCTCATGTCTTAGGATTCTCGATATCTTCACAGAGGAAGCACTCAGTGTAACATTTCAGAGAAAGTGGAGAGAGGATTCATAGAGTTCTAGGACTGAGCCGTCCATCTGCCAGGAGGTAGTTGCAATGCTGTGTGAGACTATGGTTCTGTGACAGAGGAAGAAGGTTGGGTTTGGAAGGATAAGACTATTAGAATCCCACAAGATAGTCATAATTATAGAAACAATAATACTCCAATGGTAATAAGTGGCATTGACTGGGCGCTTACTCTGTGGCAGGCATAACATTAAGTGCTTTGCAAACATCTCATGGAACTGTTGCATCAACCTCCTGGGTTGTTAGAATCCTGCTTTACAGAAAGGACATGGAGCTTAGAGAACGAAACAAAATTAGAAATCAGGTCTGTCTGCTCAGTTTTCTCATCTGTTAAACAAGGATATCATTTTCCTCAAAACTTTCTGTACTTAAATAGTACTACATGAGCCCTGTTAAGTAGAATATATATATATGCAAAAGTGTTTGTGCTATGGTCAACATGATATGTCGGCCAGGGGCAGATTGGGAAATGTCCTCCTAATATGTAGCAGACAGCGGAGAGTAGGAGGAACTTTTCTTCCCAAGGTCATGGTTCTGTACCTTTTCACCAACCTGGAATCTCTCCTGACTTTTCTGACATTCAGCATGACTCCTTTAAGATGCCAGAACAGCCTTTCTAGTCTGCTGGTAAGAGGACTGCAGCACAGTTCTGGAAGGGGAAGTGAGGTGAAGATTCAGTTTCACTTTGGGGTTAGGACACTGCTTGGTGAAAGGCAGAGGACAGAAGACAGCTTGAGGGCAGAGAACAGACAGACCCAGTCCTCTCTCTGGAGACAGAGGTGGAACTTAACTCTCAGGCCTCAGCTCCAACAAGAGCCATTAAATGGCTTCCTGGCAACCTTCAGCGGGGTTAGTCTTTGAACAGGGAAAGAATCAGAGCATGCGTTGGCAGAATTCTCCCATAGGAACAATCCCAAAACTGTAGCCAATAAAACACTTCTCTAAATCTCCAAGGAGCCACGACAGTAGCACCTTATTAAAAAGCCAGTTTTCAGATTGTATAGCCCAATGTGAAGCGAGGAAACTCAATCACCTTCACCTGATAATACACTTCTTTTTTAAAAATCTATTTATTATTTATTGTGGTAAAATACACATGACATGAAACTTACTATCTTAACCATTTCAAGTGTACAGTTCAGTGGTATCAAGGATATTCATATTCTTGTGCAACCATCACCATTATCCATTTCCAGACCTAATTTGCAGTAACATGGATGAAACTGAAGGACGTTATGCTAAGTGAAATAAACCAGATACAGGGGGAAAAATGCATAATCTCACTTACATGCGGAATCTGAAAAACAAAAAACAAAAAACAAAAAAACCCAAATAAAGAAACCAAACTCAAAGAAGAAGAGATCAGCGACAAAGGGTAGGGGGAGGAGGAACTAGAGGAAAGTGGTCAAAAGATTAAACTTCCAGTTATAGCGTAAGTAACTACTAGGATGTAAAGTACTTGGTGACCATAGCTAACACAGCTCTATGACAAAGTTGTTAAGAAAGGAAATCCTAAGAGCTCTCATCACAAGGAGAAACAATTGTTTCCCTTTTTCTTTCCTTTTTATTGCATATTTATGAAATGATGGATGTTAGCTGAATCTATTGTGGTAATCATTTCACAATATATGTAACTCAAACCATTATGCTGTATAACCTAAACTTATACTGTGATGTATGTCAATTATTTCTTAATCAAACTGGGAGAAATAAACCCCACTGAATTCACTGTAACACAGAGTAGAATGGTGGTCACCAAAGACGGGGAAAGGGGGAGATGAAAAAGAGAAAAAAAAGTAGAAAGAAATAGAAAGTGGTTGCTAAGGGCTAAGGGAAGAGGGACATTTCTAACATTTTACATTGTGCCATTATCTGTGTGCTAAAAACAAACAGAAAATTGTTTTTCCCTTTGCCTACCAAGGCATATTCATGGAAACTTTGATAACATTAAATATGTATAAGCTTTTCTTCCACCAAGAAACTGCCAAAATTGTGTGGACATTTTACTTATATGCAAGGAAAATATGCATTATTTCAATGTCATCCATCACTTAGAATGTGCAATCACATATTTATAAGGGCAGATGCGATGTGTTTGGCTTTAAAACATATATGCTCATTGGAAAGCCTAGAAATATAGGTTTCTTGTTATTGTGTTAACCTTTGACTATAGATACAGATTCTGAACAAAGACTTTAGTATTTCAGAATGTAATAACTACAGAATAATTTTATTGTGAACTTTTAGAATCTTCATTTATTCCTTTCATATTCCCTGATTGTTTTTTCCTAAATCTGTCACTCATATATGGAATGTATAAACTATGCTTCTTTTTATAAACACAAATATATTAACTTATTCCAGACTGATTAGAATCTGCTAGATACCTAGCATTCCAACAGTGTTGAGGAAACAAAGATGAGTATCTTTTTGGTACTTAATGACTCTTCAGTAAATAAAAAGTTCTGTGTGAACGGTGAAGGTGCAAAGGTGAATATAACATGATAATATTTTGAGATGATTTGTTGAGCGTGGGAAGGAGTCATGGAATCACAACTACCTGTTCAGATAACTAGGGATGTCTAAGAATAAAACTCAAAATGGGAGACATCTGATGTCAGTTTGATAAAGACATTGAACAAAAATTATTAATAACATCATAGAAAAGAAGCAAAAATTACAAAGCACAGTAAAACTTTATGATGACTAACATCTGGTTGGAACATATGGGCAAAAGTACTAATCATATTATAGTGTAACATATGCATTAAACTAGATACAGGGCGAGAATATCTACAAATAAGAAACAATAAGGAATTGGTAAGGGATTTTTTCTCACATCTGGACTTGAAAAGCCTGCCATTCAGTATACTTCCTACCAAATTTATATTTCACCAGTATAAGAATGTGAAAATAATAAGCCCAATGTTAAACTACAGGGCCAGGCAAGAGTTGTTTGTACAGAAAATAATACAATAATTAATAAATAATAGTACAAGAAGTAGTACAAGAATAAATCTTGTGTTTCACATACTCACAAATGTAAACCTACTTTTGCTGCACCCTGTATAGAATTTCTCTTTCAAAGTTGTAGTCAATGGACAACCAAACAGTAGCTCTGTTCTGTGTCTGTATGGGGTTTTCTTATTCTCCTTCTCTCAACTTTTTTTTTTAACACTTGATAGTTTTCCTCTTTTTATAGCTTTGAGAAACTTAAGGTCAGACCCGATCTATCAAAATGTGAGTGCCTTCTCCCCTCTACAGGCCTTTAAAATCACTACAATAAAATATTTGAGTCACTTGGCCCAAATTCTAATAACAAAAGGATCTGACATGTCTAGCTATCCCACTGCCTTTTGGTGACTCATCCATTTAGCTTGTAATTTATTTTAGGGACCTGGACATTTTTGTCCTCAATCCAATAGTTCTTTGGAAAAACGTTTTAAAATAAGCTTTCCTTTTCAAAGAGGAAACACAAGCATAAGAAATTGCTTTTGAGGTTAAATAAATCATAAATATAATATGTAAAGCCAAGTAGGACCTTGACATTACTTAGTTTTATCTTCTCTTTGGCTGGTATTCAGAAAAATTCATGTCATTCATTCATGAATATAATTTGTGTCAGACATTGGCACAGCTGCTTCGCCTTGGTGATCTCAGCTGTGTGTGTGGGGGGGGTGTGTTTTTAAAGGAAAATATATAAGTAAAAAATGGGGGGAATAAAGGGGACTTCTTTGTCATGTATCCTGTTTTTATGCTCTATCATCAATTATTCCATTTGGCCCCTCCTCCCCCAAACCAGTGAAGTCTATATTATTATCATTCAATTACAAATGAAGAACTGAATCTAAAACTGAAGTGAAACATCATACTGCTGGGAGTATGACTGCAAGTCTGATATTAGATTTGTGAATTTTGTATTCTGTTTAGATTTGTGAATTTTGTATAAAGTTGAAAAGTTATATATCAGTTTATAGACAACTTGATAATTTTTAAT
>NW_006383011.1:19956594-19967519 GCF_000327345.1 Myotis davidii | reverse complement strand
AGGGGATTTTTTCTCACATCTGGAGTTGAAAAGCCTGCCATTCAGTATACTTCCTACCAAATTTATATTTCACCAGTATAAGAATGTGAAAATAATAAGCCCAATGTTAAACTACAGGGCCAGGCAAGAGTTGTTTGTACAGAAAATAATACAATAATTAATAAATAATAGTACAAGAAGTAGTACAAGAATAAATCTTGTGTTTCACATACTCACAAATGTAAACCTACTTTTGCTGCACCCTGTATAGAATTTCTCTTTCAAAGTTGTAAGGCTCAAAGACAAACCAACATAATATAGGGTTAAGATTTTATAAGATTATCTGTGCTTCTCCTGTGCATAAAATTTAACAGTTGTGAGGGATCTTTGTTGATCATTCAATTCCAGCTCTTATTTTATGGTTGAGGAAGCTTAGATCCAGAAAATGAAAATAAATTTACTAAGAGCACAGAACTGAGAGTTGGAGAACCAAGCCTAGGCTCCAGTTCTCCCTCCATCAAAACACAACGATCTTTCCCATATTATTGTTGTCAATGGACAACCAAACAGTAGCTCTGTTCTGTGTCTGTATGGGGTTTTCTTATTCTCCTTCTCTCAACTTTTTTTTTTAACACTTGATAGTTTTCCTCTTTTTATAGCTTTGAGAAACTTAAGGTCAGACCCGATCTATCAAAATGTGAGTGCCTTCTCCCCTCTACAGGCCTTTAAAATCACTACAATAAAATATTTGAGTAGAAGGGCTTCCTGAATAATCAATGGAAAACTCACAGGAGAGAACCCTGATACTCGAGGACCAAAGGTGGAGATGGCGTAGAGACAGGTAGGATGGGCAGAGGCACAAAAGGGCTGGCTGGGACCCACAGATGGCAAATAAAGTCCTGGAGGGTGATCTCAGCTGTGTGTGTGTGTGGTGATCTCAGCTGTGTGTGTGGGGGGGGTGTGTTTTTAAAGGAAAATATATAAGTAAAAAATGGGGGGAATAAAGGGGACCTCTTTGTCATGTATCCTGTTTTTATGCTCTATCATCAATTATTCCATTTGGCCCCTCCTCCCCCAAACCAGTGAAGTCTATATTATTATCATTCAATTACAAATGAAGAACTGAATCTAAAACTGAAGTGAAACATCATACTGCTGGGAGTATGACTGCAAGTCTGATATTAGATTTGTGAATTTTGTATTCTGTTTAGATTTGTGAATTTTGTATAAAGTTGAAAAGTTATATATCAGTTTATAGACAACTTGATAATTTTTCATGGACATGCATTCTCTTAGCATTCATGATAGTAAAAGCTGCCAATTTGCGTATCCAAATCACAACATATCGTGGACAGAGCATAGATTTTAGTGTCCGGTGGACATACATTCAAATTCTGGCATGTCTGCTTATAATGTAGTAGCTCAACAAAGGATAGACCTATTAATAATACTTATTATTCTCTCCATGCCTGAAAGTAAAGCATCATTGGAGGTCAACCTATTTTATATTCATTGTGTAGGAGAACAGAAAAGGGCCCAAGTTCAAGACAATCTCTTGAAGTGTGTTTTTATTTCTTTTTTGATTATGCCTCCTTATTTCTGCATCAGATGACAATGACTAGGACAACTTATGTAAAATGATAAGCAATATCAAGAACAAAGAGTGGGTGTCGGAACAAATCGCAGATGTATCAGTTAGTGAGTGAAAAGCCAACATGTACAATGAAAACCTCCTTACAAGTCTGTTACTTCATTGTCTCAGGCAACTTTTGACCATGAACTTTATAGCAAGAAGGCTTCCCAGGGTTACGAAATACAACTTCCTCGGAGGAAAACAGAGGTCTGGAGAAGATTAGTGACTTGCTAACTATTTGCTTTGTGACAGAATTGGAACTTGGAGCCAAGACTTAGGATTTTGAGTGTAGTTGTTTACCTTTTTGTTTCTACACATTGAAACTGGTGCTTATTTAAAGACATACCTCCTTTGTTAACAGGGTTAGTCTTTGCCACAAAGGACTCTCTGATTGATTATTCAGTTGTTAGATGCCAGAAATTATTCGTTTCTCAAATAGTATGATTTATCTTTTTTTAAAAAATAAAAGCAGACTCATTCAGGGACTACATTTGAAGAGCTTTAGAGAAAATTCTTTCCACAATTGTGAGGCACCCAACCCTTACTCATGATCATTTTATTCTCACTGGTAGGAAACATTTTGATTCTAATAAATGGACTAATACAAAGCCTAAATCAAGTTTTAGAATCCATTAAAATTTTTAGATGTTATCTAAGTGGCATTCCATATTGCTCTAAATAAACAGATTACTTGACTAGGTATACTTGGCATATTCGCTTGTATACACTGGTAAACTGAGACAAGCTTACAGATCTGAAGAGAGACATCACACCAGTGGTGTGTAGTACTGTGTGAATAAGATAAAATTTCTAAAAGTAATATCCAAAAGGATTTCAGAACTATGTGAACAGAGAAAATACTGCTTTATGGCAAGTATTTTGAACAGTTGAATCAAGATCTGGATAATGTTGCTAAAAATGTTAATAGAAGCTTCTTGCTATCACCATGTGCTGTTTTCCCCTTTATCACCAGATAAACCAGTGTTTGATTTTTTTAAAAAAGTTATTCTCAGAATATTTGTGAATATTGAAAGGTAAAAATAATTAAAAAGAGAGTATTTCACTAAAAGTGAAAGATTCCAACTACCCTCTCTTCTGTGCAAGTCCTCTCACTCTGAGGCTGGTGAGGTTGACAGCATTTGGGATCAGAGAGTCTGGATAACCTTACAATAAATAGACTGTGTATTATGGAGTTAATCAACCCCCAGAGGCCACACGTCCTTCAACATGGGAGTGAGCAGTGTTACAAAAATCTGTTTATAAGTTAGTCAGGTAGACCTTAGAATGTAAAGGACAAATAGGATTCTTAAAATTGTCTTAACAGTTTGGAACTAAAAGAGGAAGGGATAGACCTCCCAACCCCTGCTTGGGGCATGTGAGAGACAAAAAGAAAACATAACTCCTTAGAGTACATTTTCTTCTAGTTCTTCATCCAATGAGAATCATTTTGGCTTATTCATTTTGCTATTCAATAAACATTTATGGACTATACCCACTGTATGTCAGACACTATGCCAAACCATTCATATGTCAGGATGAGTAAGATAAGTTCATAACCCCCAAGTTGCTTAGCATCTATAGAGGAGGCAGAAAAATACATGTTGACAGTACTAGGGAGTATCATGAAGATGCGTACAGGGTGCAGTAGGAGCATAAAGAAGACTACAAATCAGAATTGGATTATGGGCAGGAGAGAGTCACAGAGAGAATGGTTCTTACATTGAGTCTTACAATAGCAGTAGCATTTGCCAAGTGAAAAGAGAACAGAAACAAGAAAGAAGGTAATGAAAAAGGAGATCTGAGTCACTCTTGACTACTATAGTGAATCATAATAGTTTGGTAAAGTTGGGAAAAAGAATGTATATTGGGAAATAGAGAGGGACAAGCTTAGGGACATAGGCAGGGCTACAATTTCAAGGGTCTCTGGTAATAAACTAATGATTTAGGATTTTATCCTGAAAGTTATAGGGATTTATTAAAAGATTTTACAGATGAGTATGCCTGATCAAAATTGTGTATTAGCAAGATCACTTTGGCAAAAGAGTGAAGAATAGTTGGTGGAAAGCCATGTTTTAGCATGCTATTGCAATCACTCATGTAATAAATTATAAAAGGCAGTGGTAACAAATATGAGAGACTTCCAGGAGGTATGACTATAGCATTTCAGGACTTATTTGTTGTGGGGCGACAACAAGTCAAGGAAAAAAGTCTAAACTGCCTTTTTGCATTAGGTTAAACAAAGAGTTAGGTAAACCAAAACAGTTGGTCAGGTGGATAGTAAAATGATGAGTTTAAATTTGAACATATTAAGTATGAGTCAGGGGATCTGCAAAAATGGATTGAACAGAGAGTTGGATGTAAACAGTAGTAATGGGAAACTAAAGTCAAAAATAAAAGTGATAGTAAAACAGTATTCAGCTTCTCTAAATTTGTTCAGGTTGCTTTGCATAAATAAATTACACTCTAATGAATGAAAATGTCTTTAAAAAGAGTGCTGAACAAACCAGTGGTTTTTGAGGAACCCTGGAGATTGGGAGGGAGGGGTAAGATTGTAAATAAGCAGACATACTGCCCGTGTTCAAAGTCAAATCAGCCTAACTTCATACCATTAAGGGATCTTAAACTAGCCCAACAGAGAAATGCTGTTGGCACATGAGTTCTGACCATCATCAGGATATTTTGCATAACTACACAAAGGTGCTTTGTACCAAATGAAGAATTATAAACTGACTGCAATTAAATAGAATCCTTACTAAACAACTGTGCTCAAAGATTGCTGACTTGGATGGATAAAATGTGAGAGGTGTTCTGCCTGGTACTGTCTTTGGCTTTGGCCGAATACTTTGTCAGAGGATTGGAAGAAGATATAAAAGCCATTCTCACTACATTCGCAATAGATATCAAAGTTGAATAATGAAAACAGGCTGGGTGACATTTGGGACCCACAAAGATCTTAAAAGATGACATTTAATAGTGTTGGGTCTCCAGGTCCTGCACCTGGTGCCCTCAAAATTACTTGCAAAGTACTTCTTGGCTGACTTTTGGCTCTCAATCCCCCTCAATACATCAACTGATTAAATAATAAAATACGCAAACCAGTGCACATTCAAAGATGAGTTTTTAGGCGTTAAAGTAAGCAGGAATTCGCATGCATGTCATAAGAGAAACCACTAAAGGAACTGGAGTCATAGAGAAAGTTTAAGAAAAATCTAGTAATTGCTGGTCTTCAGAGACTTCAAGGGATGACAGTTGGAATAATACATGGTGACAGAAGATGATTTGTGGTGGGCACACCATGCACTATACAGATCAAGTATCATAGAAAGGTACATTCGAAACCTATATGATCTTATTAACCAATGTTGACCCAATAAACGTAATAAAAAAGAATTATGTTCTATATGATCATAAAGACTAGAACTGTCATAACTGGATCAGAGAAGTTACCTTTCTCAGTTAATGTCAGTGATGCATTCGCCCATGGTAGAGTGGGTCATAATGGACTTGGGAGCCAGATTTGTCCAGCTCTCCTATTTAAGAGCTGTGTGACCTCAGGCAGATTTACGTAGCTCCTCGCAGCCTCATTTTTCTCACCTGAGGATCTAGCTAATAAGGCTATTGCCAAGATTTAATGAGTTAACATATGTAAAAGCATAGAAAGAAGTGACTGGCACATAGACATTGCTTTATGTGTTAGCTATCATTATTAGTAGTAGTTTGGGGGCATAGTAGATAATCCACTATCCCACCAAGAAAATATTAGGTAAGAGAAGAAATTTAAAGTGGTATTCTTTAAGCAGCTTTAAAGTGTTTACGGATCATTTGTAAGCCAATGTCTAGAAGTTGGTGAAAGTTCCCAAGTGTTCTGGTTGCTGGCTTGCCCACACTACTCCCATCAGAGTGTATGGGAAGTCAGCTGCCAGCAATAGCCTCCACCATAGGACCCAGGACAAGTTCCTGACAAGGTTAGTTATGGCTTCCATTTCTGAGCTCATCTTCTTGCCTTCATGTGTCACATACATTAGTTTGCCTTCTCCATACATGTCCCTGGCTTCTGCATCAATGGCAATTCAGAATCTGTTTTTTGTTTTGTTTTCTGACCTACTGTCCTTGACTCTCATTCTGACTCTTTACTGGAGGAGAAGGAGAAGGCACCACAAAACTGCTTTTTAAAATTCCTAGCATAAACTGAAGCCCATAGAACCACAATAACAAAGTAAATATTAGATTTTCATGGAAAAACCAGAAAAGGCTTCTTTGTCTCTCCAGGAGATCAGAACAACCTTGACATTTAGGAAGCAGCTAAATCAGAGTGACACTGTTTCTAAATTGTGGCTTGAAATTCCCCACACCACTGAGTTATCACCCAGAAATCTAACTAACATTTCTCAAAAACATCCTGGAATAACATTCATCACATGTTCCACTCTATCCCTGAACCATGCTTTTCATTACTCCCCATATTGAGTTCATTGGAAGGCTGGAGTCATCAGATATTATCTCCTTGAAAAACTAAAATCTATGAAACACTGCATATCATAAACAGTGCTTAGATATTCTTAAGGCAGATCAGCTTATTAAAAACTCCAAGAACTCCTTCAGTAAAGAATCAACTTACCTGGATTTAATATAGTAATCCCTAGTTTATTCTTTCATAGAATTATTTTAGTCTATAGCCCATTAAATATGTTATAAATCTAGTATTTGGTGAGTTTGTTAACTATTAATTTTAGCTGCTTTTCTTTGAACACCTACGAAGTACTCATTTATTCTTGAAAACAGCCCTTTAAGTAGGGCAAGCATATGCCCCAGTTTGCTTGGGACAATTGCTATTGATCCAGAGTAATTATTATGCTCAAAAATGTTCCAGTTACCAATAATATAGACACTTGACCTGTAAGATATATGTTATTATCACCTCTGGGATAATAATACCCCCCAATAGCATGAGGTATATTGAAAAAAGTAACTGCCCTTGCCTGGACCCTATCAGCTTATTTAGTCCATTGGAGTGTGGTGTGGACATCACTCACCCTAAATGATGCTAATGTGAAGTTAGAGTTGAGAACGTGGCTCATCTCAGGGGGAGAAGTCAACAAGACAAGAACTTCCTTTTTCTCCTCAGCAGCACTAAGTGCCATAGAAATTTGTCCCCCTTTATATACCTTAAAACTACTTTAAAATTTTTTCTGCCATGAAAGTTTCTTCTAATATCTTGCCATGACATGAAAATACCATGCAACTTTAACATTGAGAAATTGGAAGAGGTGCAGCTTGGGAGATCAGTTCTGATCAGAAAACCACGTGATCTGGATTGTTGGGAAGTTTTACCTTCCAATGACCGACCTTAGAGATAGTAGTAGCCTCTCTGGCTTTCAAACTCCTCACCTGTACAATATCCTAGTCTCATGTCTTCTGTTATTTTTAAAGTTCTTAAAAATCTTCAGTGGGTTGTCTGAGTGTTCCACAGTTTATAAACACCCGAGTAAGATTCATTTTACATAAAATTCCCAAAGGTATTTTCAAAAAAGAGTCACCAAAGCTATCATTGAAACTTAATGACCTTTCCTGTGGGCTAAAATTTTCTATCCCTCTGGACAAGTAAATCTCTACTCTTACTTTTCATACAAATTTCTCCCCCAATATTCAGGGATATTGTTTCACATCAAAGTCTCTAAAAATACTTGCTCCTCCTGCTTATTAACCAGGCCCAGGACAAAAGCCTTCAATTTGTACTCTATGGTCTTAGGATAAATTTTAAGCTTCTCTATCATTCTTGAGCACCGTGAATTTGCTTCATTCTCAGCTAACTGTAGCACAGATAGTACAATCAAGTCATTTTTTTTTTCACGTAAGACTGTCACTACTTACAATTCTCTTATCAAAATGTGATATCTTCTAGATTTTCTACATGTCTAGTCATAACTGAATGCTTAAGAAGTCCTGAATTGAAAGGTCAACTAGCTTGATTGTCACTTTTTTTCTATAGATGTTGACAAACTGCATCTAGAAAAATAGCAGTAGGTCACTATGTCTTTTATTATGCTTATTAAACATTTTTGCTAAAGAAAAACAGCAACAGACATTTCTCATGAGTACACACTTAAAATGTACTCAGCAGCAAGCAAATGAGAAAATGGCCTATGATGTCATATGCGCATTGCACCTGATCACAAATACTAGTGACATGATTTAAAAAATAACCTTTTATGTGTTGAAAAGTGCCAAAATCATGCTCTGCTGTTCCTCTGGGAAAGCTGGTTGGTATATAGTGTTTAATGAAGTATTTGCAATCCATCCTTTTCTTAGGCTTGTTCCACTTTTGTTGAAGTTATGATAGCTTGTCTCTGTTAGTTTTTTTTTAAAGGTATCACTTATTCTCTCGATCTATCTATCTATCTGTCAGATACGGAATTAGTATTTTAAAATAAAGTAAAATAGCCTATTTTAGAGATGTGAAAAGTTTAAGTGCAAATGTGTTATTAATGTAATGTGTTGTTGGCATAAATAGACTAGAAAGGAAAAGGAATATTTTGATAAAAACATCCATATTTTATTATTTTAGTAATAATGTATTATGATGAAAATAGAACCATGTTTTTTTCCCTGCCACTTTTTTGGTATAATGGCACATTGCAACTTGAAGGAAACTACCACATAACTAAAGTCATTTCATGTATATCCCTTAAGTGAATTGCCTTTCCCAGCTAATTTACCCAATAAAAATTTTGTTGGTCAGTATTACAAACATTTTATTATTTTCTTACAGTCGTTTATTCATCATTTTCCATGTCTCGTTTTGTCATCATGGAAGGAAAAATCACATTCAATTTTTCTTTCTTTTTCCCCACTCATGCTCTAGCATAAAATTGAAAACTTTTAGTTAAATGAATAGTTGGTTCAAATACTACTTGAAATATAGACACGGTCTTCTCAACAAGAGAAATCTTGGATTTAAGTTCCATTATCTTGTGTAAAATATATTTTAATTAAATCTTGGAAACACACACACATTTCGTAGGTATGACTTGTGTGTGATATTTTCCCCTTGGTTTTTGTATTTGCAGGTATTCTCAGATCTTGCTTACAATTTTAAAAGATCTGCTTTAATTATCTAATTATTACAATACGGTGATGAACTGGAGTAGCATTTCAAGTGTAATTGATAGGATTTGGCTAGCGTAACCAGTATTGCAGAAAACAGAGGAGAGGCAGATAGGTACTAGTATTGTTCCTGTCTTCCTGCATACTTCTCCTTCATATCCCTGAGCCATGCGGCTTGTTATTCTGCCACAATCTGCTATTGCCAGAACATCCCTGACAACAGAACTATGATAACTGCTGCAAAATTTTCTCCTCAACTTCCCAAGTGTTCAGTCATGAACAAAACAAGAAAGCCAGAAAATGTGAAAGGTACTGAGAGTCCAGTGCCTACAGCTGGTTTCAGCAATTGCAGCTTGCGTAAGACCCCGTGTTTGTGAAAGAAACCCAGGAATCTTTGAACAGGATGTAATCAACCTCCGATCTGCTGAGAAACACTGCAAAAATGACTTCAGCTGCCAAAAATAATAATGTCGTTTACAAGCAGCTTCTCCTATGTCTAAGGAAGAACTAGCCACCCAGGAGTGCGTGCTGGCTTTGGAGGAGCGAGAGAAGAAAAAGGGGCAAATTCTACCTCCCCCCCCACTTTCAAATACACACTATCAGAACCCACTGGAAGCTGTGGCCCATTCCAGAGGTGCTGGCAACATCGAGGGACATTCATATCCACAAAAATTCTGAACGGTAAGTGACCCTGGACACCGGGATTATATTTGGCAACAATTCAGTGCTGTCACTTTCCCTTTGTAACCAGGCTGCCCTGTCTCATGTTAAATTCCTTAGTCACGAACCCCAACCCAAATCTTTCCTCCTTTCTTTTTCTGCACCCGGCCCTCCTCCCCACCCCACCCCCAAATATATATATATTATCTGGCAGCTTCCCTTAAGGGACATCAAGAGCTTAGGAGGGAATATTCACGAATGCTCCTTCAGACAACTTTGATCACAAAGCCCTGCACCTACCTCTCCAGCAAGCCTGGCTGTGGGGTCCGCATGGGCTGGATGTGAAAAAAGACCCGGTGTGATGGCTTCTCCAAATTTACCAGAAAGAAGGGACCTGGGATGCTTGTCCTTTAAGTGTCTCTAAACATGGTTTGCATAGCTGGATCTCTGCTTATCTGTGCCTTTCGGCTTTCGCTTCCATACATGGATCTGCTCCCAACAGTAACGCCAAGCTGTCGAAAAGAAGCTATCTGGCAGCTCCCCACTTCATCCAACACATGGATGATAAAAATACACAGATAGAGATCCTTCCAGCCAGGCCCGCTTCCCGCCCCACCATCCTGCCGCCGTGCCTTTTTGCAAATACCCTTCTCAGATCGACATTTCTCCTCTCCACACATTTAGAGAACTACCGGTTTCTATCTGATTCCCACAAAAGGATTTTAGGATAGGGGTTTGCTTAGCTGTATGAAAACAGAATATGATTACAGTCCCAGAATCTCTATCCTTGAAGATTTTAGCAGTACGTTATGCATGGGACCCAAGAAATGCTTAGTGAATGAATGAACATATAAATGAATGGCTGAGCAAAGGGATGACATTGTACGAGAATAAATAAAAACATAATGTATTCACTTAATTAGGAATAGTTGTTGACACTCTGGATTATTGGTCTTAAAGGATAAGGTAGCAGCAGAAGGTCAAAGTAATCAAAATATCCAAAAGAAAAGGAGAGGCCAGGTTCTTATTTCAACAACTTCTCATTTAGGATATTGTGCAGTATTTACTAAGTAAGCTAGCATAGAGCGTATGGTTTGAGATTTAGAAAACGTTTTGTTTGTTTTTTTAATATAAAGAATGTAAACCCGAATAGAATATTAATTGCTACACTTGTTAAGTGTCAGTGATACTTTAAATGACACATGACTATGGCCTACATTTTAAGATGGGGGAGGAGAAGAGGTGATGAATCCTGCTCTGTATAGTAGGTGAGAGGTACTCCCTCAGGGCTTGCCCAAACTCTGCTTAGCTTTCCAGGTCCTTTGTAATTTTGCTTCTCAGTTTTAAATTTTACCTTTATCTCTCTTTTTAAATTTGTTGTTACTCAGTGGAACAAGAGGTCAAAATATGGAGAGAGAGAAAGAAGGGTAATTTTCAAATAACACATTTCCATTGGTAAATTTTTCTCAAAATCATGTTTAAACTTTTGTAGAGTTTCTCATCTTGAAGAAGGAAAAAAGAAATTTGAGGTATATGTATATCATTCATT
>NW_006383011.1:19939354-19944659 GCF_000327345.1 Myotis davidii | reverse complement strand
GGTATGACTTGTGTGTGATATTTTCCCCTTGGTTTTTGTATTTGCAGGTATTCTCAGATCTTGCTTACAATTTTAAAAGATCTGCTTTAATTATCTAATTATTACAATACGGTGATGAACTGGAGTAGCATTTCAAGTGTAATTGATAGGATTTGGCTAGCGTAACCAGTATTGCAGAAAACAGAGGAGAGGCAGATAGGTACTAGTATTGTTCCTGTCTTCCTGCATACTTCTCCTTCATATCCCTGAGCCATGCGGCTTGTTATTCTGCCACAATCTGCTATTGCCAGAACATCCCTGACAACAGAACTATGATAACTGCTGCAAAATTTTCTCCTCAACTTCCCAAGTGTTCAGTCATGAACAAAACAAGAAAGCCAGAAAATGTGAAAGGTACTGAGAGTCCAGTGCCTACAGCTGGTTTCAGCAATTGCAGCTTGCGTAAGACCCCGTGTTTGTGAAAGAAACCCAGGAATCTTTGAACAGGATGTAATCAACCTCCGATCTGCTGAGAAACACTGCAAAAATGACTTCAGCTGCCAAAAATAATAATGTCGTTTACAAGCAGCTTCTCCTATGTCTAAGGAAGAACTAGCCACCCAGGAGTGCGTGCTGGCTTTGGAGGAGCGAGAGAAGAAAAAGGGGCAAATTCTACCTCCCCCCCCACTTTCAAATACACACTATCAGAACCCACTGGAAGCTGTGGCCCATTCCAGAGGTGCTGGCAACATCGAGGGACATTCATATCCACAAAAATTCTGAACGGTAAGTGACCCTGGACACCGGGATTATATTTGGCAACAATTCTGTGCTGTCACTTTCCCTTTGTAACCAGGCTGCCCTGTCTCATGTTAAATTCCTTAGTCACGAACCCCAACCCAAATCTTTCCTCCTTTCTTTTTCTGCACCCGGCCCTCCTCCCCACCCCACCCCCAAATATATATATATTATCTGGCAGCTTCCCTTAAGGGACATCAAGAGCTTAGGAGGGAATATTCACGAATGCTCCTTCACAACTTTGATATCACAAAGTCCTGCACCTACCTCTGTGGCAAGCCTGGCTGCGGGGTCCGCATGGGCTGGATGTGAAAAAAGACCCGGTGTGATGGCTTCTCCAAATTTACCAGAAAGAAGGGACCTGGGATGCTTGTCCTTTAAGTGTCTCTAAACATGGTTTGCATAGCTGGATCTCTGCTTATCTGTGCCTTTCGGCTTTCGCTTCCATACATGGATCTGCTCCCAACAGTAACGCCAAGCTGTCGAAAAGAAGCTATCTGGCAGCTCCCCCCTTCATCCAACACATGGATGATAAAAATACACAGATAGAGATCCTTCCAGCCAGGCCCGCTTCCCGCCCCACCATCCTGCCGCCGTGCCTTTTTGCAAATACCCTTCTCAGATCGACATTTCTCCTCTCCACACATTTAGAGAACTACCGGTTTCTATCTGATTCCCACAAAAGGATTTTAGGATAGGGGTTTGCTTAGCTGTATGAAAACAGAATATGATTACAGTCCCAGAATCTCCATCCTTGAAGATCAGTGATATTTTAAGTGACACATGACTATGGCCTACATTTTAAGATGGGGGAGGAGAAGAGGTGATGAATCCTGCTCTGTATAGTAGGTGAGAGGTACTCCCTCAGGGCTTGCCCAAACTCTGCTTAGCTTTCCAGGTCCTTTGTAATTTTGCTTCTCAGTTTTAAATTTTACCTTTATCTCTCTTTTTAAATTTGTTGTTACTCAGTGGAACAAGAGGTCAAAATATGGAGAGAGAGAAAGAAGGGTAATTTTCAAATAACACATTTCCATTGGTAAATTTTTTCTCAAAATCATGTTTAAACTTTTGTAGAGTTTCTCATCTTGAAGAAGGAAAAAAGAAATTTGAGGCATATGGGCACAATTCATTTTAGTGTACTGAAATAAAATTAGTTTACTTAAAAAATTTCAGAGGGAAAAAAGGGGGGACAGACAAAATAAGACTTGGGAAATAATAATTGTTACCAGGAAACAATAGGGGTTCATTATAGTATCCTTTCTACTTGGTGTATATTTTAACATTTCTATAAAATAAATAAAAGAAAGAAGAGAGAATAGTACAGAGTGGATATATAAATGGAAAGTTCGAAGAATCCTGGATTTTAGTAATCTCTGTGCAAAATCACTAGGCCAGAACAAGAAGGGGCAAGGTGTGTCTTTTCATTCAAAATATTCTGACATTCTAACTTCTTCCCTCTAAATCCAATCATATATATTCATATTCTATGTAATAATATACTTCATGTTATATAATATCTATATAATGTTATATATAATAATGCATATTATATATAACATATATATTAATAGCATTATATACAATAATATATAGGTCTTGGGGGCAGAGGATTTTATTGGCTCAAGCCTCTGTAGCCTTGTGTCCCCAGGATATCTCATCTTCACATAATCCTTATATTCAGCATCGAATATAAAGAAAGACATAACTGATTCTTTTTAAAAAATATATATTTTTATTGATTTCAGAGATGAAGGGAGGAAAGAGCGAAACACAATGATGAGAGAGAATCATTGATGGGCTGCCTCCTGCACGCCCCTACCCCCTGGGGATCGAGCCCGCAACCTGGGCATGTGTCCTTGACCAGAATCAAACCCAGGACCTTTAAGTCCACAGGCCAATGCTCTATCCACTGAGCCAATCCAGCTAGGACAATATATGATGTTTAAAAAGCAGACCAGATATAGTTCAGTGATGGACAGAACAGATGATTACCTTACCCAGAAGCATTCAATATCCTCTCTTCACTTGACTTCTTTTCTACTTTAGAAATCAGAAGCAAAAATCTGTTTCCTCAGGGTCCTTGGCAGCTGGGAATGTCCATGTAACTCAGTTTGGTCAGGCAGGTGCAACAGGAGCCCCCTGGGTGGGACTTTCTTCCTGCTAAAACCTGGCAGGCTCAGCTTGTCCTTTCACCCCTTCCACTTATTTCCTTTGGAGACAGAAACCTCGAAGCCTGAAATTGCTGCAGCTCTTTGTTGACCAGGAGGATACACGTGGAAGACGAAGGCTACGGAGCATGGCATTGGCTCTGTCACAGAGTTCTATTTTTTTCTCTGTTAATCAAGAGAACACTTGACCTTCTAAACTTAGAATTATCCTATGAGTTAATGCACATGGTATATCTTCATAAATCATAAGGGATTATATGAATGTAAGGTACTGTTTATTTAATACACAGGGTAGTTGATACACAGGACCCACAGTGACTCCACAGTTACATATAACAGAGACTAGGAGTCTGCTTTCTGTTCAAAGAAGAATCTGCAGACACTTTGACTGGCTTAATTTAAACCTGTTTGTGAATTCTACTCTGAAGTTAGGAGCAGCCAAGGTCTGAAAAGCTTGTATATTCCAAAATCCATTTGCCTGTTGTGGGTTGGCCAAATGGAGATGGCAGGCTCTTGGTAAGGTTTGCTGGGGAAGTGGGCCAGTTTCCTGCCTTACCTTGGATAATCAGCATTCGGGGCTTGGGTGATCCTACCCAGTTCTGGAAGATGCTGTGGGATGTGTGGATAGGAAAATATCTGATAAAGAGCTTCAAGGCCTCTCATGCTTCCCAAGAAAGAGGTTAAATTGGCCTCCTATGAACCCTGAGGATGCAGAAGTCAGGATTACTGTATGAACATCCATTTGCCCCACTCCATGAAAAGGATATAGTACAATGCGTCTATATCCAATACACATACACTCCACCTTTGCCTGAAGAACATATTCCATCTTTTAACATTCAGCTGAGTGTCTCTTCCTTTCTGAAGTTTTTCCTGACCTCACAACCAGGAATTCTAAAGCACATATAGCATTTTCCTTTAGTCTGTTCTTACCTGTCTGCCCTTGGCCATTAGACTGTGAGCTCCTGGAAGGCAGGGACATCGTGCTATTTGCCAACTCTGTACCGCCAGCATAGTGTCCATCCTATAGTAAGCAAACCACAAGTTTGGTGAAGAATTAAATGCATTGATAAATGAGTGTAAAATGAGTAAACAATAGTTAACTCTCAACTACTGGCTATTAGTTTAGCAACCCCCCTGCTGTGTAAGGTATAAGAATCTCAAATATCCCATGGCTTATCTGTGTAGGGATTGTCAACTCTAAGGAGACAGAAAACAGTGTTCAGAAATATTGACATCATCCTGATTTAGCCAGGAAGATTATCTAACAATTCTAGTTACCCAATTCAATGGGCCACGACATTAGCACAGACCATTTAGAGTGGACAGCTGACACCAGTTATTACTGTTAAAGAGGGGTGAGGATTGTACTTTTCAAAAAAATTGTAGATATTAAATTGGTTGTGATTTAAAAAATGTTTCTTTCTTTGTCTGATGACGTGAGGGTAATCTTTTATGAAAGACTTGTTGAGGCACACGGCAAGCTTTCAAAGGATTTGAAGACAAATGAATAGCAAAATTTCCATTCCATCTTGCAAGACTAGAAATGAGAAAAAAGGAGATTAAACATGGCTTCTACCCTTGAAGATCAGCTCAAACATCACCTTTTCTAAGTAGGTTTTCTTGACCTGTTTCCAGTACCACCATTAACATATTAATTAGTCTCAGTTGGGTTCCCTTAGCACAATATTCATTTCCTTTTTAACAACTATTTTGAGATATAAATCACATACCATACAATTTACTGAGTTAAAGTTTATAATTCAGTGGTTTTTAGTATATTCACAGATATGTGCAAAGATCACCAACTATCAACTGTAAAACATTTCTACTATTTCCTTATCCTTCCCTCCTCCCCTACCTTAAGTAATCACTAATCAAGTTTCTGTATCTATACATTACCCTATTGTGGACTTTCATACAACTGGAATAATATAATATGTGGTCTTTTGTGACTGGCTTCTTTCACTTTTTAAAGCTCATCCATTTGTAGCAGGAATCAGTATTTTCATTCCTGTTTAAGGACAAATAATACCCCATTGTGTAGATCTACCATATATTATTTATCCATTCATCCATTGATAAACATTTGGTTCCCATCTTTTTCCACCTTTCGCCTATTATAGATAATGTTGCTATAAAAATTTGTGTTTTAATTTCTCTGGGGTGTGTACCCAGGAATAGAATTGCCAATAATTCTATGTTTAATCATCTTAGAATCTGCTAGATTGTTTTCCAAAGCAGTGTCACCAATTTACATTCTCATCAGCAGTGTATGAGGATTTAATTTCTCCACATATTTGTTATCTGACTTTTTCATTCTAGTGTTTGTGAAGTGATATCTTGTTGTGGTTTTGATT
>NW_006383011.1:19933330-19939258 GCF_000327345.1 Myotis davidii | reverse complement strand
GCATTTGCCTCCCTGCATTTTGCCTACATATGCAAATTAACCGCCATCTTGTTGGCAGTTAACTGCCAATCTTAGTTGGCAGTTAACTGTCAATCTTAGTTGGCAGTTAACTGCCAATCTTAGTTGGCAGTTAATTTGCATATAGCCCTGATTAGCCAATGAAAAGGGTATTGGTCATACGCCAATTGCCATTTTTGTCTTTTATTAGATAGGATGTTGCTATAAAAATTTGTGTTTTAATTTTTCTGGGGTGTGTACCCAGGAATAGAATTGCCAATAATTCTATGTTTAATCATTTTAGAATCTGCTAGATTGTTTTCCAAAGCAGTGTCACCAATTTACATTCTCATCAGCAGTGTATGAGGATTTAATTTCTCCACATATTTGTTATCTGACTTTTTCATTCTAGTGTTTGTGAAGTGATATCTTGTTTTGGTTTTGATTTATATTTCCTGATGACAATTTTTCAAGTGCTTATTGTTTATTTGCATATCTTCCTTGGAGAAATATCTATTCAGATTCTTTGGCCATTTTTTAAAAATGGGTTATTTGTCTTTTTTATTGAGTTGTAATTGTCTTTTAACACTCTAGAACAGTGGTTGGCAAACTGTGGCTCGCGAGCCACATGCAGCTCTTTGGCCCCTTGAGTGTGGCTCTTCCACAAAATACCACATGCGGGCACGCATGTACAGTGAAATTGAAACTTCGTGGCCCATGCGCAGAAGTGCTCTCAAAATAAATTTCAATCATTGCACTGTTGATATTTGGCTCTGTTGACTAATGAGTTTGCCAACCACTGCTCTAGAACAAGTACCTTAGATATGATTTGCAAATATTTTCTAGCATTCTGTGGATTGTTTTTTCATTTTCTTGATGGTATTCTTTGAAGCACAAAAGTTTAAATGTTGATGATGTTCTATTGAGCTGTTGTTTTCTATTGTTGCTCCTACTTTTGGTATCATATGCCCAATCTGATGAGGTCATGAAGATTTGTCCCTATGCTTTCTTTTAAGAATTTTATAGTTTCAGCTCTTATAGTGAGGTCTTTCATCCATTTGTATAAAATGAAATCATTCTTTTGTATCTGGATATCCACTTGTCCCAGCAACATCTGTTGTAAAGATTATTATTTCTCATTGAATAGTCTTGGTACCTTTGTTGAATATCAGTTGACCTTAAATGTGTAGGTTTATTTCTGGAATCTCAGTTTATTTCTTTTGACCTATATGTCTCTCCTTGTGTCAGTAACACAGTGTCTTCATTATTTTGTAGTACTTTTAAAATCAGGATGTGTGAGTCCTCCTACTTGGTTCTTTTTTAGGTTTTGTTTTTTTTTTTTTTTTTTTGGTTATTCTGGTTCTCTTTTAAGTCATGAATTTTAGAATCAGGTTGTCAACTGCTATAATAAAGTCAACTGAGATTCTGATAGGAATTATATTGAATTCATAAATCAGATTAGGATACACTGCTGTATTAACAATATTGTTTTCTGGTCCATAATAGAGGATGCTTGCCATTTACTTAATTTCAACAATATTTTATAGTTTTCAGAGTATAAGTTTTTAACTTCTTTTGTTATTCCTAAGTATTATATTCTTTTTATGCTACTGTGAATGGAATTGTTTTCTTAATTTTATTTCTGATTGCAAATGAAGTCATCTAGGTCCTTATTTTAAGGATGGGTTTTTTTTTACATACTACTTAAATCTCTTTTCTTGATATAGGTTTATTCAGATTGTCTGTTTCTTCTCGAATCAATTTAAGTGGTTTGTGTCTTTCTAGGAATTTGTCATTTCATCTAAGTTATCAATTTGTTGGCATACAATTGTTCACAGTATTTCTTTTAATCTTTTTTTCTGTAGGGTCAGTAATAATGGCTACTCTTTCCTTTCTAAATCTTGGAATTTGAGTCTTCTCTATTTTTCTTGGTCAATCTAGATAAGCATTTGTCAATTTAATTCTTATAATTATTATAGCTTTTTAATCAATTGGCTCTTTTTATTATGAAATGTCCCTCTTTTTCTCTGGTAACATTTTTTTTTTATTTTAAAGCCTATTTTGCCTAAATTAGTATAGCCACTTCAGCTTTCTTGTGATTGCTAAATTCATAATCTGTCCTTTTCTGTAGAAAACATCATTATATTATTTTCATTTTATTGTTTTCAATCCAGTCTGAAAATCTTTATCTTTTGATCTAATTGTTTAACGTTCTCACATTTAATTTTATTATTGATGTAGTTGAATTTCCATGTTTCATTTTACTTTTTGCTTTATATATGTCCCATGTCTTTTTTTGTTCATCTATTCTTTCTTACTACTTTCTTTAGCATTAAGTGAATATTTTCTAATGTAGTATGTTAATTACATTAGTGATTTTTTTCACTATATTTTTGAATTATTATTTGTTGGTTGCTCAAGGGTTACTATATACATCTTAACTTATCAGGATCAGCCTCAAATGTAAACTAGCTTAATTCCAGTGATACACAGAAATATTCCACTCATATAGCTCTACTCCTGTCCCCCTTTTTGTGGCATTATTGTTACATGTATTGCATCTATTAATGTTACCAAATCAATAATACATAGTAACAATTATTACTTTACCACCTGTAGTCACTTTCTTAGCCCAATACAGCTTTGCTTCCACTTTTTCTTTTGTGCTTTGTATTATTGGCAAATATATTATACATATATAACATTTTTATTTGTGACAGGCCCAACAGTATATTATATACATAATTTAATATAATTATTTTTAAATTGGTTAGGAGAGAGGAGAAAATATGTGTTATAGTGTTTTTTATAATTACTTAATTACCTTTACAGTGCTCTTTGTTTATGTGGCTTCACATTGCTATCTAGGCTTGCTTGCTTTCAGCCTGAAGAACTTCTAGTATTTCTTATAGGACAAGTCTGCTAGCAGCCAAATTCTTTCAGCTTTTGTTTATCTGGAAAAGTATTTATTTTTGCTTTATTTAAAAAATAGCTTTGCTGATTGTAGGATTCTTGGCTGAGAGTTTTTCTCTTTGTACATTTTGAATATGTTATCCTACTGCCTCTGGCCTTTATTGTTTCTGCTGAGAAGTCAGGAAATCATCTTACTGAAGTTCTATTGTAAAGTGTCTCATTGTTTTTCTTTTACTGCCTTCAAAGTTTATCCTTGTCTTTGATTTTCAGCATTTTTGTCATCCTGTGTCTATTTGTGGTATTTAGTTGGAGTAAGCAGTTATTTTCTAAATGTTTTCTGTCTTTCTAGGACACCCTTTTCTTGGTCCTTTGGCTAAAGAGAGCAGGCTTTCGTTAGGACGTTTCTTTTTTTATACCAGCTCCATGTTTGAGATATCTGAGGCAAAGGAAAACCCAGGGAATTCATTATTATGTTGTTGATGGGTCCCAATATCCCTCACTGATCTGTCTTCTGTCAGAGTTTTATGCTTGTTTTATTATAACGCCTAGTGTTAATTCCTTTATAGAATGTCCATTCCTTAATGTAATTTCCTATTTCTCCCCCTTAGTTGTACTTAGTGGGAGAAATAGGAAAAGGTATGTCTACTCCATCTTTCTTGGAGCAGAAATCTGAACCTTTTATCTCTTACAAAGTAATTACTCATTTTCCTTCTACCAGGTACAATGATGGCTAAAATCAGTTTTTTTCGCCCCCAAATGCCTCATTCCTTCAGTTAGCATTCAGTTTGCTAAATACTGCCAGGAAAGAAACAAACAAAAAATACAAATTAACAAAACAAGCAAATAAAAAAGTCAATCAAACAAAATAGTCAGTTTGCAACTTTAGAGAGAAAAATATATAAAATTGAGCATAAAAGGTACTCTTTAGAAAGTTAAGTTAAAATCATTTACAAGTGTCTTAGATGTCTTTATTAAGTTTTGTTTTGATTTTTAATCTTGGTTTTAAAAAATAATAAACTTTTCTTGACTTAGCTGTTGTGGAAGTTAGCCATACATGATATGTAAATTAGAAGAGGTTGTGGAAGCATCAATATTATAACTCTATGATAACAACTTAAAATTTGAAGACCTTGGAGCTTAATAATCACTTCCACTAGAATACATTTTATTAATTATTTTAAACCAAATAAAGTTTCAATGGAAGTGTTTCTTTTAATCCTCCATCTTTAAATATTAACATCCAAGTCTGAATTTAACATTGAATAAGAATTACAAATTTACTTAATTATACCCTTAAAGTTTTTGTTAAATGTGGCCAAATCTCTCTCATTATTTAAAAATATAATTATTCTACAACATTACAGATCCCTCCAAACTTTTTTTCTAAAAACTATAGACATTTGCTTTCAATTTTAGGATCTTATTTGAAGTATTTGAAGGACAATTAGGTCCCAGGTACAAAACCCAGGCATCTATTCTCTCTTCTATTTCTTTCTCAAATCTTTCTGAATTATTTCAACAATTTCCATGATCTCAACTACCACATAAATTTATAATTTCCAAATATCTAACTCTCTTCATGACATTTTTCCTTATGCACTTTCTTTTTAATTCCAATTTGTATTTGATCTTTCTGCTTGGATATACTGCAATAACCTTAAATAAAAAATGTCTGAAACTCAAGAACTTAGCATTCTCCCACACAAACTAGTCTTCCTCATATTGATTTATCTTTTATAAATAGGAGTACAACCTATTCAGTTTCTCAAGCTGGAAAGTTCAGTGACATGTGTTCCTTCTATACCCACCCTGCATTTAAATCAACACAAACTCCATAAGATAACGTAAAATATCTCTTAAATTCAGTCTTTCATTACAACATGATTCTCATAACTTTTATTATTTCTCCCCTGGGAAGAACTTCTTATCTAACCTTTCTAATACCAATATTTTCTGACATAGGTTCCTTTTCCATTTGAGTTATATTCCTCAAATAGAAATCTATAATGAAACCATTATTATCAACAACAAATCTCCATATTTGTTGTTCTGTTCAAACTCTGCCTAGCTTCCCAGTAATCACAAGGTACACAAATCAATCTTCATCTATATGCTGTCCAGTTACATTTCCTCCTACTCTCTCCTGTGTAGCTTATTTGCCAGTTAATGAACTCTTTACTAAATCACACACACACACACACACGCACACACACACACACACACATCACAATCTCTATAACTAAGCTATTGCACATGCTTTTCATTTGACCTAGAATTCCTTCTCTTTTCAAAGTATTGCTCATCCTGTAAGATCAAACTACAAGTCTACTTTCATTGTGAAGCCTTCTGATGCCTTTTTTTATACAATTTTAGTGCTACATTGACTCTTTGATTATACCATGAATTCCTCAAGTGCTGGAACTAAGTCTTAGTTGATATTGTATGTAGCACATAAACAATGTTGAACACTTAATGTTTTGTACAACATTATGAAGGGCAGTAGTACATGTACAGTTAAGGGAATTAGAATTTACTAGGGCCATTGCGGGCAAGAGGGCCTTTTAAAGATGGCAAATGAACAATCTGGGAGCAGATTGTTTTTATTTATACAGATTTATAGCTTATGGGCCTTTTAAAGATGGCAAATGAACAATCTGGGGACAGGAGGAGGCTTGTTGTTTTTATTTTACAGATTTAAAGCTTACTAAATGTTTTGGTTACTTTACTATTGACTATAATTATCTCCCTTTTACCTAATGCAGAAATCAATCACTAACCTTGTAAGGCTGTAGTGTTCATTAATGTATTATAAATGTTTGATTTAATGAAAAGAGATAGCTCTACTGGCAAAGCTGTATGAGTTTAATATAATTCCATGGCTACTAATTTTCTGAAGTGGCTCAGACTCTTAAAAAATCCAAATATAGAGTAGAGAGCTGGCACCCCTTGCCCCTGGTGTCCCTGGTGAATATTAGCATTCATGAAGATAAAATACTTTCTTCCCTTTTACTGGAAGGC
>NW_006383011.1:19927787-19930482 GCF_000327345.1 Myotis davidii | reverse complement strand
CACACACACACACACACACACACACACACACACATCACAATCTCTATAACTAAGCTATTGCACATGCTTTTCATTTGACCTAGAATTCCTTCTCTTTTCAAAGTATTGCTCATCCTGTAAGATCAAACTACAAGTCTACTTTCATTGTGAAGCCTTCTGATGCCTTTTTTTATACAATTTTAGTGCTACATTGACTCTTTGATTATACCATGAATTCCTCAAGTGCTGGAACTAAGTCTTAGTTGATATTGTATGTAGCACATAAACAATGTTGAACACTTAATGTTTTGTACAACATTATGAAGGGCAGTAGTACATGTACAGTTAAGGGAATTAGAATTTACTAGGGCCATTGCGGGCAAGAGGGCCTTTTAAAGATGGCAAATGAACAATCTGGGGACAGGAGGAGGCTTGTTGTTTTTATTTTACAGATTTAAAGCTTACTAAATGTTTTGGTTACTTTACTATTGACTATAATTATCTCCCTTTTACCTAATGCAGAAATCAATCACTAACCTTGTAAGGCTGTAGTGTTCATTAATGTATTATAAATGTTTGATTTAATGAAAAGAGATAGCTCTACTGGCAAAGCTGTATGAGTTTAATATAATTCCATGGCTACTAATTTTCTGAAGTGGCTCAGACTCTTAAAAAATGGAATGCCTGCAAATTATCATTAAAACATGAGGATTGGAGCCAGGAACAGGGCAAAATTTGGCAAATGAAGTATTGGATCATGAGGTAGATATTAATATGAGGAGTCTACAATGTAGCCTCTTACATAATATGTGAAATGGTGATCTGGTCTTCCAAAACTGTCTGCCCTGATTCTAATAAAACATCACATTTTCAACACACTTGCATTGATTTTTCATAAAAAATATTGTCTTCTGTCTCAGAAGCATACTAGCTAGTGGAACTCTGAAGTAACTTTTTTCTACTGTATGATCAAGTACCAAAGTGTCTGAAAGAAAATACAACTCTTAAATTTTGGTGCCATTCTCAGATGGAAGCATCACAAATTCAAAACACTGACCCACTCAGTCTGCCCACTGGTGCTGCTTGCATCTCTGGTCTTCAGTAGGAACCAGCTGGCAGGTATTCTGCTTGGCCTTTCTTAAAACTGCAGCCCCACTTTGATCTTTATATATTTTGATCAAACTGAAATCACCAACTGATGACAAATGCCTACCAAACACTGGGCATCATTTACATCTGTACCTCATCCTTTCTGCCGTACCTCATCCTTTTATTAAGATTGGGCGTCTTGGTTACTGTTATAGAGATAAATTCAGATTGGGATCTTGCTCTGTTCCTTAAGACTTGTCCAATTTAGGCTGCATCAACAGAAACCATAGACTGGGTGGCTTAAACAACAAACGTTTATGGAAGTTCAGGAATCCTGGAGGTTGGAAATCCAAGATCATAGTTGGGTTCTTGGTGAAGGCCCTCTTCCTGGTTTTCAGATAGTCACCTTCTCGCTCTATACTCATGTGACAGAGGGTGAGTGCTTGGTCTCTTTAGCCTCCTCTAATGGAACAATCTCATGATGGGGACTCCATCCTCATGATCTCGCCTAAACTTAATTACCCCCCATAAGGCCCCACCATATCCAAATACCATCATGTTAGCGATTAAGGCTACAACATACGGATATGGGGCAGATACAAACATTCTGTCCATAGCAGGACTTGATTGGTGTTACATGTCATTCCTCACTTCTCTATTATGGAGGGTCTGCCTCTTGTGCCTTTTATTATTGTTTTATTTTAATGGTGTATCTGGGCCCTGTTCTGTAAATATCTTCTGTCACTCCTTGGGTTGCCTTTTCAATGTGTTAGCGATGTCGTTCTGATTTTCCTCTAGTTTTTTGAATAGCTAGCTTCTATCAATCTGGTTGGTGAGTTTCACCTCAGATATAAAGTCCTCAGAAGGATCTTCATTAATCATCTTTTTTAGGATCCTGTCAATGAAACATTTTAAGGAGAAGTATAGTATGTACAGTTTTAGAAGATCATTCATGCTATTGTGTATAAATGATAGATAAGAGACCAGTTAACATATTCATAAAATATTCTTGAAGACATCTTGGTTGATCCTGGTTTAAGATTGTTGCAGCAGAGGGAAAAGAAGTAGAGATGGAGCCCAGATATATTTAACAGTGAAATCTGAGCCTTAGTGGATTAAATGTGAGAGATTGCAAGAGAGGGTGATAACATGACTGCCTTGTAAATTTCTGCCTGAAGTATTTGGGTGCCATTCAAAACCAAACTCCAATTTTGCCATTCCCTGTTCAGCATTTTCAATACTTTCCAAAACCATTTAGGGTGAAATATAAAAATTTTAACTTAGTTCTCAGAAATGTTTCAAGATCTACTTCCTGGTGACATCTTAATCTCACCTCTTGTCTCTCACCCACCAAATGGCTTCATAGAAGCCACTACAAATGACTCACACTGCATGTGCAATCTGACCACATAGAAAACCTTGGTTTTCCTCACACTCATGCTATTTCCCCTATGTCTTTTTATCTGGCCTAGAACACCCTTCATTCTCTTCTTCTTTAGTTAGATAATTGTCCTTGAATTTTTAGGCTTACATCAGTTGTTCTCTCTTCCAGGAAGATGATCACTCTTCCGGTATGATTTAGGTTTTTGAAGCACAATTTGCACAATCTTGCCATTCTTTTATAAAT
>NW_006383011.1:19891341-19927744 GCF_000327345.1 Myotis davidii | reverse complement strand
AAATTACTATTTCATTGTTTCGGTTTTCAATTAGATTTCAAGTTCCATAAAGTCAGGGAACAGACTTCATGTGTACTTGAATTGTTAAGACTTAGCATGTTTGCCCTGGCTAGTGTTGTTCGGTGGTGATATCATTGGCCTGTGCACCGAAGGGACTCAGGTTCAATTCTGGGTCAAGGTCACATACCTTGGTTGCAGGTTCAATCCCTGACCCCTAGTTGGGATGCATTGGGGAAGCAACCAATTGATGTTTCTCTCTTTTTTTCTCCCTCCCCTTCCATCTCTCCCTTCTATTCTCTCTAAAACACAGTCCTCAAGTGAGAATTAACAAACAACAACAAAAAAGACTTAGCATACATTAGGCGTTCAATATACTATTTCATTGAATAAATGACTTAATGGATAGATTATTAAGCTCTTGATCAGAAAGATAAAACAAGATTTCATGGAATAATCATATGGTTTTGAATTAGATTTCTCACTCTCTTTTTTTGAGATTACATTTTTTTTATTTTTTCCTTTTATTATTATTATTAAGGTATTACAAATGTGTCCTCAGCCCCCCCCATTAGATTTCTCACTCTTGAAGCTGCTATAGAATTGAGACAGGCACAGATATTGGCACAGATCAAGCAACAAGTATATATGTCCTGAGTTCCTGAGTAAATAAATGGTAAATGAGAATGCAGGAATTCCAGTTGGAAAGAAGAGTTTGAATAACAGCAGAGAAGCAGTATGGTACAGAATCTGTTTGACTAATTTGAGGAGTCCACTTTGGTTGAAGGTTAGGGTAATTGATGGAGATAATGGAAACCCAAAGGACCTCAGGTGGCAGGCTCAGCATTTTAATTTTGGGTTTGTTTGTGTTCTATATCCTTGTATAACAGATTACATGATCTGGTGCTTTGAAGTCATCATTGGAAATTTGGCTCTAACTGAACTGGTGGTATCCAAGGAGATGATCTCGGGTAAATCCATTTCATTTTTGTTCTCTTTACAGAGTTTGATTTTGTTTTTCTGTGTCCTTGCAAATGACAGTTTCCCTTGCTTCCACTTCTATCCAAGCTCATGTCCTTTGAGAAATATATATTTAAATTTGCAAGAAGATCATTCAAGTTTCTACATATGAGCCCTTGAACAACAGAATAGAAAGCCCAAAAGTACTGGTCTCAAATTCCTCCTGGGATTCAAGGTCTCTAGCCCATCATAGGTGCCCACTGTGGATACTCATATGGCATGCAAGGTCCTTCCTCTAAGTGTAAGCAAGAAGGGTGGGGGTAGTACTGAGTTATTGTTCAATAATTTAGTTATATATATCATTTAAAAAGCAGAGCAAAACAAAACAGTATTCAATTATTTTTGCTTTCTATTAAGACTGATGATTCTCCTTTTAAAGTAGATTAGAATATTCCTAACTTCAGGAACCAAGCCGAATTTGTACTTTGTAATCTGTTTATAGTACCTAATGATGTGTTACATTCCTAAATAAATACATTTCTAAAGAGATTTCTGTGAACTGGTATTCCCCTTAATTTACTCACATGTTGCAGTTATGAAGACTGTCACCAAACATTGACTATAAAAAATAAATCCGTGTTTAAAAGGCTTTACTCATTATAATAGTGTATCATTTAAAGTTTATTCTAGCTTCCTATATACACAGCCTAGTTAAGCATGATCATATCCAAGGGCTTATCTCTATAGAACAGGCAGAAACATTAATGCTAAAATAAAGTACAACAAATAATATTTTTTTTGTTTTGGTTATACTAGGCAGAGTTTGAAGAAAAGAGCTGAAATAGGAGTAAGTAATTTCAAGGCATTTTGATTTCAATTGTTGGACAACAGAATAGAGAGAAAAACTTGGAATGCTGTACCCTCTCTCTCCATATCCTAGCTGGAACCCAGGGGGCATTTGGGATTGGGGATTGAAATGCCCTGATGAATGAAGAGGCATCCTGTCAAGCTAGGTGGAACCAGACTGAATAAGGTCATTAAGGTTGACACTAACGGGAGAATTGAGTGATGATGGAGAAGCTGAAAAAGCAGGGGAGCATTTACCACACACAGCTGGTCATTGGTCCCAAAGAAGAATCAAGAGACTCGGCAAAAATTACTTGTTACTAAACATTTCTTAGGAACTAACCATTCTAGAGATTCATTAAAACTACCTATGCCCATAAATCGTTACATGTGTCATCTAAGCCATTCATTAACACAGAAATAAGGCAGAGCGGGTGTTTAGAAAAATGCACAGACATTTCATGAAGATCTATATTTTAACAAACAAGAGCTTGTCTTATTTAAGATAGTTTAGAACTATCTAAAAGCTATTTAATGAGATTTCTTTTTGCAGGAAACAAGTACAGTAAATCACTGCTTTCCTTCAGTATTTTCACCGCGCATGTAACATTTTAACCATCATGGAAGGAGAAAAATCTCTGGTCCTAAAAACTCAACAAATGTCTTGTCCACAAGTATAGGTAAATGGAAACTACAACCTTTCAATAACAACGTTAGTCATGATTTGTTTTCTATTTGTTACAGACTCACCACTGGTAAGTGTAAGATGCTTCAAAGTATTTCTGTGCTTGTCATTTGCTTCGAGGACTAAGAGAGACAAGTTTGAAAGCAATATGTTCTGATCACGAAACAGCTGGAAATGGCAGCAACCTGATACAGAGCAATCAAGAACTGAAGGTTTATTTTGAATGGGCGGCATTGTCCAACTGTGAGACAGTGAAGCTGAGAATAAGTACAGACACAATCAATAGAGACTTCAGGGGCGAAGTTACTGAGAACTTGTCTTGTTGCATGTCTTTCTGCTGCCACATTTGCACTGTACCCATAGATTGCAATACTGTCTGTGGAGAAGGAAACAATTCTTCAATTTATTTTTATTCTTAATGACAGCTTCTGAGGTGTCACTTGAAAATACAATGATAAAATGGCTCTTTCAGAAGTAAAAAGTATATTTCAAAGCTCCACTGTATATTGGACAGGTAAGAATGCCTCATCATTAAATGGTCTTTAATATACATTGCCTCTACAGTGTGCCATCTATTTTATTTACTTATTTATTTTTATTATTGAGAGTAATGCAGATGTCCCTCCTTTCTCCGCCCACTCCCCTCCACTTGCCAACCACCACCCAGTTCCTACCCCACCTTAGGCCTTCGGGAATACTATGCAGTTGTAAAAAAGAAGGATCTATTACCTTTGAGACAGCATGGATGGACCTGAAGAGTATTATGCTAAGTGAAATAAACCAGTCAGAGAAAGACAAGTATCACATGATCTCACTTATATGTGGAATCTAATGAACACAATAAACTGATGAATAAAATAGAACCGGAGGCATGGAAACATGGAACAGACTGTCAAATGTCAGAGGGAAGGGGAGACAGGGAGAAGAAATTAACCAAAGAATGTATATGCATGTACGCATTGCCTCTATTGCCTGTCATCTATTTTTATATCAGTTGTTCTCCCTTTTCTGTAGTTGTATAGCTGTAGGCAAAGTCATTACTTTTATCCTGGTCCCTATAATGTAATTATTATTATTTATTTATTTTAATCCTTATCCAAGAATATGTTTGTTGATTTTCAGAGAGAGAGAGAGAGATTGAGAGGAGAAAACATCAATTGGTTGCTTCCCGTATGTACATCGACCAGGGATTGAACCCAAAACCTAGGTATATGTGCTGACCTGGAATTGAACCTGTAACCTTTTGGTGTGTGGGATTACACTCCAATCAACTAAGTCACCCAGCCCTTTGTTAGTGTTATTATTTGATTGACGTAGATCATAGAAGCTGCTCATTAAATACTGTTGAACAATCTATAATTGCAGCATTTTATATTTGGATATCACTTTAGGTGTTTGCAAAGCACTTTAACATAACTTATTTAATTAAACTTCACTGGAAAATAAATATATTATCCAAATATGTGTTTTAGGCCTCCTTATTTTATAGCCATATTTCGTGTATCACGCACACCTGTCACAGATACATGAAGGCAGACACATGACTACATCAGCAGTGTTTCCTAAACTCATGCTTTGTGCTTTGCTTAGAGTTTTCTTCTGACTATAACTTAAAAAATAAAAATAAAAACCTCCCTCCTCTTTATATTACAAGAAAGACCATTTGATGATTCGGAAATCTGTCCATTTTTCTTTTTTGACTCCTATAACTGTACAAGGCACTGATGGAGTCAGTTGCCGCACGAATACAAACATGAATAAGATGAAGTTTTTCACTTAGGTGAGATAAAAATTCATTTGCTTTCTTCGCCTAATCCTTCCCAACTAGCACTCTCACTAGACGATTTCAGTGAAGGGGGGGAGGCGGGGCTGGGAGGGAAGAAGCCACTCAGTTTAGAACCTTGGGAGGCAAGCCTGGGCAGGCTCAACCATTTTTGGAACTGTTCTCATCTGCTTAGATGTACAACACTCTTTGTCATCTGGTTGCCTTTATATTGCAAAGGGCAGAGGCAAATTATTCAGATCAACATCAGTGGGTCCAGAGTATTGAAATACTTCTCTTAGCGACAATGCCAAGTTACTTTATTTGTTCATGAAGCACTTAAAAATGAGAAAGAACAGCAGGCTTTCCAGAGAGAACAGAGAAAGAGTTGGTCCACAATGCTTTCATTACCAAAAGAGGGTGTTAAAATGCACAGAAATGTTAAATGTCTTTAAAAAAAATCAATGTATAGCACTGCCAGTTACAGCTCATACAGGGGATTATACAAGGGAATGGTGCTAAAGTATATAAAGTATTTCAATTATACCTGCTGAGTGTTAATGGCTTTTAAACTTTGGAAAAGAAACCGTCAAAGGAAGTAGAATATCAGTACCACCACCTACACTCTCCAACAAAAATTATAATGTAGTTGTATGGAAGGAAGTACCTTCTGTGGAACATGGATTTTATAAAAAATGTATGTGCAATCCTGTAGGCTTAACAACTGTCAGATCTGACCAGGAGGCAAAAGAATAATACAATGTGTTGTTACCCATACAGCATTTTTTCTTCTATGGACTCCAGAGCAATGTATGGGTATAACTCAATCTTTTCATGCTGCCATTTAGACTCTTAGCCAGTGTGCTATACCACATCTAGCAACCTGGAAAGTGACCAAGTCTCACTGTAGAAACTTTTAGGGATTTCATTTCTTGTTGTGAGCCTGGGAAACAAGAGGACAGTGGTCCCCAAACTTAGGCAACCCATACACCTGGGCAGCGGTCTACATAGAGTGTTGCTACATGTCCCAGCCCCACCACTGTTGCACCCCCACTTACTGCTCTGTCAGGTAACAAAAAGCAGGACTTTAACTCAGTCACTTCTTTGGAAGGCCCAGTGTCTTTACTCAGAAAAGGCAGAGGGTTTATTCCCAAATGAAAATCTGGTGAAGAGGCTCTATAAGACTTTCTAGCTTTATACCAATATTTTATTAAAAATGGTCCTATTTAAATTATTATAGCTCACATCAAGATTGTTACTTAAGGGCTGAGATACTCTACTAAAGAACCATTGGGTTCTTATGATATTAGGATTTGTGCAAGATAAAGCTCATTGTTGCCATGGGGACCAGTAAATAGTCTTGATCTGAGACACTAGTTTCTACTGCCAAGATATGGGTGGGAGACATGGTTCCCACAGACACTGTTTTCTCTAGACTAAAAATACAGTATGATTCCTATTAAAGGGCAAATAAAAAAATCGTGGTGATGTAGCCTAAAGGGAACATACCCTATCATTTTCAGAACAATTAAGCAGTGAGCTCGCTACCCAATACTTGGAGATACTTGTATGCAATATTAATTATGTTCATACTCTTTCATGTCAAAGGTAGTGTCACAACTGCAGCTTAATTTTTAATGCTGTTTCACACAGTCTTAAAAAAGAAATCATTTATGGAGATGGACACATTACAGACTTATGTTACTTCCTTTAAGGGTTATAATATAAACTTAGCACACTGGCATTAACTCTTTACAAAAGTTGTTTTGGTTTTCGAAATACTGTTCCAAATGGTTGTGATGAATGTAAATTCTATGGATACTCCCTTTAAGACCTCTGGTCAAGAAATCTAAAGCTTCACAACATTTCCATGAAATTTATTGTTGGATAGCATGTCAACATAAATATAATCAATCCTTCAATTAATTTATAGGGTGCTGTAGAGTTGGCAAAATGATTTCACCACCAATCTTTTTGCTTGATGTACTTCACAATTTTGTGAGGTAGACAGTACTGAAGATACATTACCAGTCCCCTTTCATATGATGGGATTGAGAATTAAAAAGGTTCAAATGCTGCCAAAATTACATCAATAACAATGGTGAGATTGAACACCAGGCTCCCAAATTAAAACTACTCTCTTTAGTTTATTGTGGTGCTAGGGAAAGGACATAATTTATCTCGTGTAATTACTCTTATGAACTCTATCATTACATCATCAAGACACATAGATTCGGTTCTGAAACAATTAAAGCTAAAATATCATCTGAATTATTGTCTGAAAGTCTGTTAAACTAAAAAGCAGTTCAATAAAATTTTCCAATGGCTGTGGCTGGGTATCCTCATGGTGCTATAAAGGGTATTTATTTTAAGAACATTTAACACCTATTGAAAGGAACTAATTTTCAGTTCATTATAAATCCTGCCTAGATCAAGTTTAACTTATTTTTCCACTTAAAGGGTAGATTTCCTTCCTGTTCTCATTGCCCTTCCCTTCCATGACCTCTTTTGGCTTGTCAGCCTTATTAAATTTATCATTGCACAATTTAACCCATATTTTTTCATTACTTTGATGGGTGTCAAGGTAGAATAGTCAGGTTTAAAAAAATATATGATTCCTCATACTGTCATTCTTTAAGGTATATTCTTTAGGTAGAATATTTGCTGGGCTGTTTCCAGTTTCACATTGGTGTAATTCATCAAGGGATCAACATTAAATAAGGCATGTGCATATTGATTGGGAGCTCTAAAGCACATGTTTGCCTCTTAGACATCACTCTTTTTCATGCGGGCTCATTCCTCCCTGGTCACCATTTATAAAAGCTGTCACTGGACTCGATAAGGAACTCATTTTATTCAACTGCCCTTTAGGAGAGACACCTGCTGGTTCCAGCTCCCCAGGTCCCCAGAGTTAAGTGTGTCCTGTCTCTATCAGCTTCCTTATCATCTTACCTTTCCTGCCTATGAGCCGCCCCCAGGACCTTCCACAATCTTTCTCCATAAGCTATAGAGTTGGCTTCTTATGTTTGCAACCAGAGAATCCTGCTTGCTACAGAAGAATAAAAAAAAAAAGTGTTGTAATTAGTGCTGTTTCCTCATTTGAGCAATAACCAAATAATTTTGTCATGAAGCATTCTTTATTATGGCAATATTACACTTTCCTCAAATTACTAACATTCATTTACTGAGAGAGTATACATTTTGCTTGAATCTCACAATATTTTTCACAGGCTGTGTTTACCCCATTGTAGGGAATGGGAGACAAGTGAAATTTGTCTGTTTACAAAAGCTCCCTACAATCTTTATCTTTGGAGTAGTAGTTCCCAAACCATAGCAGATGCACTCATTTAGATGGCACAGCATTGACCAGGCTCATTTAGGAGACAGAGAAACTTTAAGTCCTGGTTGTCTAGGTAATTTCTCTAGGTCAAGCACAAAAGTCATTTAACCTTTCTCCAACGTAGGAGTCTGTTTGCTCTGCTAATTAAACCACCCTAATCAGATCAATAACGGCCCTTATCTGCAGTGAGGCAGGTAAGAAATCTATTCCAAAGTGGTGGATGAGTTGCTTTTCCCTTCTACTTGCTGTCTACTAATGTGAATCCTAGCATAACAAACACAACTTGGCAAAAGGTAAGTGTACCAAAGTAAACACCATATTCTTGGGGAGTTCATTTATTTCTGACAGACTCTAGGATTTCCTTCCCTCAAAGATCATCACTGTGAAGTGCCTTCCTCACTTTGAAATCTTGAGGGCAGAAACTGTGACAAAGAGGTGAGAATGGGTGGCTCTTACCACCATTGCCCCTAGAGGTTAAAGGTTAATTTATCTCTCCTGCTTCTGTGAATTTCTGGTAAGCACAGTTCCCTGGAAGTCCATGTTCAGTCTAAAAAAGATAGTGAACACAAGCATAATCATATTCACTCTTTATCAATTGCATATATCTTCCCTTCTCCTTCTTAACATGTTAAAGGAGAGATGATGAGAAGTTATGGGAAAATAAACATTCTTATTTTCTCTAATCCAGTCTGCCTCTCCTCCTGTGTTCTCTGTTCAGTAATCATTAACTCAGTTTTGGGGACAAGTTTTCCAACTAGTCTCTATGCCTACTGCCTGGAGTTCTTCCTATTTCTTCTCCTCATGGCCTCCAATATGATCTTTACCAAGCTTGAATCTGAATGTATCAGTCCCTTGACTGATCTTTCAGTGGCTCCCTAGAGCTTTGTGGTTACTCTCAAATTCCCTAGGTTGGTACAAGCTCCTTCATGATTTGCCACCTGCCTGCTTCTTCTGGCTCATCTTCCATCCCTGTCCCACAGGGATGCTCTGGTCATATAAAAAAAATTGCCTCTGTCCTCAAGGATTTCACAGCTGTCGTTCTCTCTACTTAAAACCTTAGATTTTTCTTTCTACTTATTTGATTCTCATTCTTCAAGTTCTTAAAAAGAAACCCTCTCACCTCTTAATGATGAAGATGTTTTTTCCTCTAGAGCACCCTTAGTGGCTCTTTTAACACCTGTCATGTGAGATTACCCTTATTGGTTATGGCTCTGTGTCTCCCACTAGATGTAAAGCTGTGAGGGGAAAGAGCGTGCCCCTTTGTCTTTACTTGCCCCGGTACCTACATGTGTTCATGAAGGTAGAGAGCAACCAAACTTGCCTTTGGAATTAAAGAAGTGAAATGAGTCAGTCAAGCAAGTAGGTAGATGATGTAAAAGAAATATCTAAAGTTGGCCAGGAAGGCAGACTTGCAAAGCATAGTTCCCCACAAACAGCTCTTGGTGGCTACCTGTCTCCTTTTGCAAGTTCATCTGCAATCTTTCCATCCTGATGACACACTTTTCAAGCCCAGGCTTCTGATCATAAACGTATTACAGAGGCCCATTTCCCTCTGTAATAAGCATCTATTGGGCATCATGTACTCTTGCTTAACCAAGCTATATTATTTCCCTGAACCAATTAACTCCAAATTTCCTTCTCTTCTGGTATGTTTTTCTGAATGAATTAGAAAAGAAAGTAAATTCCTACTAGTGCCCTTGTATCTAAATATGCAACTCAGCAACCAGCCCTTTCACTCCAACTTTGGGCAGCCCCATCATTTCACTCGGCCATGGCATACAGAGGAAAGAATGGGAGGTCAGGATGAGAGACCTGAGTGGGAACCCAGTCTCCCCACTTTCTACCAGTCATGTACGGTGTGTTACCTTTCTTTATAAGGCTTAGGATTTTTTTCCAGAAAGTTGTGGATTATAATATTCTCCATGTACAGTTTAGTATTAACCTTTGCCGGATAGATAGCAAATTCTCTGTAGATCAATAGTAATTATGTATGGTCATAATTTATGTTTCAATGGATATTGGATATGTTGAATTTCATTTAGCTTTATACTCCTAGGTCATAGTTTTCAATATGTAAATCAAATGAAATAGAGTATGTGAGTAGTAGATAGTAAAAAGGTATTTTATTGCTGTCACAATAACATTCATGTATATATTGATGTCAATATTGAGATTATTTGATTTCTTGATTGGGAAGGTTCTATTATTGCCCTTAAAATAAAATTGCGGACATAAATATGAAAAACAGCAAAGGATTTAGGCCTGGGCATTTGCCTATATTGTCCTCCCTTTGTCCATTTACTGCATCCTTTTTTTGCTATTATTTACAAAGGATTCTGTAGCCCCCTGTTGGAGTTCTCTGTGTTTTTATTTTTGCTCCTGTCTGGCCCACATCATCATTTAGAAAACTTAATTAGACTGACTTCTCTGGTTTACTAAGTTCAATCCCCATGGTTTATTAATTGTGTAAACCTTTCCTTTTTATTCTGATTATTCTCCATTTGCCTCCCTGGAACCATTGTTCCCTGTTCTATATCTTGCTCAGTGGCTTGGGAGATTGACCTCAAGAACACAACCACATGGATTTCCTTGCCCTCTGGCTCAGTCAATGGGAGGCACTGGGAAGGCGTTGAAGGCTGGGAGAAGAGGTAGATTGGACTAGTTCCTCCTGCCACCAGCTCATTACCTGCCTGGCCATAGTTCTGGCAGGGGCTGCTCTCATGACCACACCTTCTGTTGGACAGACCCACACACATAGCTCTATTGCTCATTAGGATTCATTAACACTGTTCCTTACCCTTATCTTTTTATGTTTAGGGGTGGTAGAAGCTTCCTGATATCAAAGTTCCCGAGTATCCCATATATTGTTTTTGGTCCTTTGAGCCTGCCACGACATCTATAAAAAGTTCCTTCACAAAATTATTTTCAGTTAAATCTTTCCTGTTGGGATCTGCTTAATTCATTTCAGTATATCTGTAGCACCAGGAAAAAGATTTTCTTATTGGGATTTGGCTCAAGGATTTACAATGGGTGAGGGGAAGAGATTACTCACTAAGTGATGAAATGGAGTTCTATAGTGGCGATTTTATAAATGCCCAATTATAAGTGGCTGGTCAATTCCTGGTTGAATCATTCAAATGTTTATTGAAACATAGAATTAGTCAGGCAGTGGAGATAAGAGATAAAACATAGCCAATGTCCTTAGTAATTTACATTTCAGTATAGAATAAAGATGCATATCTCAATATTTAAAATGTAGCAATAATAAATGCCCATTGCTAAGAGAACCCAGAGGAAAACCCAATTTAATCTAACTCTTGTAGATGAAACCAAAAGATGAGGTGGAGGAAAGGTGATTATTTGAGTTGAGCGCCAAGCATGCCTTGATTTATCTTCCCTCACCATCTCTCCTGTTGCAGCCTTGGTGATCAGAGCCTAGTCCGAGCACCACCGGTTTTCTCCTGGACTGCTGCAAAGGGCCTGCTATAAAGTAGCAGATGATCTATGCTTTCTATCCCCCAATCCATTTTCTACACTGAGCTCAGAATACTCAAATGCAAATCTGAAATAACTATCTGTTTAAAAATATCTAATAACTTCCAACTTAGATTTTCTAATTTCCAGTCTATAAGGTCTTTAGGATAAAGAAAAACTATGCCTAATAAGTCTTTACTTGGACTGGTTTCTGACCTTATCGCCAACTTTATCTATGGCTACTCACGCATTCTTTCTTTTAAAAAAAAATAATTTTATTTATTTCAGAGAGGAAAGAAGGGGAAGAGAGAAACAGAAACATCAATGATGAGAATCACTGATTGGCTGCCTCCTGTATGCCTCCTATTGGGGACTAAGACACAACCTGGGCATGTGCCCTGACTGGGAATTGAGCTGTGACCTCCTAGGTTGATAGGTTGATGCTCAACCACTGAGCCACACCAGCCAGGCACCCTTTCTCTCTTTTAGTTTTAACCTATATAACCTTCTTTTCATTCCTTGAAACATGTTATTATCTTCCCTCTGCAAGACCTTTGCACATGCTGTTCCAACATTAAGGTTCCTCTGAACCTCCTGCCATTTATCTTAGTAACTTTTATTCAAACTTTAAGCATTAGCTCAAAAATCACTTCTTTGAGGAAGCTACCTCTGAACATTGCCAGGCCAGGCAAGGCTTCCCAATATATGCTTCATAAAACCATATAGTTACTCATTATAGTATTTATCCCAATTCACACCTTGAGCACTGGTATGATTGCCACCTGTTCACCATCCTAGCTCTTGCGTTAGCAGTTCTCAACCTGTGGGTCGCGACCCCTCTGGCATCCGTCGACCCTTTCACAGGATCGCCTAATACCATCCTGCATATCAGATATTTACATTATGATTAATAACAGTAGCAACATTACAGTTATGAAGTAGCAACAAAAATAATTTTATGGTTGGGTCACAACATAAGGAACTGTATTTAAAGGGCCAGAAGGTTGAGAACCACTGCTTAGATCTAGTGCTGTGCAAATGGTAAGAACTCAATAAATAATTTTTGAATAAATTTGTGGAAGAATATGAAAAAGATCCAGTCTGAGGAAGCTTTGGGCATGAGGGGAATGTGCACATAATTTGGAGTGATGAAAACTGAGACTGGGAGAGGACTACAAAAGCCAAATCCTGAAAGTTCTTAGATGCACAATAAATTTGGACTTACCCTTGAGTGTGATAAGCAACCATTATTTTTTCTGTTTTATGCGTGGACTTTTTCAGGTTGAAAGAATAAATTGGTGCAGCAAGAAGCGGAAGTCAGTCAGATGACTTTAGAAGCAAATGCAATTACTTGGCAGAGAGATATTAAGAGCATACATTAAGGAATGTTTCTCAACTGCTGCATATCATAATCACCCACATCAAATAAAGCTCACAGAGGGCCAGACTCCCTGGAGTAGGATAGGACATAAACTTCCACCTTTATGTATTACCAAGTTCCCCAGGAGATTCTGATACCCATACATTTTAGAACCACTGAAGTAAAGTTAAGGCAGTGAGATGTAAACTTGGTGATAAAGTTGAATGATTAGATATGGGGAAGGGGCACAAGTGAGGAATCCACATTAACTTTCAGGTTATGGGGTACAAGGACCAGTTCTGCCATTGCCACAGATGGGGAGAGGTTATTAGCTCTGCATCTTCATTATTGGGCTGAAAGTCAACTGTATTCTCCTTATTTTATTGGTGTCTGTTTTGTAGAAAATGTATCCCAGTAGGTCAGTGCAAAGTTGGAGCCGGATTTCCCGCCTGACCTGACAGAATAGATTATAACAGAACTCAGCTTTTCTAATTTCCAGTTTATAAGTTATTAAAAATCACAAGTGATAAATTAAATGCAACTTAGAACACATATTTTTCCCTCTACGTATTAAGATTTTTTAAAATTTTGTTAGTGTATTTGCCCATTTGTTGCCAAATCACTTGTGATTCATAGAAGTTTAGTATTGACACCCAAACTCTGGATATTAAATATTGAGAAAGATCAACTGAGAAAGTGTTTGTTCATCATCTAAATTTGAAGAACTGCCACCCACAGACTTGCATGGTGTTAATATTTGCTGATTTTTAATGTAACATTAAAAACATTTTTTAAAAAGTGTGTTGCAGATTTAATATTAATTTGACATCATTTTAATGCCCAGAGAATGGTGGCTTTCCTGGAATTGGACTTTAATATTAAATATAAGATTGGGCAATAGCCAGGAGCAGGAATCAGGTAAGATCCAAAAGATACAATGGTCTGTCTTGTTAATATTCCCGTGTCTAATTTTACTACACAGGATAATTTACCCTAACAATATATTTAAGTAAATTATTAAAATATTCCTTCATTTGTCCAAAATGAGAGACAACCTGGAATCGTAGAAAAGGCTTGGGTTCTAGTCTAGACCCTCATAGCCAACTCTAGGACCTTGGGCTAATCACATAACCTTCTTTGCAAGTCATTTCCCTCATTTTTAATATAATGGAAATGACTAGGCTCTAAAATCCCTTTTGTTTCAACCACTCTGTGATTCCAGGTTCTATCAAATGAGCATCTCTATAGTTTTTAATAGAAATGTGATTTAATTTGTGAACATCTGTTACAGTCTATAACATATTTTGCCAAGTACTTGACCTTAATTTTGCTATAGACATCAGATGTTCCTTCACAGCGTATACTCTGTATTTTACTGAGGGAACATCAATTATGCTTGTGTCTTGAGTAGTGTCAATCCGACTCAAAAAGATGCCAATTTGTTAACATTGTCATTAAATGACTTCTTAATTAAGGTCGTCAATACCACCAATGATAGTTTACTGCTATTTTAGCATTAGAAATTACATAAGCATCTCATTTACATATTTACTTTTATACTCTTGCAAAACAAAAGTCTTTTTGATAAAGGCAGCAAACTTTTTTTCCAAATAATCATGGATTCAAAAATAATTCTGTTGCATGCATACTAACACACTAATGAAATATACTGCTGCTTCATTTCTATTAATAAATAATTTTTCCATTACTAGTTGTTACTATACCTATTATTAATCTACAAACTTGCTTTTTTCCATGGGAAATTTTTATTTTTATGGATTCCTAGCTATAAGAAGAGTTTACTTGGGCAATGCATTTTCCTCAATTTCCACATCCTTGAAATTAAGGAAATATAAATATTTTTTTCCAATATTTGCCTTCACAATTTGCAAATATAGATCATGAAAAGGAAAAAAAATGCCTCCTTCTGTGGTTAGTTATTAAGCCAAGGCAAATCTTTGGTTCCAAGAGGAAAAAAGATAACAAACAAAAAAGGGAGCAAAAACCCATCAGACTCTGCCCTTCTGCGCTTTGTCTCTGTGAGTCTCTATTTTCCAATCTGTGGATGAAGGCGGGGAAGGGAGGGAATAGTAATCATCTTGTGAAATGTACTGAAAATTATGCGAGATGACAACAGTCTTGATAGTTACTGTTAGTAATATGATTAATTTAATATGCAGAATAAAGGTACATGTAAGAGGGTTCCCTAGGCCCAGGCTATGTTATGATTGCATATTAGAAGCATATTTGTTTTATCTCCTGCTTTTTCCTTTATAGTGAGTCAGACAAGTGTCAGTAAGCAAGGTGGGCTTCCTCTCAGCTGTCTTACTTCTGTTTCCAGGTCTGTATTGTTGGTCATACTTGGTCATATATTTTCAGCTTCTGGGGATCAACAGTTGATTTTCTCTCCCAATATAATTAAACTTTTTTAAATGAGTTTTTTGTTGTGGCTTTTTTTTAATATAATGTCCCGATTTCTTAGAATCCTTTGATTATTCCATAAAGAAAACTTAAAAGTGCCATCAAATATGTATGCTTACAAGAAATAAATACTTTTAATATTTTGCAAAGTAAATTCTAGAAAGCATATGGAGGTATGTATTACCTTTCTCTTGTTCTTTTCCCTACTGTACCACTGTCTGCCCTAGTCCCTAGCTCAGCGCAATCTCTGACCTTAGCCTGCCTGCACTGGCTGCCACTGGGGTCTTCTCTTCCATGGAGCTGTTTCTGTGATGTTAGTGCTTAGCGAGTCCAGGTACCTGAAGGAGAGGAGTAGAGACAAGTGAGAGAGAAGGAGAACAAAAATATCCGTCTGCACTGTACTTTTCAAAAGCACAAAATGTCTTCAAGATGACCTCTTAAAGGCTCATTATATCACTCTGTGGCCTGGCTGGGGCAGAAACTGCTCTCTCCATGGTAAAGACATTGAAAGGTTAAGGGTGAAATGGGCTGTTCAAGGTCATGCAGCTTGGAAGCATCCCAAGTCAGTGTTAGTCTGTATCTGCGAAGGCAGCTCTAGGATTCTTTCCACTTGTTTATTCCAACATCTCTATTCTGGGACTATTATCAGGAGTCCCTGCCCTCGCCTCTGGGAAATCCCGCATTCACTCAAGGGCTTCCGTGGGGGCTCTGATTACGAAAAAAGGAGAAACCCGAAAGCTTTGCTCTGATGATAACTGAGAATGTGACAGCCTATTAAAATAAGATGTAAGAATTTAGGAGGATGTGTATCTTCTCAAAAGCAGAGTAATTAATACTGCCAGAAGCTTCCCCCACAGCAGGCATGAGAAGAATAATAGCAGGAGGCAAGTCATTCGGTTTCTATAGCGGTGAATCCAGAGGGAAAGGATGGGGTTGGTACATTATCAATAGTCACTGATTTCCATGCCATAAAAATAACATAGTGCTAATTGTGGAGGACAAGATACTAAAACCCTTTTGAGAATTGCAGTGACAGAGGTATGAGTTTGGACTTTGGACCAGAGACTTTAATGGCTCTGGATTCAGACCGACTAGAGCTCCTTGTAAGACTATAGCTAAAATAAAATGAAATAAGATACAAAAATTTTTACACAGTATCGTGCATATGTGTTAAAAACAATTGGATGACTGGTGTTTATTCATCACATGAATGAGATCAAAGCAATGAGAAAATGCCCTTGGATTACAAGGAAATAAAAATTAATAGTTCAGACTAGTAAATATTAATTATTTTATCAGTAAATAAGCCAGCCTCACATTTTGGAATTTTTCCTTTTATAAAGGTGGTCCTAAGTCTCAGATTATATTGTAATCCTTTGGTAATTAAATAAGAAAATATAAAGGCTAATTCAGGCCAATGAAGTCTGAATCTCTAAGGGTGGGTTCTGGGTGGTTGTTTTTGAAAGCCCTCATGGGGACCCAAACATGGCCACAGTTGATAAACGCTCATCCGTAACATCAAGTGTCTTGGGTAACAACCATGGAAAGCTTCCTGTGGGTATCTATTTCAGGGTCAATGATAATGGCCCATTGGTTCGTGCCCTCCTTTCCTTTACGTAATGGCTCTATTCACAATCCTTCAGTTTCCTGAAGAGGAGCTGATGCAGACACAGCAGCCTGCCGTGTCCCTTGCAAAGGTAAGTGAGGAGTAAGATGTAATGTGAGGACTGACTGGTCCAGAGCCTGTGTCTTGCAGCTGGAGGGAGGAAACCAATGTAGAGGCTTCTTACTGTTTGATTACAAGTTGCGGTGACTGTTTCTTGATTTTTTCCTAATTACTCCAGCCTTTCCTGTCTTTTTTCTTTCACTTTCTCTTCTCCGGAAAAAAAATTGTACTTGCCTGAGGATAAGAAAGTTAAGCTGACATAAGAAAGTTAAGCTGACAAGGATTTTATGTCAGCTAGTTTTACCAGCTCCATTTTGATTTTTGGATTCATAACCATTTTGAAGTGGCTATAGTCTCCAATGATTATTCTACAACTGTCTATTTCTCCCTCCAATTTTGGCCATTTTTACTTCATATATTTTGATGATCTGTCATTAGGTGTATACATGTTTAATTGTTATATCTTTTGCTGTGTGGAAACTTTTAATATATATAGTGTCCTTCTTTATCTCTTGTAGTCTTTTATGATTTAAAGTCCATTTCGCTGAAATCAATATAGCCATCCCTACTCTCTCTGGTTACTGTTTGCATGGAATATCTTTTCCCTTCCTTTTGCTGTCAATCTATTTGTTTCTTTGGATCTAAAGTGAGTGTCTTATACACCACATATAGTTGGAAAATTTTTTATGTCCATTCTGCTAATCTTTATATTGGATAGTTTAATTCATTTACATTTAAAGTAATTATTGATAAGGAAGAATTTACTTCTGTCAATTTGCCATTTGTTTTCTCTATACCTTAAAGCTTTTCTGTCTCTCATTTTCTGCATTACTGTTTTCTTTGGTGTTTAGTTGACTTTTTCATATTGAAGTGTTTAAATTCCTTTCTCATTTTCTTTTGTTTATATTCTGTAGCTATTTTCCTCATGGTTACCATGGGGATTGCATTTAACGTTCTAAAGTTATAACACACTATTTTGAATTTATACCAGCTTAACTTCAATATCATACAAAATGTCTGTTAATCTACAGCTTCATCCCTACTCCTTTTGGTTGTTGGTGCCATGAAATTAGGTTTTTATGCATTGCATGTCCAAAAACATAACCTAATAATTATTTTAAATCCATCAGTCTCATAAATTATGTAGAAAGCAAAATTTGGCGTTACACATCAAGATTAGAATATTACTAGATTTTAGACTAATAATTGTCTTTTAAAAATGCATTAGTATCACAAATCATGTAGAAAACAAAAGTCAACTTATAAACTGCACAATTGTTGCTGCAGTAATACTTAGGAGAAGGTTAACTATGAAGTACTTGAGGGCACTAGAGGCTACTAACAGGTCACTGTACATTCAAGCTTGGGGTTTGAGAGGGGCCCAAAGTAATGGAGACACACCAGATAAAGCAGAGTGTGGTTAGAATGGCAAGATCAGTCAGTCAAGGGCAAGATTCCAGTGGAGGAGTATTCATGCCAGACTTTAGCCTGGTCTTATCTTTAACGAATATCCTACGTTCAGAGTTTAGTAGGATTTCTACAGGTTTGACTGAATGAATTATCTTCTGACTCACCCTACATTAATCATATTCTACATACGTTTGAATTTCTGAGAAAACAATGGTTTTAATTGGTAATATAGTATACATTCTATTTTTAAAAAATATTAAAGTACTTGGGCAGCAGTGATATGTTTCTCAATAATAATAATTTTAAATGTGTACTAGAAATAAAATGGTAGGGGCTATATTTAAAATCCTATAAAATAAGAACAATTCATATCCTTATTTTACAGATGAAGAGCATGACACTAAGTTTAATAACTTGGGTTCAAGTTCAGGTTCCATAGCTCCAGATCCCAGTCTCTCACACAGTGATTTAAAATAATAATACTAAGGTTTTAAAAACAACATTACTGATGCCTGGATCCAACCCCAGAGATTTGGGTTTAATTGCCTCAAATGACGCTCAGGCATTGATCCTGAAAGTTCCCTGGCAACTCTCACTGCTTTAAACCTTGCTGCTTCTATTTGGAAGAGGACATCACATCCTACAATCTCAATGGCTCCCCCTGGAGTTCAACACAGATAGTGCCCATAGAATTTTGCAGTGTTTCAGCTTTGCTTCAACACGAATTCATTCTCTGAAAAAGCCTTCAAATCCAAAACGTTTAATATGTATAATTAATTAGAATCCTTTGCTTGTATTAAAGCCATCAGAGTCTGGAATGTGTTTTAACTCTTTTAGGATTATATGATCATTTTTAAAAATTATTTATTGTTTAAAGTATTACATATGTCTCCTTTTTCACCCATTCACCTCTCCCCGGCCACTCCCACCCCCCAGCCTTTACCCTCCCCCCCTAGTGTCTGTGTCCATAGGTTTTGCTTATATGCAATCATACAAGTCCTTTGGTTGATCTCTTACCCCTCCCTTCACCTTCTCCTTATATGATCATTTTTAACAATATGTTTATGAAGAATAACCACAATCAACATATTTATTTGATTGAATATGAATATAATCAATGAATAAAATCACGGATCCAGAATCCTTTAATTTTTGAAATGGAGGGCAATGCCAGAGTATTATTATCCACTGTGTTGCTGTTGGGGGAAGGTAGGAATAATGTAGCCATCTAAGGAAGGGAGTTAAATTAAGAATAATGTCAATTTCAATCCTTGCAGTCTCTCACTGCTTTGGAAAACCTCTAGATTCACGTATTCATGTGAGAACTTCCAGAAGTTGACCAACCAGAAAGGACCAGGGTCCTATTGAAAAACAACAATAAAATCAAGAGACAGAGCTAGGCTGAAAGTGTAGACAGAGTGGTCTGTGTTGTGATCCTGGGAAGGCCTTGTGTCACCCTGAGATGCCATCTTGCAGATTCCCAAATGAGGTGGCGGGAAGGAAACCAGAGCAATGCAAACATCAGCTTCTGTGGAAAGAGACTGGGCCCCAGTGACAGACTGTCCAGTCTAGCCCGATACTTGACCAGCTATGTGACCTTGGCTAAAACAATGAACCTCTCTGAATACACTTGCTCTTCTAAGAGAAAAGTGGTCACATTTCTGACACAGAGTTTCCGTGTACTCCTGCAATGAACCTCTCTGAATACACTTGCTCTTCTAAAAGTGGTCATATTTCTGACACAGAGTTTCCGTGTACTCCTACATGTGAAAGTGCCTAGCTCTGAGCCTCTTCACTGATTTCTCCTCCACGTTGGCCTTGAACTAAAGACCATAGTAGTGAAAGCAGCATGTCCGGGAATGGCAGCCATGGTGGTGGCAAGTCTAAGAGAGGGTGAAAATAAGGTGAAGTGGACACAGAGCATGGGTGCACTTGAAGGTTCCATTATAATTACAGTCACACACAATCCATTCTACCTGCTTGCACCATTGTAGTGCTGCAGACTCTGTCTTACCCGCCTGGGAATAATTCGGCTTGCCCTGCTTTCAGCGGGATCAGCGGGATACTCTGTATGCCTCCTCAGGAAGAGCATGGGCTACAGTCATTTCATTTTCGAATGCTGCTGCCAGAGTTTTCATTTAATTAAGAAAGCTGACCTTTAGAAAGAGAGTTTATTCCCACCCCCTTCCTTTAGCTAAGCTTGCTATGATCCTTATGGGAGCTGAAAATCTGGTGGTGAAGAGGGCCAAGTTTTCACTGATAAGGCTGACACATTGTTCCTCTCCTTTCAAAGAAATTAAACAGGCATAATTCTAGATGCATATGCCCAAATCCCTTTCAGAGAAATCTGACCTCAAGTGGATGAGGAGGTGAGAACAGTAGGAAATAAAAGATAAGCCCTGGAGGAATGTATATCAAAAAGAATATCTCATATACCGAAGAATGGACGCCCCGAGAGCACATGTCCTTGTAATTAGCCTTTATCCTAAGCAAATTAAAGTCAGATTCTTCCTCAATCCTTTAAACCCCTGGATCTGGAGAAATCGCTACTTCAAGCCTCTGTTGTGTACAGTGTTTGAGGTGCTCTTATGACAGAATGGCCACGTGAGCCGGTGAGAAAGGCTGAGGTGAGGGGTTAGGACCACAGCACTGCATGCTTTGCGTTTGCTGATGGTTGATGATGTTGGCTCCACAAGATTAGCAAGCAGATGGGGACTCTCAGGCAGTGGTGGAGCCTGGACAGTAATCTGGCATTTGCTCTGCCCAGGATTTACCTATAAATGCCCATGAGTCAGTCTCTGCTCAGGAGAATCCACGAGCATCTGCCCGCAGTATAAGCCACTGCTGCTGTGTTTGTGTTCTCTTTGCTCGGTGCCTTTTCCTCTTTCTCTCAGGGAACATGTTTTGTCTGGTCCTTATGGAGACTGTTCACCTGGATGGAATGAAATGTTGTTACTAAAATAAAGCTGACTCTCAATCGAGTCCCGACTGATGTCTCAATAAATGCACGGTTGTCATTAAGTGCATAATGCCACACGGATGACAGCTCACTGGGGTGATGATGGATTCATGCCACTGGAGTAAGTAGCAATGAATCTCTTCTAAGTTTCAGCCAATTGGAAAGCAAGTTTTCTCTACTCAGCTATCATTGGTTTATTGACCGATTGCATCAAACCATCTGATGTCCACTGTGCAGTTTCCCCAGAAACTCTGACGTTTGTGTCTCTGTGAGCCTTTATTCCTGTCCTCCAACAGCAACAAGTGAGTATTAGGGGAGAAAGTGGGGTGTTTGATTCCCTTATTTTAAAGGTTTGGTTGTAAAATATCATTCAGTACAAGATGGTGCAAAGAGGCAAACAAAATATGAATGGGATCTCTAAATACATGCTCCTAGGTAAGTCCTAAATCACATGATTACAGCCCCTGGATTTCTCTGTCAGTGTTATATAGACAGTAAATTCGCACTACTTTCCCAGGTATATTCCCACTGAGTGAAAAGAGAGAATATGTCTCCTGTTATTAACCTAATAGCCTCGCTCCAGGTGTTGGTATCATTTTAAATGAAGAAAAGTTCAAAGAACTATGAGACAATAAACAATGCCGTACGTACAGCATCTCTTTCTACCTTCCTGCCCTTGGATATTTTCAATTCATTATGAATGGATTAACTGGAAGTCAAAAAATTTTCCATGTGCATAAATTAACTCAAGAAAAGAAGTGCTATAAACAAAATTGTTTTTGTGTACTGTTAATGTCTACTGCTACATGCAAACACACACACACACACACACACACACACACACACACACGTGCATATGTTCTAATTCTACCTCAAAAACAAAAGTAACTTTTTGAACTGTAAACTCTAGTATATGAAATATCCCTTCATAACTCAGCTCATTATACACTGTACGTGACATTTGAGGCCAAACAGCAATCCTTATAGCATTCTAATCCTTTCTTATAATAGCAGTGATATGAGAGTCCAACTACTTTTATTTGAGTTGGCATTCCATTTAAATTTATTCTCACACATGACAATAACAGCGATTGTATATATCATAGTATAAATAAAATCCATCCACAAAGGGGATACAAGGTGGGGTGTGTATGTTCTTTATAAAGGGATGTGGGGAGAAATCCTATAAAGGCTTTAACTTCTATTTTTAGCATGACAGTCTCTGATAGAAGGATTTCTCTTCTTTATTTTTTTACCCATCACTTTTTCAGATATTAACAACATCTGCACTAATTTCTCCAGTTGATATTATGATCCATATGGCAGATTGAACACAATACCTGTGGGTTACTAAATCCTCCTGGGGAAAAGCAGTTTTGCATACACCTCCTTATATATCATCCTAGGTCTTATTTTTTTTCCAGATAACAGATCTGGGAAGCTAAATGAAGCTGGAAGCTATCACTGCTGTCCTGAACTAGTGACACTGGACTCCTCCCCAGGGAACCAGCTGCATCTACTTAAAATACACTTTTAGGTGAATGTGTGGGACATCTTTGCCAAATTGAAGGGTTCTTACTAGGATGCAGTGGTGCCTTAACAACAGAATATTGGCCTTGAATGTGCAGGACAAAATCGAGGTTTGTGCAGCATTGTAAATGGGGGTTGGGAAGATCTAACATGGAGATACAGTGACATCTTTTCTCCAGCACCCTACTATTGTCTAACTAATGCTATCCGGGGGAGAGGCAGGTGCTAGAGGAGCTATGCTTTCCTTTCTTGGTAATGGCTGGGTGTGACTTTGAGTATGTTATGTACGTGGAAACACAGTTGTAAATCCAATTCTAAAATAAACTCCCCTTTATTAATTTGTGAAATAGAAATCCGAGTTATTCATTTATAAATATTCCATTTTCAATCTTCCTTCTTTTCTCTCTTCTTTTTACTTAAAAAGGGAAACTGTGGCATCATCTATCTTAATCTCATACCTGTTATTCCTCTTGGCAGAGAAAGATAGAGAGATAGTGAGAAAGTGAGATAGGAAGAGTGAGAGCGAGAGCGAGCGAGCGAGAGAGAGAGAGAGAGAGAGAGAGAGAGATCAGTGGCAGAATGTCAGATGTGGAATATGATACTGAGACCTCTTTAGTGACAAGGAGAGAGGAAGAAAGGGCTGTGGTGAAACGGAGACGTAACTAAGGAGAATAATAGGATAGAATAGAGCAGAAAAGATGGCACATATTTTTTGTGTGTGTGTATGTGTGTTATTTTCCCCAGCAAGTTTCAATCAAATGGTTGGCAGGTGCTATCTTTAGTGTTGTGCTATAATACACATTCATTTTCCTGAAAGAAAAAAAGGAACTGTAAAATGCACTCATGGACCTTGCAAAAGCAAGAAGAACTTGTTGCCACATCTTGTTGAGATTTCTGTCACAGCACTTCAGCAGTAGTGTGCTATATGTGTGGTTGCCTATTTTCTCCTTAGGCCACTGGAGTGAGTGACCTATGGCTTACTAATCTCTAGTTTTCCAGACTCAGTGCAGAGCCTGGTACAAAATAATCACCTAAAAATGTTTGTTGAATTGTTTGTTTGAAAATTAGGTCAAAATAAGTTGTTCCTCTAGACCTCCGTAGATAAAAGCATTGATCAAGCCCCCAGGATTCAAATAGTTGGGGTTTCCCCCTAACAGGGGTCTGGCATTTGATGAAAATGTTTTCTGTATGGTTGGGCGGGGGCGGGGAGGTGAGAAGAAATGTACTTGTTATTCAGGGTAAGGAAATAGAAGCAAAACATTAAAAAGAAAATGCAAGAATTTGTGCAGAAAGAGAGGACATCTAAAAGAGTGGAAAAGCATGCTTCCTGTGCAGAAATTTGGGAAAAGATGGGCGCAGGAAGGGAGACAATGATAGGAAGGGAGATCCTGGGAAACTCACCTATGACTCCTAAGGGAGAGGATAAGTTTGGGGTGCACAAATTCTCCTCTCACTTAGGAGGCCAAAAACATGTGTCTACACATTCATGGCCACATATGTTGTAGAAATTGCTTAAAAACTCATCTCTGAAACTGACAGGTTGGAGGCAGATGCCTATCATTTATATAATCTATGTTTAATTGTGAATGGGAGGAGGGTGGCTGGCGATACACGTAAAGAGGGTATTGGGTGAGGGGAGATAGAGTTGAATTCACCTGTTATAATACAAGGTCATATCTTTGACTACTTCCAATCTTGCTAGTGTCTAAATATTTGCTTCTATGTATATTTAGTTATGGACTTAAAGCCACCTTGTTATTTCATGTTATTTTTACAATTTGGAAAAGAAAAAGAAAAACTTCTTCCCCCTCCTTCCTAAAATACAGATTTGAACTAACATGAAACTATAAAAATCTTTGTCTGGATTTTTCTAATATAAATATTTTTATTTGCTAATATTTAGTTTTATTTCCTTTCTATTTAGAAGTTCTATCTTCTTCATTTTATAGTACTAACATCTTTTTGTTACCTTTTTAAGTAATAAAATTAAAAAACTTTCACTTTGGTCCAGAAAATCACATCTCTATTAAAAAACAGTCTGAATCATATTATCTCTTTATTCCTAATTTACCTTTTTAACAATATAGACCAGTAGGAGAGCTAATGTAAAAAAAAAAAATTATTCCTTTCCTCAAGAGAAGGTAGTAGCCTGCATTGCTACAATGCCATCCGGCATCTGTGCTATTTTCAGGTTATTGTCAGGTTCATAGTAGTTTGGGAGCAGACATCTCACATGAGAAAAATTAATATCTTAAGTGAGAAAGCAACCAAAGCTTTCCTGCATTTAACCCATATGCCCCAGGCAACTCAACCTTTCTCTCCAATGGCATGGAGAGAAAAGTAGTTCAAATGAATACACCGTGTATTTGTCAACTTATTACATGGCATGATGGCTTCAAGTACTAGCACAATGGCCAATAAACTATCATTATTTAGACACTAAGGATAGTGCCTTTACCCACAGAGGTGGATGGATTAGACCCATTGTTGGGGAAGAAGTGATGACTCCTCCATGAAGGATGCTTAGACTCCACCCTGGATTTAAAAACAAACAAACAAAAAAAAACAACAAAACAACAACAACAACAACAAAAAAAAACTCCACCCTGGAAGCCAATATAAATTTCTAGATACATGCTATAGATAGTCAAAGATTTGGGGTTTAAATGTTTCTTGCCTTCAAAAAATGAGAAAAAGCAGTATTATTATTATTATTTAAAACTCTGCTTTACTAAATGTTGTAGCTTGCTGATTATGAGCTAGAAAGATCATATATCCTATTTTGCATGCAATAGTTCTAATTAATTCCCCCCCCCAGCATTCTGCTTAGTTTTGCATGCTTCAGTTTTTTTAAAAAAGAACAGTCAGTTATTATTAGTAGCTACATTAAAATAAGCCCAAATGAATTTATTATTCTTTGACTTTAAACTTCTAGCTTCTGTCATGGTCTCATCTAATAGTGTCGATATGTACATGTAGTAAATCTTACTTTAACACAGTGGTTCTCAACCTTCCTAATGCCGTGACCCTTAATACAGTTCCTCATGTTGTGGTGATCCCCAATTTCATTGTTACAAATTGAACATAATTAAAGCATAGTGATTAATCACAAAAACAATATGTAATTATATATTGTGTTTTCTGATGGTAGGCGACCCCTGTGAAAGGGTCGTTCGACGCCCAAAGGGGTCGCGACCCACAGGTTGAGAACCACTGTTTTATTTTTTTTTAAGTGTTTTTTTTTTCTTTCTTTTTTTTATTGCTTAAAGTATTACAAAGTATTTTACAGCAGCATAGTATTCCATTGTGTAGATGTACCACTGTTTTCTAATACATTCATCTACTGATGGGCGCTTAGGCTGTTTCCAGATCTTCGCTATGGTAAATTGTGCTGTTATGAACATAGGGGTGCATATATCCTTTCTGATTGGTGTTTCTGGTTTCTTGGGATATATTCCTAGAAGTGGGATCACAGGGTCAAATGGGAGTTCCATGTTCAGTTTTTTGAGGAAACTGAGAACCACTGTTTTAACAGGTCATTAAATCTTAAAGAAGATCAGTGACAATACATCCCTGCTACCCTAAACTTTTCCAAAATTAATCAAATATTTCTCTTTAAGTATTAGCTAGCAGGTACTTGATAATAAAACGAAGTGGAATACTAAGGATTGTATTTAAAGCTCTCACATATATTTGATGCATTAAAAAAAAAAATCTGTGAAAGAAAAGAGAAAACTTTTCTCCAAACACGTCCTCCAAAAAGTTTAAGTATTTACATAGCTCCTGGCTGGAACTGGGTTGTTATTCTTGTGGGTTTCCCTCCTGTTGATGATATAAGTGCACTTAGCAGGTTGGCAGGTTTCCCCTGGTTTTTAAGGGGAGGGCCCAGCATCCAATAATAGACTGATTTTATACTTAACTACTGAAGTAGCACATCTGGGAATATGGTAGACACTTCAGAGTCTCTTAAGTTTCTTTATATTCCATTATTTTATTTGCTAAGAATATTATAGAAACTCTTACCCTTTAGTAAGAAGCTAATTAACAATGAATGAGTATAATCAATTGAGTTATTGTTATGTAAGCAAATAGAACAATGCAAGGCTACATTATACAACAAATGTCTCAATTAAAATTTCATGTGATATAGTGCCTGCAGATTTTCTGGGATAAACAGCAATATTTTAGAAACTAAAGGCTTTATATATTGTGCTAGTAAACCCTGACACAGCAAATCAGTAGAATATTCAAGTCAAGCAAGAAAGTTTCAGAGGACAAATATTGACCTTAAATGTGAATGCATTTGCACTTATAAATTTAGCTTAAATCAATTTGTGTCTATTCTCCTTGTGATTATATTCTGGTATCTAAAAATCATAAATACATTTTATAACCCTTTTATTGACATTTAATGATTAATTTAATTCAACATGTCCTTTATTATATCTGCAGTGAGAGCATATCAAATATGAACTTGACTGTAACTTGTTCAAACTATAGGCACAGGTACCAGTGATGAAAAGTGCTTATAAAATATTGACTTCCCTGGATCCAAATTTTTATGCTTGGTTTTCTAAAAGCATCCCTTCAATTCTTTTTTCCTTGAGATATAATTCCCACACCATAACATTTATACTTTTTTACTGATTTTTAGTATATCTACATGTGTGGCACACAATTACTGCTGGATTAAATGTTAATTTATTTTTTGTTGCTTAAAATAGATTATCACATTATAAAATGGCAATGGACTACACTTCAACTGTGCCAAGGAGATGGATGACTAAATCTGAGAAAGCTATAGATAACTGGAGGAATAGTGCCTCTCATGGGTTATTAGTACAGTCACGTAGCCTTCTGTTTTCCAGATGAGTATCATGGCATTAAGCAGTCAAGTATACTCATCACCAGCCACAATCATCTCATCTTACTCTGTCCTGGAGGCCAAGACGTTTCAGTGCCAGATGGACAGACTTCACTCTTGTGATCTGATCAGCACAGTCCTTTACTTAAAACTGAAGAGTCACCAAAGAGACATTGATAGAAGACAAGAGTATTACCACTAATCTAAGAAGTGGACTGTTGGCTCTGTTCTCTGTGCTAAATCACATTTTTCTCTTTCATTTACTCACATCAATATCTCTAACTTATGGGTCACATAGCTTGATGTGTATCCATGGCTTTCTTTTGAAATGAGGATATCGGGTACAATAGGGTTTAGAGAGCAAAGATACCCACATCGTTGCTAAATTCCCTTTCATGAAATATGAAGTCAGTTCTAATATCTCGCATGCATCTCTGCTGCACACACAGACACACACAGGCACATCAATACTTTCTTCCTGATGCATGATATAATGGCAGAAATTTCATTTCTTGACAACTTTGGGAATTAAAAGAAGATGGCATAGCATTAATGTAATAAAAACCAATTATCTTAAAAACAGCAGCCACTACCACCACCAGAAAATAGATCTCTTCCCCTGCTTCACAGGAAAATAAAATGATGCCTCACTGGTAGAGACCAGAGACAAAGCAAATCATTTTATTAATTACACTGGAAATGATCATTTCTACTTTTCTCTGCTGTAGCCAGTCACTTTTTGCCTAAGGGAATTAATTCTGAAATGAGAACAGCCCATTTAGTAGCAATTTGTATTTCTTTGATTTAAAAAAGGCAATTTCAAACTTTTGAATAGAAAATAATTATTGATATTTATTTATTTATTTATTTATTTATTTATTATACCAATTTTGGTCCTGCATGAGCTAGGACTTTTAGTCCAATGCCACCAACTTTTCAGTAAAATAATTGCATTGTCAAAATGGCTATAAAAGATGCTTTTATAGCCAAAATTCTTTTCCTATTTTGTGGGCATTTGCTAAACATCTCAAAAAGCTTTGTCAGTATTTGCCAGTTTCAAAATATGTTCTGGTAGAAATTCAGCCGATGGTGTTTTAAGCAAATCCTAATTAGAGGCCATTTAAATGCCAGTGATCAAAATATAGGGAAGGAAAGTTGGGTTTAAGTGATGATACGGCGCATTCAACATTGCACTTATGATTTAAGGAGTAGAAAAAGAGAGTTGATGAAGAAATTCTGAGGTATCTAGTTGATAAAGATGAATTGAGAGGGTGATGACTAGACTTATTGATATTTATTTATTTATTTATTTATTTATTATACCAATTTTGGTCCTGCATGAGCTAGGACTTTTAGTCCAATGCCACCAACTTTTCAGTAAAATAATTGCATTGTCAAAATGGCTATAAAAGATGCTTTTATAGCCAAAATTCTTTTCCTATTTTGTGGGCATTTGCTAAACATCTCAAAAAGCTTTGTCAGTATTTGCCAGTTTCAAAATATGTTCTGGTAGAAATTCAGCCGATGGTGTTTTAAGCAAATCCTAATTAGAGGCCATTTAAATGCCAGTGATCAAAATATAGGGAAGGAAAGTTGGGTTTAAGTGATGATACGGCGCATTCACGAACACCTTTTCCTGAGATCAAAACAGAAAACACAAAGTAACGTGTCTGTTTCACAGTGAGACTCAGAGTTGGGCACATGGACTTTGACCTTCCTAGGTGGAATGAAGGAGGAGGGCTGTGTTTACCTTCCTCATCTGACAGTACAAGGAACAGGCTTGTTTTATTAGTGCGGAAAGGTGTAAATAGCCAGGGGTGAAATGACATGAAAGAATAGGTAGCCTCAGTGCAAGCACTGTTTCCCTCTGAAATTGTTGCTGTTGACATCTACTGTCCTTGGTTGTCAGTCTATAATCTTTTCTTGTTCCCTCAAGAAAAGAAAGCTAGAACTTGTGCTTCGTGTAAGTTAGCAAAAAAGTTTCCGCCAAAGGCAGAGTTTCTGAATTATGACAGTAATGACACCTAAACTGAACCCAAACCTTTCTGTGCATGCTCCAACCAACCGAGCCACCTGGCCAGGGTTATAGTGGCTATTTTACACCATTCGAATAAAAGTAATATTTTTCTTGAATCTTTTTTAAATCACAAATTGAGTGGTTGTGAACTGTCACGAAATAACATTCATAATGAAAAAATTTTATTTAAAATATTAATGTACAAATAAAAGTATATGTACAAATTTCAAAACAACTGTATATGTGATTCCTTGGCCTGAGTTAACGTGAAGCTTCTCAGTGAAGTTGAGTTTAACTTAAAATTTGGAAGTGAAGAGAGATACATAGGACTGAAACATTCAAAAAGGAGGCACTATCATTAAATCCATCTGACCTAGTGTGTGATTTAAGGCCATTGTTTCCTTGTTGATTTCTGTCTGGAAGATCGATCCATTGGTGTCAATGGGGTGTTAAAATCCCCTACATGACTGCATTACTGTGGCTCTCTGCCTTTATATTCACCAGGATCTCCTTTATATATTTAGGTGCTCCTATGTTGGGTACACAAATGTTTACAAGGTTTCTATCCTCTTGTTGGATTGCTCCATTGATCATTATGTAATGTCCTTTTTATCTCTTGCTTTAGCCTTTGTTTTGACGTCTATTTTGTCTGATATAAGCATCGCTACCCAGTTTTTTTCATTTCCATTTGCATGGAATATTTTTTCCATCCCTTCACTTTTAGTCTGTGTGCATCTTTTGTTCAGATGTGGGTCTCTTGTAGACAGCATATATATGGGTTATGCTTTCTTATACATTCAGCTAGCCTAGGTCTTTTGATTGGAGCTTATAATATATAGTCTCCCATTACCACTTTTTGCAATACTAGTTTGGTGGTAATGTATTCCTTTAGCTTTTGGTTGTTTTGTTTTTTTTTAGTCTGGGAAGCTCTTTATTTCACTTTCAATCTATCTTTTGATCCAGTGATCCTACTTTTGGGAATATATCCAAAGAAACCCAAAACACTAATTTGAAAAAATACATGCACTCTTATGTTCATTGCAGCATTATTTACAATAGCCAGAATCTGGAAACAGCCCAAGTGCCCATCAGTAGATGAGTGGATAAAAAGCTGTGGTATATTTACACAATGGAATATACTACTCGGCCATAAAAAAGAAAAATTTAACTTTTGCAACAGTATGGATGGACCTGGAAATTATTATGCTAAGTGAAGTAAGCCAGCCAGAGAAAGACAAACATAATATGATCTCACTTATATGTGGAATCTAATAAACAAAATAATTTAACAAACAAAATAGAAACAGAAGCATAGATACAGAGAACAGACTGGTAACTGTCAGAGGGGAGGGGGGTTGGGGAACTAGATGGAAAAAGGTAAAGAGATTAAACAATATATATATGATATATAGATGAGGATAGCAGTATGGTCATAGCCATAGGAAAAGGGGGGTGGGGGGAGGTGGAAGTGGGCAAAGGGGAGATTAATGGGGGATAAATGGGTGGTGAGCACACGATGCAGATCATGTTTATTAAGTTGTACACTTTAGACCTGTATGGTTTATTAACCAATGTCACCCCAATAAATTCAATAAAATACAAATAAATTTAAAAGGAGACACTAGACATTCTGCATTCTTATTTGTTGCTTGTTTAGTAGCTGCTGCTCATTGGTGCATGAGGTGGGTAGTTGGATTGACTAGACTTATTCTTCCATGTGAACTTTTTAGAAAACCATCCCTGTGACTTAGACATCTTTGTAGTCATAACCATCAGTTTTTATTTGCCTTTGTAAAACCTTGTTTATAGCCTTTACATACAGTTTTTCTCTTGCTTTTTACCCTATCTTTTCTGTTAAATTAATTTTTCTCTTAAGGATTTGATAAGTCAGCCCTTTAGAGAAAGAAATGAAATAGAAAATAGAAGTATCCTGAGATCACTAAGGGGATAGATTACATTTATAAGAATTATTTTCCTTCCATATTTGGAAGTGAGAATAATGATTTTTAAGAGCTACAACTTCTAAAGCTACACAAATAATGAAGTACAAATAATACAATAGCATGTGCAATATCAAAGAATGAACTCTACATTCTCACACTTCAGAGATAATCTTTACGTGATATGATAACCTCATATGATAAAGTGTGTATGTATGCAAAGGTTATATAAAATACATCTCAACATATTTAATTTAAAATATCAACAGCATACATACGTGCAGCATAAACTCCTCTAAAACACTTTTTATTAAATATTTTTGGTGTTTTTTTATGTCAAAGTATAGTGAGCATCCTCATTCTTCTTAAAAATTAGATTGGACCCTATACACCACAGTTTCTTTAATTTTCTATTGATGATAATTTAGATTATTTGTTAATTATGGCTTTTTATCTATGACAAACAATCTTGCAATCACTATACTGGTAAATTGTCTTTGCTGTGATTAGATTTTCAAAGCAGGCACATTAAATATAATTGGAAGGTAGTTATTGATTTGAGCTTGTGCTATACAAACAGGAGCAATATATCAAATGACAGTGGAGACCGGCCAATATAAAGTACTCTATCTATAGACTTGCCCTTACAGGGTTGTATCATAAGAGAATAGTCTAATCAGAAAACTAAGAAATATCTCTGTGATCATCAATCAAGAGAATAATGGTAGTGATTATGATGATAAGTTTTATTAAAGGCTTATGATGTGCCAGCCAGTGAGTTAATCCATCTTACATAACTCCTACAAAGCTGTATTAGGAAGATGAATTTATTTTGCTCATTTGGCAAATGAAGACATTAAGGTAAATTTACTTGTCCCAGGTCACATAGAATCCATTTTCAGAGCAAAAAATCAGTTTCATTATTTACAATCCCACTAACAAGCATACCAATACAAGCAGGAAAAGCATGAGGCAGAAATACGTGCACCCAGGTCCTTGTTGACATTGGCCTCTGGCTACTGAATGACTGTCAGGGCAACTCTTTACCTCAGTAAACACCTAATTAGAGATATCACTTTGCCGTTTAAACAAGTTTAAGCATATGCAAATGCTTTGTAGTCTGTTAAATGGAGAAGTGGGGGAAATGATAAGAGGTTGAGATGATTATGTATGTTAGTTATTATGATTTTCATTTATTTTGGTTAGAAAATCATGAATGTCCAAGAAGATAAAGACTATTTTAATTAAGCTAACTAAATCTATCAAGGTATGCTATGATAAAGTTCTTCACTCATCTCTGAATACATAAAGGCTGAAATAGAGGGAAATGGGAATAAATCTATTGGTAACCGAATCACTACTCAATTTTTCTTTAATTTTGCATACACAAATAATATATAATGATGGCTTCTTTAGACTAGGCCAAATATTATTTTGGCCACCTTTCTAATGGATCAATAGTGACTGAAGTTATTTTTTAAAAAGCAAAATGCATATATTATAAACTTCCACAACAACCACTTAGAAGATATTAAGTCAAAGTATTTAACTGATTGTGGATTGCCTTCTTCTCTCTTACCTCTCATAGCTGTGCCATCAAATTTGCATGAAGTGCACAAGTTTTATATTCTCAGTACTTGTCATCCATTACTATCTCTCTATATAAAATCCTAAGGGACCATTATGACTGAATGATGAGAAGACCAGAATGACTGGCCGACCAGTCACTATGAGGCACACTGGCCAGCAGGGGGCAGATGCTCAATGCAGGAGCTGCCCCCAGGTGGTCAGTGCACTCCCCAGGGGGAGTGCCACTTGGCCAGAAGCTGGGCTCATGGCTGGCAAGCGCAGCTGCAGCGGCAGGAGCCTTTCCTGACTCCATGGCAGTGCTACCGAGTGGCAGCAGTAGGCACAGTGGGCCAGGATGAGCGTGAGTGGCAGGGTGCCCAGTCCTGCCTCACGCCCCTCCCTGGCTGCCTGCTGCTTGGCACACGGCTACATCCCCTGAGGGGTCCCGGATTAAGAGAGGGTGCAGACGAGACTGAGGGACGCTCCTCCCCCCACACAAACGCATGCACCGGGCCTCTAGTTAATATTATATTTATATGGACTCCATAAGTACAACCCATGGGCACAGTCAAATGCAGTGATATGGACTCCATAAGTACAACCCATGGGCACAGTCAATAATGCAGTGAAGGCCTGGGTAGGGGACAGAAGTAGGGAGAAGGGGTCAATTAGGGGAAGAAAGGGAATATCTGTAATACTTTCAACAATAAAGATAAATTTAAAAAAATACTTCTGGTTCATGGAATCAGAAGAGGTTAGAAGAGAATTTGTCCCGGAATAAAAATATAAAGTTCTCTCTCTCTCTCTCTCTCTCTCTCTCTCTCTCTCTCTCTCTCTCCCTCTCTTTTTCTCCACATATAGTTCTATGTATGTATGTATCTGTCTGTCTGCCAGGTTATTGTTTGTTAGGTGTTTTTTTCTACTATAGTGATAAATACGTTGCCGCTTTCAGCTGCAACTATTTTTGGAGCTAAGGAATAAGGGCCAACATCAATAGGACAGATAAGAGGAAAGTTAAGTGATCACTCTACTCTTTGGCTCATTTCCCTAGTCTAAGCACCACAAGCAAGCCCTTTAAAGGATGAGCAGTAAAAACATTATGGTTTGAGGAAATTTTCCATGGACTCTCTTATTGTCAGACACATCTTCTCTCTTGCCTATTTATATTTCTACCCACTGCAGCCTCAGGAAGCTACAGGTTGGGAAAATCAATGCTTTGGAAATGCACCTGGAGCTCACTCAAACTTTATTTTACACACAGAAATGTAGATAAATGTATCAACTCAGGGCAAATTAATACTGCTACCAAAATAATAAAAACAACCATCTCCAACAACTGATGGAAGATAATTTACATTTTTGTAAAAAAACAGTATTATCTGTGAACTAGAGGCCTGATGCATGAAAATCATGCAAGGGTAGGCCTTCGCAGCCCTGGCTGCCTTGTGCCTTGCAGCCCCATTGCAGCAGCTGCCCCCCCCCCCCCCCCCGCTCCCGCACCTGCCTTGGCCTGGCACTGCCTGCATCTGCTGCCACCCCCCCTACCCCCACAGTTCCGTGGTTCCATGGAGCTCCCCCGCCCCCACAGTCAATTTATCGCTCCGCAGAGGGTGGTTGGCTAATCTTCACCAGAAAATATTTTGCCATTGATTTTTTTTTTTTTTAGAGAGAGTGGAAGGAAGAGAGAGAAACATCAATGTTAGACATCATTGATTGGTTGCCTCCTATATATAACCCGACCAGTGTCAGGGATTGAGCCTGCAACTGAGGTCTGTGCCCTTGACCAGAATGGAACACTTCAGTCCACAGGTCGATGATCTATCCACTGAGCCAAACTGGCTGGGGCTAAAGTTATACTCTGAAACTTGAATACTTGGTACTTTGCCTATTTACTTTTTTATTCCCTTCCTTGCCCAGAAGGGTGCTCATTTCCATTTTCTTTCGTTCTCCTCCCACTGCCATGAGAACTTGACTGGAGTTTCAGCAGGGGCGTTCTCAAGGTTAGAAGGTGCTTACACATTTCCAGCAGCACCTCTGGGGCATACCAGGTAATCTGTCACAAGATAATGCCTTATTCATCTAGGAATATAGGGACTTGATAAGACTATCACTAAGAGTGTGGTACAAAGTGTAGAGCATTCCAATTCCATGAGAGAAGTGATATGATTTCTGATGAGGCAATAAAATAAGTACCTGGTCATCTACAGATCGTAGAACTTCACTATAACATCTATTAGACAGGTGTCTGTTACTAGACCAAATGAGAATAGAACAACTCTAATTCTATGTCATCATTGTCAGTTGTCTTGTATATTTACTGTGAAGACATATCTCAAAGAAGAAAAGCTGTGACCAGCCCTGCTCATAGACCTTAATTGTGGACACTCTTGTATTTGTGGTCCCTAAAGAAAAGTGATATTTCCAATTTGGGTCATACAATTAAAATAATTAAAAATAAGGAGAACAAAAGAAAGTAAGGAGGAAAATAAACTCATGGACAATGAACTGAGAAACATGAAAGGTTATTTTCTGATAATTGCTTAATTTTATATTGAGTAGAAATAAAGAGGTTTTACTGAAAGTTATTTTTGACTCATATCTTATTTTTATAGTTCTGAGAATTTCACTTTCATTGACTTAGAAAGAGACCCAGTAGTTACTATTTTAATTATTTTTGTATTCCCTTTCTTATTCTCTGCAATATAAACACCAGATTTTAAAAGCATAAAAAGGGAAAATGGCTTAAAAGATTTTTATCTCTTTTCCATACAAACATCTAAAAATGTTGCTTGGAAGCAAGATATTAATAAACATTCTATTTGTCTCATGTGGAAGAGGTATCATTTCTCAAAAATTGTATATTGGCATGTCAAAGCTCCATCTGGGTATGAACAAGTAAAATAGAATCACCTAACAGACTCCAATAACCATCAACAATATATTAGGATAGACTTCTTGTTTAGATGCTTTAGATATGAATTTGTATCTCCTATTTTTCCATTATCTCAGAACCCAGCTTTTCAACTGATCATTTCTGTCAGTTTTATATCCTTATTCTTTTTTAAAAAATGTAATAGGTTATTTAAGACAGCAGAACAAACACCCTGAAACAGAACCATTCACAAAAAAAATTACATTGCAGTGTATTTTTAAAATGTGATTGTGGAAGATGAAATGAACTTCTGCAAAATAAACAGAACACAGCATGTGAAATGACTGGAAAAAGCAGGCAGCCTTAGAGATCTCATATAAAAGCGAACTTGTTCTCTGAGTGATACAGAGTGACTTAGCTTCTCCTAACAGTCACAGATTCTATGGCTTTTGACAGGGAAAGTCCCAAACTCTCAGGAGGGTACTTCTATAAGGTGGATAGAGCATCAATAGAAGGTTGGATTCAGATCAAGGGATTCTTCCAGGCCCGGGCCCTGGTCAGGGCTTGTGCAAGAGGCAACCAATCGATGTGTTTCTCTCACATCAATATTTCTCTCTGTCTTTCTCTCTTTCTTCCACTCTCCCTAAAAATCAATGGAAAAATATCCTCATGTGAGGATTGAAAAACAAAAACAAAGAAACCATGAAAGTGCCATAATTTGAAATCGGACT
>NW_006383011.1:19866675-19891126 GCF_000327345.1 Myotis davidii | reverse complement strand
AGTTTGAGAGTGCTGATGTTGGCACCAGCACTCAAAACAGCCGGTTTTCCCTGAGGAGGGAACTTCACTTTTATTTAGGAAATCACCTTTTTTTTACTCTAAGGAAAGGTCATGCCTTAGGGCATTGTGCAGAGAGGTTTTTTTTAAAAAAGAGAATTATTCAAAAAAAGAAACACCTTGCTCTGAAAAAGCAAGACATACTGGTTGGCAGGTTTTGGCTAGTAGGCCAAAGGACTGGAGGACTCAGGAACTGGAAAGAGGAGGATTGTATGAGGCTCTAAAAGAGAAGTTTTCAATCTGGTCGTAACAAGTTTGAAATAAGGCAAACTTAAAAAGTACTCATTTCTTGGCTCCACTCCCCAAAGATTCTCATTTACTTGGTCTGGGTGGGGCTTAGACAACAAAATTTTTAAATATATATAGGGTGTCCCAAAATTCACGCAAGAAGTAATTTTGATAGAAAACACAGGTTGATAATTAAAAATTGTAAATTTTTTATTGATTCATAAAGTATACAGTATAGGGTTATGTATGGAATAGCACATCAGGTAAAAGGCCTCTACAACTTTTCTGGCACAAATGCAAAGCTGTGATCTTCATTGGTCTTCATTGTCCCTGCTCCTGGGCCATAATTGGTACTTGGCAATGCTTATCAAATTGAAGGGACTGAAATCAAAGGGCAACAGATTTTAGAATCTGATTCAATAAACCAAGTAAAATTAGGCTTTTATTTTTTGTTGTTGTTGCTGTTGTTAATGCTCACGCAAAATTCAAATCTTGCGGGAATTTTGGGACACCCTATATATACTAGGGGCCTGGTGCACGAATTCTTGCACCAGTGGAATCCCTCGGCCTCGCCTGTTGGATAGGGCCAAAACTGGCTCTTCGACATCCCCTGTGGGGTCTCGGATTGCAAGAGAGCACAGGCCCGGCCAAGGGACCCCACCGGTGCATGATTGGGGCTGGGGAAGGGCAGGGGAGGTTGCCCAACATGGGATGGGCTGCGGGAGGGCTTTAGGGTGTGTCCGGCCCATCTCAGTCCCTAAAGCAGCAAGATAACCTACCCATCAGAGTGTTTGCCCCCTAGCATATCATTAGCATATTAAACTTTGATTGGTTGAAAGACCGACAGGCCAACTGGACACTTAGCATATTAGGCTTTTATTATATAGGATATTTTAATTGATTTCAGAGAGGAAGAGATAGAAACATCAAGGATGAGAGAGAATCATTGATTGGCTGCCTCCTGTACATACCACAGGGATATCATTGATTGGCTGCCTCCTGTACATACCACAGTGGGGACTGAGCCTGCAACCTAGGCATATACCCTGACTAGGAATAGAACCATGACCTCCTGGTTTGTAGGTTGATGCTCAACCACTGAACCATGCCAGTGGGGCTGGGCAACAACATTTTTATAAAGCTTCTTCAGCAATTCTAATTTTTAGCGAGGGGAGAGAATCACTAAGAAGAAATTGACCACATCTTAGGATGGAGCTAATGGGGGTCGATGGGTTGTAAGAAATCCAAAAAAACTGGCAAGAGCAAAGGAGTTTTAGAACAAGAACTGAGTAATCTTTAATCTTAAAACTGTTTGTGGTTCTATCTGTTCTATCTTTCCCCTATCTTAATGCCCTATTTTTAGTTAACTGGGTTACATGCAACAATCTTGTATTGGTGGGATTTGGGAGAAAGGGAGTGAGGGTCCACTTCTGATTAAAATTTATACCAGAAAAGAGTAGCAACTGTAAGATCTGAAACAAGAATTCTGTAGCGTCCTGCTAGATGAGATCAGCAACCACCTTGACTAATCCTCACTTGAATTCAGATTTTTAATAGCCCTGTGATCTTGAGCAGGTTAATTCTCTTCATTTCTTTCATGTGTAACATGGGGATAAATAATTCATTTTTGAAGGCTAGGCATGATGTCTGTAGGAAAATTTGGGCCAGCAGTTTTCCTTTCAGAAATTTATCTTGAGGAAATAAGCATACAGATATGTAAAGATATATGTGTAAAAAAAGTATTGATGTATTTTTAGAGCAATAAATTAGAAGCATTTTAAATGTTCAACAGTAAAATGCTATGATAAGTAAATTGTAGATCAATCATGTGAGGAAATGCTCTGTATTTATAAAAATGACTATGCAGGTCTGTATTTACTGTCAAAATTTCCATATTACATAAAGAAAAAATTTATTAAATGCCCAATCCTGTGTGTGTGTGTGTGTGTGTGTGCGCACACATGTGCATATACATAGAAACATATCTGGAAGGAAGTGTGTTTTTTGAAATGAGATTGTGGAAGATGTGGATATCTGTGGGTGGTGAAATTTTGGGCTTATTTTCTTCCCTTTTCCCTATCGTGTCTATTTTTAAAAACAATTAACATTACCATCTATAATAATAAAAGTGTAATATGCTAATTTGACAGCCTCTAGTGTATGTTATAATAAGAAAAAAGAGACATTTATTCTTATTTTGAATAAATGTCCTTCCTGAGGAAGCAGCCATGGTGGGGGGCAAAGCAGAGGCAATTAGGGGCAGTCAGGCAGGCAGGCAAGTGGTTAGAGGCAATCAGGCAGGCAGACAGGCCAGTGTTTAGGAGCCAGCAGTCCTGGACTGCGAGAGGGATGTCCAACTGCCGGTTTAGGATCAGGCCTAAACTGGCAGTCAGACATCCCTCAAGGGGTCCTGGATTGTGAGAGGGTGCAGGCCGGGCTGAGGGACCCCACTCCCATGCATGAATTTTGCATACCGGGCCTCTAGTGTATGTTATAATAAGAAAAAAGAGACATTTATTCTTATTTTGAATAAAATAATAAATTCAGTACTGGGCAAGTCACTACACACTTATCTGTTGTTTTAATTATCATAGGTAACTAGTCAAGGTGAGGTGATTTGCTATCCTATCAGTAAATAGAAGTATAAATATTGACTTAGCTCATGGAGTTTAAAGGTATGCTAGCAAACTTGCATTATCCCTATAAAATTTAAATAAATAGATACTATGTGAACAGTAGAAATATGTATTTGCATTTCATTTTTGTCTAGAAAAATTACATCAAAACTTTATTTTCACTGCACTGAAAACTGTATAGTTGATATTTTCCAAAAGACCCTTAACATTTTCCCGTAAATAATATATTTTCACAATGAATCATAATGATGTAATTTTTCCAAAGGCATCGTAAGGGCTGGTGTCCTGTCACAATGCTCTTGGTCATTCAATTATTCACGATTGCAGATGCCGCAAACCCTGTCTGTAGGGCCTGCGCACTCTTTGTAGGTTTCAGCTTTACATATACTCACTGAAGAAGCAGCCTAAGAATAGCAAACGGAGCCTCTCTGTGCTTATCAGACGGTTGCCACATATTTTGGAAAATGCATGAGAGATAGAGAGAGTTGCCAGGCTTTCTGTCTCTTCTAACTGTGTATAAAAGCTAAGATGGAAGAGGCATAAATCTCAGGGAAGGAGCTGGCTGCTCCCTCATCTAAAAAGGTCTCCTCGGGGACGACTGGACTCCAAGTGGAAGCTCTGCAATCATAGTTCATTTTTTTCAAAATGGGCTCTGTGGGCAGGAGGTCCACTCGCTGTTAATCTTGCATTCATCAGAACAGTAGGGAATCGGAAAAACACTCAATGTGGAATCCGTGTCTGGGCCCACATGCTGTTTGGGGATTCAGAGAGCAGGTACACTTGGGCCTCTGTGTGGGAACATTTATTCTGAAGCGGATGATGCATTGATTTTGCATTTAAGAAGTTCGGGTACTTTGAAATAAACCAATTGAAAGCTGGCTGGGGTAATTTAAAGGATATCAATTAAGGATCTTCAAATCTGAGTGCAAATAATGACCATATGGGAATCTTTAAAAAAAGACAGACTTTAAAACTGCTGATGTTCATGGCCAGTTAAGTTTTCCTGAGAGGAGGCCGGGGACTCATTATTCTTAATAAAATATTCTGATTCCGATGTCCAGTCAGGTTTGGAAACCATTTCTTAATCTGTCTTAGATAAATATAAATGAAAAATCAGTAGAAGAATAACAAAGTGCAGCAAGGTAGAAGAAACCGAGAAAGAGAGGGTGTGAGGAGGTGACTAGGAAAAATCATTGCTAGAAAATACTAATGGGAAAAGAGGGAGACAGAAGGAAATTTTAAGCACCACAGCAAGCAGCTGCCAACTGCGATTTGTACTGACCCGGAAGAAAGGAACCAGGAGAACAATGTTTCCTAATCCGCAGGGGCTGCCATTACTCTTGTGTTTGTCATTTGTACACTAGGAGTAAATTAATTGTAATAAGACATTGTCAGTGAACAAATGTCTCCTGCTTGGAAAATCAGTGCTTCCGCCTTGTGCCTCCTTTTATGCTCTCGCAGGAGAACTGAACGCTATCTTGGGACAATATTCTATTCTATTGATATTATCATTTAATTATATCTCCCTCACCCCCAACCTTCTAAGCATTTAATGAAATACTTCCTAAAATATATGCCTTTCATAGGAACACATAAAACAGAAAACTAGAAATGTTTCAAATCCTTAGGATTCAAAACACCATCTCTGTCATGGGTTGCCCCCTCCCAGGTGGTGGTAAAAGTCATTGTATGACTCTTACTCAACAACATCGAGTAACAATTCAGTCTGAAAATACTGGGGAATGGAAATGCTCTCAGGTGACATGTCAAAATGAGAAAAAAAAATAAAGTAAGTTAGAACTACTTTTCTAAATATAACTAGGTACCTACTTTGCCTTTCAGAAGTTCTTGTCTGCTGTGGAAAGTTTTGTTTCCTCTTACATCCAAACTCTACCTTGAGCACTAGTGCTGTCAATGCAAAGAAACCTGTGTTTGTTTCTCCATGGAAGCAAGATCTTTCACCTTCTAGGTCTCAAGGTCTTTAGAACAAGACAGTAGTATAGACTTGCCTCATTGGTAAAATGAGCAAAATCAAAGTATCTACCATGTGAGAACTGAATGAGTTCCCACATGGACTGATATCTGGCCCATTGTAAATGCTACACAAATGTCTGCCGTGACTATCATAAAGATTCTCCTATGACTTTTAAGTTCTGTAAACAATTTTATTCATATTTTTATTTCTTCCTGTAACATTGATTGCCTTGTAGGGACACATGTTAAGTGACGTAATACCCTATATAGCAGTTGTCTCTTATTCTTAATATCCCCTGGTGCATTTGTGCTAAAAAATACCAAGTAGCAATTCAGTTACAGTCTTCAGTGTTAAAGAAGATCCAAGATAACAATGGAAAGGGAAGGGGGAAATGAGCTGAGAGGGACAAAAAGAAAACATATCCTTACTGAAAGAATGGCTCTCTGACGGGGTTGAGACTTCATAGAGCAGAGAGAGAGGGAGGGGCTTCTCATATGATATCAGCCAAATCGACTCCGTTGCCCAGAAAGTGACAGATACAGCTTCCAAAGCACTCTCTTCTCAGAAGTTGTAGAATTTCTTTAGATTTTCATTCCTCATCTATGTCTTTTGTCTTCTTGATTGTTCTCTACAGACTTCCCTCAACACCACCCACTTTGGCAATATTACTTTACTATCTTTAGAACCCTTCTCTGTTCTCACACTGTTGCTATATTATTGAGGCTCTGCCTATCCCCTTTTCCTGCTTCACTCCCTCACCCTGACACATGATTAATTGAACTTGTAGCTTTATGGCACAAGAAACATAGGATTCAGTCGGTTTGCGTTAAATTAGGGTCAGAATATCAATGATTATGTATCCTGATATAATACCATGTTTCCTGATGACACCAATTGTTTCCAAATAATGTATGTCTCACCTCTTTTTGTTTTATCTTTTTTTTAAATGATGAACACCTTATTATAATTAACTTTCTGCCTCCTCTGCCATGCCTTCCCTCTCCTACTGACTTGTAAAATTTGTTAGTTTTATCTTTATCATTTTTAAAAATACGTTTTTATGGATTTGAGAGAGATAGAACATCAGTGAGAGAGAAACATCATTCTGCTGCCTCCTGCACAACCCCTACTTGGGATCGAGCCCACAACTTGGGCATGTGCCCTGACCAGGAATCAAAGCAGTGACCTCTTGGTTCATGTGTCAATGCTCAACCACTGAGTCACATTTGCTGGACTATTTATCATTTTAGATGTCAGTTACCTTCTCAAAACAGCATCTTCTTTATTTAATGGCATCAATTAAAACATAAATTTTAGTAATGCATACACATCAGTGACAAAGGCAAACTAAAGGGTAGATAACATATTATTTTAAAGGCATGAGTGCAACTGAAGTGAAAGCTTACAATATTTTTTGAAGAGAATGGTGCTTTGATTTCCATTAAGAAAAAAGATAGTACCAATCTATAAGACTTTTATTTCAGCAACAATATTTTTTCTCAAGAAAACAAAGTCACCACTGTAATTCTAAGACAGACAAATTCTTTCCAGATATTTTCTAGGGGGAAAAATAGAGAAGTTAGATAACCTTGAGTATGACAATGATGTTTTTAGGTACAACACCAAAGGCATACTGCATTAAACAAATAATTGATCACATGGACTTCATTAAAAGTAAAAACATCTGCTCTGCAAGAGACAATGTAAAGATAATTAAAAGAAAAGCCACAGGTTGGGATTTAATGTTTACAAAAGATACATTTGATAAAGGCCTGTTAATCCAAAATATGCAAAGAACTCTTAAAATGATCAGAAAACAAAACACCTGATTAAAAAATAGACCCAAGACCTTAGCTAACATGTCACTAAAGAAAATATACAGACATTAAACAACATAAGACACTCCACATGATATGTCATCAAAGAAATGCAAATTAAATCAACAATGAAATACCACTACACACCTATTAGAATGGCCAAAATCTGGAACACTGACAAAACCATATGCTGGTGAAATGTGGTACATCAGAAATACTTATTCATTGCTGGTGAGTATGCAGAATGGTGCAACCACTATGGAACACAGTTTGGCAGTTTCTTATGAAACCAAATATATTCTTACCATATGATCCTTGGTATTTACACAAACAAGTAAAAAACTATGTTCACATAAAAACCTTCACACGAACATTTATAGCACTTTTATTCAGAATTACAAGCAAGTAGGTGAATGGATAAATAAACTGATACATTCAGATTCCAGAATATTATTCAGTGTTAAAAAGAAATGAGCTATCTAGCCATGAAAACACACAAAGGAAGCTTAAATTAATATTACTAAGTGAAATAAGTCAATGTGGAGAGGCTACTGCATGATTACAACCATATGGCATTCTGGAAAAGGCAGAACAATTCGGAACATTAAAAGGATCAGTGGTTGTCAGGGGTTGGGGAGGGAGAAAGGGATAAATAGGTAGAGCTCAGGGGATTTTAAGGGCAGTGAAAATTCTCTATATGATACTCTAATGATGAGTTATACATTAGCCCCAATCCACAGAATGTACAACACAACAGCAAGAGTGAACAGTTATGTAAACTATGGATTTCGGGTGATTAAGATGTGTCAATGCAGACTGACCATTTGAAACAAAGGTACCGCTTCAGAGAGGGATATGACTATAGAAGAGGCTCTACATGTGTGTGGGCAGTGGATATATGGGAAATCTCTGTATCTTTCACTCAATTTTGCTGTGAACCCAATACAACTCTAGAAAACTAAAGTCTTAAAAATATTTTCAAAAGTAAAATAAACAAATTTCTCCTCAAGGAGCCAAATGAAAGAAAACTTGATACAATATGGAGGAGAATCAACCAAAGCCTTCCCATTCTTCTTTACTCTGGCATCAACACAGATGCCATTTACAATGTATTGTTTGGTAGTAATGTCTTGATTCTCCAGTTTAGCCACTGTGTCCTATCCTATTCGGAGCTATTTGAATATAATTTTCCTCCTACGGTGAATTATTTATTACTTCTAACAGATAAAATATTTTTATCTCATAAATTCAATCAGGATTGACAATCCTTCTCCTGTTTTGTCAGTGAAAATAACAGGGAACTCTTATGGAGTAGAGGAGAGATGATTCCCAATGGAAATAATAATGGACCAAAAATCGGGAGTTGAAATTCAATTTTGACTATGCAAAAACCCATTTGTGTACATTGTCCACAGCCCATTAAAATGGGTTGTGCAGTCAACCACCTGATTATCTGGTCTACACAACTTTAATCTAAATATTTAGGCTGTCCTATTCGTGGCATTTCATAAATCCATGCTTTTCTGATTATATATTTAAGGTGGATTTATGTATAAAACGGTTGTTGAGTTTCACATTTTATCTATAGTTTACTGGATAAAGACCACATAATTAATTGTTTAAACCATGTATCCCATCAAACAGCTAATATTTGAGAGCCTCGATAGTGGGACTAGCGAGCAAGAGAGGCAGACTCCTTTGCCTAATCAATCTTACATTCTAGTAGGAAAGAGAGTCAACAAACAGAGAACAAACATATTAAAGTAGTACAAATGTTTGTCTCACTTGATGCCCTATCAAACTTCCTTTGTTTTCACATGATGAAAAGTGCGTGGCTTATTATATTCCGGTTTTTGCTTTGACAAATTAGAAAGCCGGAATTAAACTGAAGACTTTCTAGAGGAAGTTGGAGAGGACAGGTCTCCTACTTAGACCTCTAACGTGATGGAAATAGAAGCACGTCTCAGCTAGCAAAGCATTCTGCATTCCTGGTTTTGCATTCTGATGTAGTTCAGAACGCAAATGGCAGAATGACAGCATTCGGTTTGCAGAGTGTCCCAGTTCTCTCAGCACCAGTCCTACATGGTAATTGGAGAACAGCTTCCATTGATTCTCTCAGTCAGCTTATTCCAGTTCTACACTTGCAAATCCCTGAGCCACAGTAACGCAGATGGACGTTGTATTAATGAAGAGAAAATTGGCACACCGACGACCATGCTTCATTAAGCCAAAATGTATCACCCTTATCTCAATGATTCAAGTAAAAGATCCCCCAGTGTCAGCATGTCTTGCTGGCATCCTCTGCCCGTGAATCCCATGACATGTGTCACCAGACCCTCTGTTGTAGAATGTGTCCTCAGGTCATTTTAAGCCCAGATGCTCCACTGGTTTGCCCGGCTACTTTGGCCTCTGCTAATGCATCTGCATAGTTTCTGGTCTAGTGTTTCCTCCTAACCATGTCTATCTCAGCCAACCTGGACCCACAGAACTTTCTCTGAGTGCCTCATGTATTTTCAGTGGAAAACTTCAATATCTCCATATGATCTGGCCAAGGAGTTAGAGTTGGTGAAAAGAGCCCTGGGCGTGGAAACATAACACCTGCCTTTCAGACCAGACCTTGCCTGTTGTTACTATGTGACCTTGGGCAAAACAGCCTCTCTGAACTTGTTTCCTCAACTGTGGAAACGGGTGATTATGTTGATACTGCAGCATGCTTATGAGAACTCAGTAAAATAATGCATATGAAAGCATCGTGTAGCCCTAGCCGGTTTTACTCAGTGGATAGAGTGGCGGCCTGTAGACCAAAGGGTCCCAGGTTTGATTCTAGTCAAGGGTATGTAACCTCGGTTGCAAGCTCCTCCTGGGTCCGGACCCTGGTCAAGGCTCGTGGAGGAGGCAACCAGTTGATGTGTGTCTCTCACATCAATATTTCTCTCTGTCTTTCCCTCTCTCTTCCACTCTCTCTAAAAATCAATGGAAACATATCTTCAAGTGAGGAAATAACTAACTAAATAAAAGCATTGTGTAGATCCCTCTCTCTTCCACTCTCTTTAAAAATCAATGAAAATATATCTTCAAGTGAGGAAATAACTAAATAAATAAAAGCATTGTGTAGGCTACATGTTGTGATATATGTCAGTTGTCAGGGGAATCATCAGCACAGTTCTTCCATCATCCCAAGCCAATCATTGAGTATCCTTCCGAAACTTATTCCATCTATTTACAATTCAGCCACCTCTTAAAAAATGTTTTTATTGATTTTTTTTTTTTTAGAGAGAGAGGAGGAGAGAGGGATAGAGAGATAGAGACATAGATGAGAGAGAAAATATCATCGATTGGCTGCTTCCTGCATGCTCCCCTACTGGGGATCGAGCCTGCAATCCTGGCACGTGCCCTGACTGGAATTGAACCGGTAGCTTCTTGGTTCCTGGGTTGATGCTCAACTGCTGAGCTACACTGGCTGGGTTCAGCCATCTCTTTACACAGAGTATTTACCTACTCCGCACAGAGTAGCAAGCTTGCTCTTCAGAGATTCCTACAGCACTCAGATGTACCAACTATTTACAGACTGAAATTTCACTTGAGCTCTAGGGTTTTGGTTACTTAATATAAATAAGATCAGGGCCTAGCAGGATAGCTAAGTGGTTAGAACATTGTCCTGCTATGCCAAAGTTGCGGGTCTGACCCCTGGTCAAGGCACATACAAGAATCAATCAATGAATGCACCAATAAGTGAAACAACAGTTGACGTTCCTCTCTATGTTGTGTACCCAATTGCATCTGAAAATATAAATGCTATTTTTAGAAAACAAAAGAAAATGTTATTCCCCTTCTCCCTTTTCTTTCTCCTCCCCTCTTAGCCCCCAAATTTAGAAACACTTGCAACCAAATAGGCTGTTGTTTTTTCATAGTTCTCCCCAAAACACTTAAAAACAGTCAGAGGTGGTATGACCTTTCTAATCCCAGCATATGATGTCACTCCCTCCTCATGTCCTGTAGTCCTGATGCTTTGGGGTTTCTGGCAGATTCCTGGGTTTGCTCATTGACATTTCTGGACCTTTGCCGCTGCTCTACCTTCTGTATTAAATAGTCTTCTATCTTTAGTCAACTGTGTAAATCCCCAATTATAGATCAAGTCCAGGTCAGGCGATCCTGCTGGGATGCTTTCCCCACCAGACTGCTATGGGCACACACCTGGTCTTTTTTTTTTCCTTATGCTATCATGCTTTCTACTACAGATCTTTGTGGACAGTCTTTACTAGAATGCACTCTAATTTATTAGCAGCTTATTGTCCCATTAGTTTTGTTTATTAAGATAGAATGTGCGACTTTATCTTGATATCCCCAGTCTTTACTACAATGCCCGGAAAAGAGTGAATGCTTAATAAAGACTGGCTGGTGGTTTAATAGCAATTAACTAATTAGCCTCATATTATGCATATATTTGATTTTCAGTGAGTAATTAAAATTAAGGGGGTAGGGAACCAAGCCTTCAAATTAAATTATTTTTAAGATATTATATGTGTCTATTAGATCATATTTGCTAAATGTGTAGTTCAAATATTATGTATTCTTTCTGATTTTTCTGTTTTCTTTGTCTGTAATTATTGATTGAAGTATAATAAAATCTCATCACGCCACTGTATTTTCAAATTTATGTTTGTAATGCAATATTTTGCTCCTTTATAGTTTTAAAATTATTTCTAATGTGATTCTTATAAACTTTATGTATATATTTGGAAAAATTTAGTTTGACAATTTTTATTTCTATTGAAGAGTTTCCCATATTAATTTGTTAGGATAATGGTACTGGATTATTTTTTATCTTTTTTCCTTTTATTCTACTTATTATTATTATTACTATTTGACTCCTTTCTCTTTACTCTCCTGGATTCTTTTGATTAGTTGTGCTTTTCTCATTTAACTCAAATATTTCCCTCTACTGCTTTTGAAATTCAACATTTAATTTTTATTTTTTCAGTGTATATACTGGAAATTTTACATGCATACATAACAATATTTAAATTCATGGAGGGTTTGTGCACCACTTGACTTTTGATAAATGAACTTATTTGCTACCTATTAATTAAACATGTCTACAGCATGGCTCAAACATGTCATTTATCTTTTCAGGTTTGTTATTCTATTATTTTAACAAGACTGAAAACAGATGAAATCTAGCTTGTTCTGCAAGTTGGTGGTAAAGGCATGCTTCTTAGCTGAAGATATAATTGAAAGACTCAGCCATATTTGGTGTCTTTAAAAAAACAAAACCTAGATGAGAGGCAGTATTGAACTCAGGGCAAATTAATGATGAGCTAATGTTCAAAGTATTTTTCCAAATAAATACTTATTTAGGATTTCAGTATAAAATAAATAAAAGTATAGCGCTCTGTTTGAAGTAGCCCCCAGGAGCTCCAGAAAAAAAGTATTTGAAAAGTCACCATGCAGAGCTGCTACCATGAATGTAGCAAAAATGTGAGCATGCTGATTTTCTCCTACCCACCACCTGACTGATTTGTAGTTGGTAGGGGATTGAAAGGAATGTTTCAAAATTGTCACCTAAAGTCTGGCTGTTTAAAGCCTTGGGATTTCTTACTAGAAAATGAAAACCTTGAGAAAACAAATTATGGGATTTCACAAAATACAACTACAGCCTTCTCATGACATCGGGAAACATATAGCCACTGAAATGTTAAAATCATTTGTAATTGCCTATTAGAACACTGTGTTCTTGCTTAGAGATAGGCTAATTGTGGGAATGGGGCTCTCTCTGGTGTCTGAAACTTCAAACACAGGCGAGAACTCCCTACTATACCACTTCCCATCAGAGCAGGGGCTTCTGAATCCCACTTACTGGATGCTGCCTGGGACAGATGCTGGACTACCAGCAATTGAATGTCAAATGTCCATTAGGGTGTCGTAAGACAAGGTGATGAAATTTTGTTGCAGGCCCCACTGTTGGCACCCCATCTCTGGATAACACATTAAATACATAGTGTGGTGACTTCAGCGCTAATTGTGTGACTTTGGGCAAGTCTGTTTAATCTCTCTGTGCCTCAGTAACCCCTTTTCTCACAATGTTTTAATGGGCATAAAATGAGATGATATATGTAAACAGCTTCTCACAGGCCTGGGTTAAAACTCAACAAATTATACATATACATATTTTAATTTACATATAAAGTATGTGTATAATTCATATTTATATATTTAATTCATATATTCCCATATATAGTATTTATAAAAAGTCAAACATTTTCATAAAGTTTGTTGCTCAGGGACAAAATTATCTGAGAACACATAAGCATATGGCCCAAGCCAATTTTTCAACAGACTACCACAGTTATTGCCATAATCTTACAAATATGTGCTCCTTAAGGTAGTGTTACAAAGGCTGCACCAATCATGTGGTTCATAACCATACAAGGAAGAGGTGACACAAAGTCACATAGTGTGATGTCTGGGGATCTGGGTGGCCACTGTTCACAAGGCAGGTGGATATATTTAATATTTAGGACAGATTGCTGTGTGGTACAGAAATGTAAAAAGGTGTTCCTTAGGGGACCCTGGACTGTGTGACGGGAATGAGGTGGTCTCTTTCTACTGGAAAATGAAATTTCTATATCACGTTAATTTTTTGCAAAACCCTTACGTGTTCTGTAGTCACAGAACCCAAATTAATAAATTCCAACACAATGACAGAAGATCAAAATTCTAAGGGTAACTCTACAGTTTGGTGCCTGCTACATGTCCACATATTATATTCATTCTGCATTATAAGTTTTCAAAGTAATTTATAAGTATATAATTAATAACCATTCAGTTAAGAGTAAATAGTTATCTAGTATTCAAGTAGCATATTTTTGAGATTTTCACTTTTGTTTTTGAAACATTAATGAGAAGAAAGAGAATCCATATCATGTGGTGAAGGTGCTGGTCACATTCTAAATTCTGGACCTACCCCTGCATAGTTGGGCAGAAATGAGGAAACAGGGCCTATGTTGACAGATAGGTAAATTAAATAGAACTCGCTAGAGGTCACAAATGAATTAGGTGTAGTGATGCTATGTCATCCATCACCTTAGGGAAGGTGCCCAACAAGGGAGGTCATGTTTGATGTTAGGTGATTTGGATGAAGATAAGAAAAAGCAAGCTGAATTTAGAAAGTCTGATGATTCAAGGTCTGTTGGCCACTTAGGTGCAGAGGCAGGGAATTGGGAGGGAGTACACAAATGAGAACCATAACTGGGAAATAGTGTCTTTTCCTTCATGTCTCATATAATCCATTTAGAACCCAGTAAATATGTAGTAAAGACAGCTATAGCTTTTATTACTGGTTCAAAAAGAATCTCTTTCTCTCTTTACTCTTCGGCCTTATTTGAAGAAGAAAAAATTGTATTGAAACCCTCACTCTATTTTCATACCCAACAATGAAACCTACATCCCTCTTTTATCCCCTCTAATTGATTTGCTTGTATTTTTTACTATTTCAACATTTCCCAGTTTCTGAGTCACAATTTACATTTTTATATTGTTACTGTCACAGATGATTAGTCAGAATGAACTAAGGTGGAGTGTTGGTCTTGCCCTGCGGGCTTTGTGAGTAATTCCATTTTACCCTCTTTGTTGGAATCCCTCAACTCAGCTACTTCAGCTCTAGCTCTTTTTTTTTATCAGATCCTCCAGTCAATTTGCTGTCACAGTCTGAGTTGTAAAACAATTCTTCAGATGTTGATGAGAATTTAGATATTTGTTCTTCTCACACATTGCAGTATTCATAATAGTATCTAAATGGCAGTAGGAATTTTGATCTTAATCTATTTTCAAACCATGTATTATAATTTCACTACCTACCTCCAGTCTGTATTTGAGATGTTTTGTTCTTAATTTTGTTGGAGTTTTTATATTTTGCTTTCAAGAATTTCTGGGAGTCCATGTTATCCTGCTTCATTTCACTCTCAGTCCACATAATAGGTTGTCATCAGTTGCAGAGGGAGTTATAATTATATTAAGTATGTACTTAGTATTCATTAAACTCTCTGGCTCTATGGTTATGGACTCATCTTTACCATCTGTTCCACATGTGGGACTATCAGACCACTTAAGGCTCAGGGATTTACTCCATTAGTCATCCTAATAATTCTTCCTCAGCTATCCTTTTTTTATAGGTGTCTGAATAATTCTCTTTTTAGCAATGGTTTACATGGGCTTAAGGTTGTGGCTTACCATATCATATTGAATCTCTATTTTTTCCAGACTATGAGGTCATCAGACATTGGTAAAGGCATAAAACATCAATTATCTCTACTGATTTTCTCTCCAAACCACTTTCTGACCAGAAACGCTGCTCCCAAATTGAAAGAACAAGAAAAAGAAGGGACATTGTTTTCTACACTTCTTCCCACCTTCCCCTTCAGTTACTGTGAGTATATAGGTTTTATATAAACCTTGGGGTTGCCATATTATATCAATGAGTGCCTGTTCTATGAATACCTTAGAAGTTGGAAGACATCAAAGGAGAACTGTAAGCATAGAGTCCTATTACTTTGATGCCCAAAATTTGAGCACAATATAGTTACATGCGCCTCTGCTTATGAAAGTGGGTGCTTAGGAAGAGGAAACCACATGATTAAACAATAGACTAGAAATAAGCAAAATACACATTGAAAAGCCGATGTTCTAGATTTATGACAACTTATATGTATTTTTTTCTTTGGCTTCCATTAGCTTTTAGCAAATTCTTTAAATGATCCATTTATACCAAAATCGTTTTTTTTTAACTTTTAAACATCATATATGCCCAAGCTTAGACTAACATGTTTATTAATACTCATTTAAGGATATTTTTTCCATTGCTTTTTTTAAAAAAAAAGAGAGAGTGTAAGGGAGGGGGAGAGAGAGAAACATCCTGTGAGAAACACACATCGATTGGTTGCCTCCCGCACAAGCCCCAACCTGGGCCTGGGATAGAACCTGAAACCCAGGTCCGCATGTCCTTGACCCGGAATTGAACCCTGCAACTCTTCAGTGCACAGGCCAATGCTCTAATCACTTAGCTCACTGGCAAATTAATTCATACTGATAGAACAGATTAGTGGTTACTGAGTGAGAATGGAGGGCACATTAAAGGGAGTGATGGAGGGATAACAAATGGGCACAAGAAAAACTATTGTGTGTGATTAATCTACACATCTTTGACTTGTGATTATGTTTATGGGTGTGTACATATGTCAAACTTATTAAATTGACTCTTTAAATATGAGCAACTTATTGTAAATCAATCATACTTCAATAAATCTGTTTAAAAATTCTTAAAGTAGCCATAATTTTCTTAGAGAAGAACAATAACAGTAGGCTTGCACTACCCATACTTTGTAAAATGCTTCTCTAAATTAGTATTATATATATTTATGTAAAGATAGAAAAAATAGAGCAGTGGAATAAGAGAGTCTAGAAAAATATCAAAGCATATGTGGAGTCTTAGTTTATAAAATGAGTGTTACTCCAAAGGAAAACATTTTTCAATAAATCATGCCAGGGCATTTCATATCCATAAAAAATACAAATGAAATTTGGCTCTTACTTCATGTCATACACAAAAACTATTTTTTATGTAGAAGTTAAATAAGAGTATAAAGGATAAAACAATAAAGAATCTGGAGGACAATAAAGGAGAATATCTTCATGATTTCAGATAAGTACATTTCAAACAAAAGAAAAAGTCTACTCAGGAGATTAAGATGAATAAACTGAAATCCATTAAGATTGTGAAAAGGCAAGCTACAGTCTTCGTGAAGAAATTTTCAACACATAAAACACTGACATAATTAAAATATCTAAGATCTTCTGAAATTGGTAAGAAAAAATAGACAAGTAAGCAGAAAATGAACACATGACTTGAAGAGTTGCAAGAAATTTGAAATGGCCATAAGTCCATGGAAAGGTGGTCAAGTTCATTGTTGATCAGGAAAATGGAAAATATGACCACAATAGCATACCCTTTAGAATGACTAAAATTGAATCACTAAAATTTTAACACATTGGGAATTCTCATATATTGCTGATAGGGATGTAAACTGATACTGTTACTTTGGAAAGCTATTTGGCATTATCCACTAAATATGAATATGTACATACACTATAAGCTAACAGTTTCATACATATAAATATGGAATGATACACTCAAATCAGCTAGTGCTAGCTCAGAGAGCCAGCTGTTAAATTTCCAAAAACTTTGTGATCTGACTTTAGACCAGTGTTAATGGTAGCTAGCAGTTGGTCATAGTGGTAGTACTTACATTAGAACCTTGTTGAATACCATAAGTTGGAGTTCTTTCTCCTCACCCTAGAGAACCAGTACATATAAGTTGTGGTATATCTATACATTAGGATATTTTATGACAATAAAAATAAATTAACTAACTACAGCTGAATGCAGCCATAATAGTAACTTTTAAAAAGTTAATAAGATTAGTTACTTAATATGCCATCCCTCTCTTTTTCTTTCACTTCCTCTCTTAAAAATATATTTGTGTTTATATCCATAAAATATGTGAATACTTATTGAAATGTTATCTTTGTGTTTTTGCATTATAGGCTATTATTTCCTTTTTTCATTATATTTTATTTCTTTTATACTGATAAAATACTGCTTTATAATATGAAAAAAAAACAATAGAATCACCTGGGTTCTAAAAAAAACAGAATGGTAGTCATGGAAGTGTAGTGGGGATATAATTTTTTAAATTGATCAGATAGCATTGACATAGATCTTGAAGTCAGATGGATTGAATTAGATTCTGGTGTATGTCCAACAAGATGTGTGACTCAAACTTATTTAACCTTACTGAGATGTTTCCTTCAACTGTAAAATTGGAATAGTAATATCACCTACTTCATAGAATATTTATGAAGATAAAATACTTGTGCTTTGAATAGTGACCAGCTTAGAGCAGAAGTTCATATTTATTTGTAATGTATTCATATATGTTTACTTCCAGGTCTTTTAAGCAGTTTTTGATCTACTAGAAGATCCTCTAAAATCATTTATTTGAACTGTGGTAAAGATGGTACACCTTCATAATTAATAAGATACCACTGTTACTTAGTTTGTGGGCACAAGTAGGGAAATTTCAACAGTAGGATTTGGAAGTAACCAAAAGAGGAGGGTTTGATTGAATAGTTAACCTATACCTGAGGTTATTCAGAAAAATTTTACCAATTTATGTATGTGTGTTTGATTTATTTACCTGCTTCAAGTACTTGAAATGTGAGGACATTATGCTCACTAACACTTACATACAGCTCTTGGATGACTGACGAGTTTCTTTATAAACTCTGTTGCAGTTGTTAATTCTCTTTTTCTTTCTCTACTCTGTATAGCTTTCCATTTTAAAAAGGCACAGCCTGGTGAGTTAATCTACTGTAAAGGGGTAGTTACTCATCACTGATGTGTAATTTAGGTTCTGTAAGTGTAAGCACTGGCTCATTAAATGCAGCATCCATGCTTTAACTGAAAGAGTGCAATAAACTTTGATTCAGTCAATAAGCTGTTAATTAAACCTTCTTAATTTTTGTTATAGAAACATCCCACATACAAACACATTAAAAGAGAAAAAAAGTATTATAATATATATTTACCTACCTATGTGTGCCTATCATCAAAATGAGAATTCTAAATTACTGGGGTAGCAGCAGATTTAGAGGGATTAGTACAGAAACATGGGTAGGGTTTTTGTTTTATTTTTATATGTTTTCTGATTGTTTTTACCTTTAAAAGCAATTGGGATTTCAATCAGTGTATTTTAAAGAGTGTAAAATTTCAGGGGATACCATAATTTTTAAAAAAAATAGGTTGGCAAAAATGTGGAGAAATTGGAACATTCATATGTTGCTAGTGGAATATAAAACTATTCAGCCATTGAGGAAAACAGTTTGTTGGTTCCTTTAAAGTTAAACATAATTGCCATGTAATCCTTCATTCCCACTTCTACATATTCACCCAAAATAATTGAAAACAGTTGCTCAAAGAAGTTCACCTGTGCACATGTCCATAGTAACACTATTCTAAATCACCAAAAGGTGGGAATAGTGTAAGTGTTCATCAACCCAAGGATCAATCCAATGGATAAACAAAGTGTGGGATATATGCACAAGAGAATATTATTCAGCCATAAAAAAATGAAGTCTTGATACATATTACAAACTGGATGAACTCCAAAAACTGTATAGTAAGTGAAAGAAGCCAGACACACACAGTCACATATTGTATGGATCCATTCATATGAAATTGAGAGAGAAAAAGTTAGGTAGACAGGGGCGGGACCATGGGAGGAGGAAGTGAAACCAGGAACCCAACTGGGCGGAGCTACTAAGACACCCCAACTGGGTGGGGAAGGAAGGATGCATGGGAGAGGCATGAACTTTAAAATATATGGATATTGCTAAGATAGACAGCTTGCAATAACCAATTAGGAACTAATAAGACTAGTTTCCACCCCCTAATTTAAAAGGCATGCACTTCCTCTTGCCCTTCCTTTCTCCCCTGGCGCAGAGCACAATGAATACCTGACATTTCTGTTGCAGGGGAGCACATCCTCTGAGCCCATGTGTTTTATGGCCATGTGGGCCTCCACACATGGACTATCATACTTTAATTAGCTTGGATACTAAACTACTCCCAAATGTAACATGGGAAGGAAGCTCTGGACACTGGCCTGCTCTGGAACCCTAGCTGCACCTGTCCAGGACTGGCTTCTCACAATAAACTTTGAATCTATTAATTGTTTTTGTCCATGATTTTATTCTTCGATTTTCAAAGACAAGAACTTGGACTCAAAACATACACATTTTTTTGTTTCAAAATATCCAGAATATGCAAATCTATAGAGACAGAATGAAGATTGGTAGTGATCCGAGGCTGAGGGAAGAGAAAAAAATGGGTGAAACGGCTTAATGTGTATGGGGTTTTATGCTAGAGTGAGGGAACTATTTTGAAATTAGAGAGAGGGGTGGTTCCCCATTGTGAATGTACTAAATACCACTGAATTGTTCATTTAAAGTGGTTAATTTGATGTTCTATGAATTTCGCCTCAACAAATTATTTTTAAGATTTTAGGGCCTATAAAATATATGTTAACCTATAAAAATTGTTATATTCCTATTGAAAAATTTATTAAGCAGTTGTGTGTTTATGTGGTATAGTAAGATGATTACCTGATTGGATGTAGATCAGATGGAAGACTTCCATATTCAAACTATTTACCCTTGCATGGTTCCTGACACAGGGCAGAACCTGGACTTTAGCCATTGTTGCCTATTTTTATTCTCACAAGTTTGCTACATCCCTGATAGTCATTGTTTTGAAATATAATGTCCCTTAGCCTAGTGATTGAATTTATTTTAGCATATATTTTCCTATAATTTTCAGTATTTACCCTAAGTCCCTAGAGAAGGTCAATGAGAGACTTTAATAGTCTTTTACATAGACTTTCAAGAGTCTAATTGGTTCTACTGAAGAGATGTCTAGTGCTCGCTATCAAACCAATTTTACATTTCACAGATGAGATTTTTTGCTTACTGCACTGTAATATATTATTTCAAGACTATCTAAGTACTATAATTTCTGTTTTATTAACCAATTTACTTAAATTATTATTTGAGGAGTCACCAGAGTACACTGTTTTTTATATTCTACATCTTGCTTTTTACATTCAATGATATATTTAAAGAATTACTACAGTTCACTGGTTGTCAGGCCACCCTCAGGTTCTGGACCATCTGTTCAAATCCAAATTTTACATCTCCTAAGCAGAGTGAATTTAATTAAGTTACTTCACATCTTCGAGCCTGTTTTCTCATATGTGAAATAAAATAATATTTTTGTCTATTGTACAGGGTTTTTGTGAGGATTTAATACACATAAAGCAGGTAGGACAAACCGAAGAACATATATAATATATAAAGATAAAAAAATCATAAACTAGTTCTTAGCAGCTAATAATTTATAAATAGTAGAATATTATTAATTTTGACATTCTATATATTGACACTGTCTCCCTCCCACTCAAGCATAACCATAACAACTTTTGTGTCTTTTTTCTTTTCATTTTAGTGTTGCTGTATATTATGGACCTTTATTGTTGAGTTTGTGTAGTTTTGAAATTTATATTAATGGAATAATGCTTGAATACTCTGTATCTTGCTTTTTACATTCAATTATACGTTTCTGTTATTTATTTATGTGGCATTTGAGGAGGCCATTCATTTTCACTTTTATATAGTACTAGAGGCCCAGTGCACGAAATTCATGCACTTGGGCTGGGTCCCTCAGCCCAGCCTGTGCCCTCTTGCAGTCTGGGACTCCTGGGGGGATATCCGCCTGCTGGCTTAGGCCCAATCCCCTGTAGCAGCAGTCAGACATCCCTCTCGTAGTCTGGGAAGCCTCACTCCTTACCACCCCCTGCAGCGGAGATGGGAGAGGCCCCCGCCACTGCTGCTGCACTCGCCAGCAGTGAACCTGGCTTCTGAGCAGCGCTACCCCTGTGCGAGTGCACTGACCACCAGAGGGCAGGGCAGCTCCTGCTTTGAACGTCTGCCTCCTGGTGGTCAGTGCACATCATAGCAACCAGTCACTTGACTTCAGTCAATTTGCATATTAGGATTTTATTATATAGGATTGCACTGTGTGACAAAACATTTATTTATTCTTATTTCTATGGTCATTTTGGGGTTTTGTAATTTGTGGTCCAGCAATGCTACACACATTTTCTACAGGTCACTTGCTAGGCATGCTCAGCAGTTTTCTAGGTAACTACCTAGAAATAGCTCCTCAGTCCTGAATTTGCAACATACACAATTTCACAAGATAATGCTAAAATGTTTTGCAAGGCACTGTATTATTTTACTTTCCCACCAGCTAACATGTGGCACCAGCAGACCTTCCATTAAAAGAACAAAACAAAAAACTTGTCTGTGCGATTGAACCGAAGCAGTTGAAACGTGTTGTTCAAGGGTCAACTTTGTAGTCATAAATTATAATTTCTCTTAAATTAATTGAAACAATTTCTGCTCAGTACATTTTACTTCTAGTTTGACAATGACAATTGTGTTTGGGTATTGAAGAAAACAAGGGTTAAATTGTTAGTTATAGCACTAAAAATATTTAAGATATTTGATTAATGAATTTTTATGTTCTTGTCTTAGTTTCCATAAATGTTCTATGGCAATACTCTTAGTCATCCCATAACTTTTTTGAGATGTTTGGATGACACACGCATATTTCCTAAGCATCTTGGAATTAGGTAGATAATGTGCAATTTAATTTCACTTGGTAAGAAGAGTAAGACAGTGTAAAAGCTGCAACAAACTACAGGTGGCTTTTAAATTTGCTCTCACTTCTCAGAAAATTTAAAATTGGTGACAAAGAATTTCTTGGCAATTTATAAAAAGAAAATTGATATTAATGTTTTTGCTTCTTGAAGGAATATTCAATAATGAAAAACAGCTGATATCCAAAGTTTTCCACCATGATCTAACTGCCAGAACATAGCTTAAGTGGGATTTTGCTCTGCTAAGGCTCCTAGAGGTGAATTTGCTTACAGGCCTGTGGAAAGCTTTTTGGATACAGCCTCTTGCTGGAAGCTCAAAATTATTTAGTGCTGACTGTAATTGCATCTTGGAGGAGGTAACTGACAGCATGTTGACTCGTAGTACCAAAAATAAAGCTTTTAGGTTTCCTGCAAACGCATTTTAAAATACTGGCTTTTGCTTGAAGATTATCTAGCTTGCCCAAGAATACCTGTTTTTCTGTTTTTTTAAATAAGAATATATATCTGTGTGTGTGTGTGTGTGTGTGTGTGTGTGGTGTGGAATCTTCTTAAAAAGAATATAAGAATTTGGAAGCTGAAAAATTAGGAGAAAAACAGTTGAAGATAATTCAAAATAGTTTTGTTAGGAATGACATGTTAATTTCCCACTGGCATCATTCATAACAACTTCTACAGACAAAAATTACAAAGTCATCAGGATGTTCAGATGTATGGAAATATAAAGTTGATGGCAATTTCTTATTTTTAGCATATTATGTTCAATGTTATTTCCTTTACAACCATAAAAATTATAATCATTATTTTATGACTAGTCTGTTTTTGTCTCAGAAAACTTATTGTTTTATGTTAACTATCCTGATTATGATTTGCACAATATAGGGAAAAATCAGCATAATCTATTAGAATATACTGCAATGAGATTATTGTATTTTATTTTTATTAACAAGACCAATTATGCCCTAAAACTGGTAGGAAAATGAATCATTTGTCATCATCACTTTCATGAAAATGAGTGTTTTTCATCTTGAATCCATTTATTCAATCTAGCTATGCATCATTCCTGATATTTTTTTTTTGGTGGGTAAGACATTGCAGAGATAAGCTAAGCTTGAAAGCATAATTTATTTCTTATTTTTAATAAAACCAGGTTTGGAACTGGAAGCTAATACTTGGAGAGTTATACTATTCTTTACTATTATATCAGACTGTGAAATTTGTTGTATTTTACTGTGTTTGCTTTCTTTGTTATCTCAGTATTACATATGACTTATGTATAAAACCACTCCATAAATAGTAGAAAACTTTGACATTATAGTTTTCTAAATTTCTAAAAAAACATTTTTTATATATATATTATTGATTTTTTACAGAAAGGAAGGGAGAGGGATAGAGTTAGAAACATCGATGAAAGAGAAACATCAATCAGCTGCCTCCTGCATGCCCCGCACTGGGGATGTGCCCGCAACCAAGGTACATGTCCTTGACCGGAATCGAACCCGAACCCTTCAGTCCACAGGCTGATACTCCATCCACTGAGCCAAACTGGTTAGGACTCTAAAAACCATTTTGTGTAGTCATCAATAAATTATGAATGGTTATTCATTAACTAAATTAACCCTAATTGTCTTGCATTTGTGTGTGCATAACTATCATTCTACTCTACTATCTATCAACTTCATACTGTCCATTTATGTATACTTAGAAAATATAGTACATAAGTAGAGACACAAATATTGAGAAGAGCAATAGTAAAATAGTAGAAATATTATTCTAAGGAAAGGGAAAATCTGCTGTCTGTTATTGGCCCTCACTTAAATAATATATTGATAATTATTAATTTTGATATTAATGTAAAAATACCACATATATGCTCAGAGGAAAACATTTTTTTTAAACCCTCATGCGAGGATATTTTTTTCCATTGATTTTTAGTGAGAGAGAAAGATAGAAACACATTAATTGATTGCCTCCTGCTCATGGCCCTACCAAGGTCCAGGACAGGGAGGAGCCTGCAACTGAGGTACATGCCCTTGACCGGAATTGAACCCGGGACCCTTTGGTCTGCAGGCCTACGCTCTATCCACTGAGCCAAACTAGGGCAACATTATTTTTGTATTAAAAAAATCTTTATCTAAACTGAAGTTTGGAGATTATTATTACAGCAATAAAGACTCCAAACAAAAGTATGCAAAAGAACACCTTGATTTTTCACTTTTAATTGGAATCGCTTGGCATCACATTGACACCGCTACATTTTGAGCTTGAGAAACCACAATAAGCTAATCAACCTCATATTATACCTCTGCTGTATAACACCGTCCCCAACTAGATCAGAAAGATAATGAAGTGAAAAAGGTCATTTTCATGAATGCAACCAGTGCTTTACAAAGGAGTTGTATGATGTAT
>NW_006383011.1:19856852-19866609 GCF_000327345.1 Myotis davidii | reverse complement strand
TCCCACACTGTCCTTCCCTCTGCTAAGAAAATGTAGCTCAGTGACTTTAGTTTAGATTCAAAATTAGAGTCTTCTTATACAGGTGAGAGACTCAAGTTAAGAGTATTATTAATTCAATTCATATTTACCATCCATTTGGTTCTAACACTCTCCTAAGTCTAGTTATTTATTTTTAAGGGCATTAATTAAAATTAAATAAATTAATTGCAATGTTTCCAAAAGAACTAACAAGGCTGAACATATTAAAATGAAACATTCAGAATCTTCTTTAGAGATTCAAAATAGATAAATCATTACATATCATGTTAATTTTTTTCTAGTATAATCGTTTTATTTGTAGCCAACCATCATGTTCTATTCAGTATGTCCTAACCATGTGCTGTTAGAGGGACTGCTCTTCCTAACTTTAATCCTAATAAAATTTATAAGATTCTTAATGCAAAATTCCACAAAAATTATCAATTTTTTGTTCCAAACCATGATTTTGAAAAAAACAACCCTGTACGCAAATACCAAACTATATATTTTGTAGACGTATTGATGAAAATAATCCACTTTCACTGAAAGCAAATTTATACAAGTTTGTAAATGTTGAATTGTCCTAAAAAATCATAAGCAAAATGTCAACATACATAATAAAATTTTCAAAATAATTAGCAATTTAAAAACACATTAAGGAGAAGTAAAAATTGGTAGTTACAAAATAGTCACGGGGATGTGAAGTACAGCATAGGGAATATAGCCAGTAATAATAACTATGTATGGTGCCAGGTCGGTACTAGAAAGACCAGGGGGAAGAGTTTGTAGAGTATTATTGTCTAACTTCTATGTTGTACACCTGAAACCAATACGAAATAATATTGAATGCAAATATTAATTAGACAGTGAACTTTAAAAAGCCATTTTAAGGAGAGATCTGGACTATCCTATCGGCTATTAGGCTTACCTTCCTAGAGGCATTGTAGCATGGCAATGTGTGTAGTCTAAGTCTGAGGTTTTATGTGCTCTAGCAAAAGTGACAAGGTTAACCACACCAGCTGCTCTTTGCTTTTTCTCCTGTACAAACATCTGGAACATCCCTTTTCCTGACTACGTTTAGTGTTGCACTTATTATATTTTGTGAAAAGTACTTAAATCACATAATTATTTTTAAATTCCTAAATATTAATAAGGCTTAATTCCTCTTATTGTTCTATAGTGAAGAGGTTTTCCCTTGACTGTATCAATAGTTCTCTACCTACTTCACCATCCTTCAGAGGACATGATCTTATTCATAAGATGCTTTATTTCTTCTTATTCTTTTGTAGATTTTTTATTTTTATTTTTTAATACTGGGGATAATTACCTTTGGGCAATTAGGATGAATGGGTCTCCTCCCTCTAGCTCTTTTCTCAGTCTGAAAACACCAAAAAGCAAGCATGGCAATTCTCTGATTCTGGTAAACTGCTAAATCCAGAACTGCTTCTGCACTAAAGGAATTATCTGCATACTTCTGCTGGGCTTTCTCCAGACCTTGCCATTCACCTGGTCTCCAAATTGGGGAATGGTTCATGAGATTTAAAAATATACGTGCACCTATCTTCACCTCTACCAGGAAGTCTTTCTGTGAAAGAAATATGGAAAAGAGTAGCAAACCCCGGAACCTTCTGTCATTTTCCCCCTGATATGTTATTTTTCAAAGATGATGGTATAAATGTATTTTCTTTCTTTGGCTAACCGCTAGTACACAGGAATTATAATTTTATATCATTTAATTTTGAGGGGGCGTCTACGACTTAGTTTTACCTGATTATGTGGAATTATCGATGTGTTGAATAAACTTTCAAAAATATGCTTTTGTGGAGTTCAGTATAAACGTCTAACAATATCTGGTCATCGAAATTTCAGAAGGGTGTGGTAGTCAGACTTCTGAGAACGACCTTCAATCGTCCTTGCTCTTGTATAATTCCCTCCTCTGTGATATAATGTGACATTTCTCCCATTACTATATATGTTACATAGCAAAGGGATTTTTGCAGAAAATAAGTTGATCCAGTTTCCTTAAGATACAAAGGTTATGTGGGTTTAGCCTGGTGAAACGAGGTGAGCCCTTTAAAAGCAGAAGTTTTCTGTAGCTGGTGGCAGAAAAAGAGAGATTTAAGTTATGAAAAGGGCTTGATGGGCCATTGCTGCTGGGAAGATGGAGGGAACCTTTGAGAAAGAATGCAGGTGGCCCTAGCTGGTTTGGCTCAGTGGATAGAGCGTCAGCCTGTGGACTGAAGGATCCAGGTTTGATTCCCGTCAAGGGCACATGCCCGGGTTGCGGCCTCGATCTCCAGTAGGGGGCGTGCAGAAGGCAGCCGATCAATGATACTCTCTCATCATTGATGTTTCTATCTCTCTCTCCCTCTCCCTTCCTCTCTGAAATCAATAAAAATATATTTTAAAAAAAAGAATACAAGAGGCATTCAGGAGCTAGGATTTGCTGATAGCCAATAAGCAGAAATATGGCATAAGACATACAGCCCCAAGGCATTAGATCTAGCAACCATCTGAATGAGCCTTCAAATCAACTAGTCCCCAGAGCCTCCAGATAAAAGCCTGCTCTGGCTGAAACTTTGATTTCAATCATTTGAGACCCTAACCAGGGAACCCACACGAGACCATCCAGACTTTTGACCTACAAAATTTTGAGCTAAGAAACACGTTTTAAGTGGCTATGTTTGTGATAATATGTACTGCAACAATGGAAAACAAACACAAGGCACATTCAAGACACTCTGGACATGCCTATCCCAGTAGAAATATTAATGTCTAAAAGTTGCCATGCACCAGATTTAGGAACCAGCTTCCTTTTGCATGTGACCACATTTACTTCTACTGTTTTCTAACTTCCAACCCCCTTCCTGATGCTCTTAAGAACTCCTCTCCCGCTTAGCTCCTACTGTCTCCTGCCTCATCCACCAACCTCAATATCCATCAACTCTCTGGGCAGATTTGTACTTCGCTAGGAATTGTCTCTATCCTGTCCCCTCCCTTTTTTGGTCCTATATGTTCCTCTTTCTTGCTTGTTTTTATCCTGCCCCATAGCTCTGTTGAGTAAGGAGAGTGTGAAGTTTATTTTGTCACTTTTCCAAAAGTTTCGTTTCTATTAGAAATAATTAATCTTGTACTCTGACAACACATACAAAACAACTGTAGCTATTTAAAGTGCAGTGAAGCCCAGCATGCATTACTTTGTCAAACAAGGCAGGGCTTTTCATCATTTTAAAATAAATATCTTTAGTTATAGATATGCACAGTTAATTTTATTCAATAAGGAAATAATTTAAGTCCTTCAAATTGTTCAAATGGGTATTTAGGATGCTCCAGGAGACACAGCCTCACTAATTTCTATGTTTGTGTGTTTAGTTTCATACGTTTTGTTTAATTGACCCAGGCATCATACTCTGTAAAAATGTACCCAAGTGGGCAAAAAATTGTATTTAAAATAAAGCAACAGAAACAGTAATTTATCACATCGTTGAGCCCTTTCGTTATCTTTCCTCCAATACAACCCAGAACATTGTTTAAGTAGGGGAGGTACAAATGTATAAAGAGCTCAAAGACATATGAGAAAGAAAGAATGACATTACAAGCAGGAAATATTTTTCTTTATTACCCAAAATTTGTCTTACTAAGTTTGAAAGATTTGTTATTAAAGAAAAAAATAAAATGTCTAATAAATAAGCAGGCATATAGAAAAAGTGTGGTTTCTGATAGCTGACTCATGCTTGAAATAAATTTGTATCAATGGCTATTTCATATGCCTTTAATTATTTAAAATTAGTTCTATCTTATTCACAATCAGATAAGTATGGAAATAAGATGAATTTCATGTAGCATAATTATATGTTACAAAAATTATATCCATGTATTCTCTGTTTTCCCTGAGTATAATACTGTTGGAGTCACAGAATATCACAGATAATGTGAGGCACTATTGGAAATACAGTAATTTATGGAATGCATATTCACATTGTGTTTTCTCCCCAGTAAGTCCTGTACTATTCCAACACAATCCTGTGAGTAAAATTCACAAGGACAGACTGTGTCGACAGAACGGTACTTGGGAAGGAAATTTAGACATATGAAGTACAATTTGTTTGGAACAAAAACTTGCACAAAATAATTGTCATTGGTATCAAAAATAAGACTAATTAGCAAACTTATATAAATGACTTCTATCTCAGAACCATTAATGTTTGAAGTTGGTGACCTTAAAAATGATTAAGATGCCACCCCCTATAAGCAGGGCCACGTAAATTACATGAAGCAGACCTCCCACCAGTTAAGTCCTCAAATACGAAGTAATGTCTCATTTCACACCTGACTTCCTAGTAGCCTTTAAAGGTCTTTTTCAAAATTGTTCAAAATCTAGACTATCTTTCCTCAGCTTAGGGTACCCTGGGAGGAAAAGTCAGTGTGGCTACACCTGGATCAAAATGGGGCAGAAGCCATTTAGGAATCTACAAAAACAAATTATGTATTAACGCCTTCATTTATTCAGCACTCCATCAGGCATCCTGATTTCAAGAGTTGTTATGTTGTCATGGATTTATAAATCCAGTATAATTTAAATGTGTATGTTTTCTTTTCCTCTTAGATTATAAAGTCATGAGAACAAAGGTTAATTGATTCAGGTTTGTCTGGATACAAAATTCAAGAGTGTGTTTGTGTCATTGTGATACTGTTGTATTTCTTTAATTAGTTGCTTTTAAGTTGTTATTCAACATCAATTATGCACATCTAAAGGGCAGAGCTGATTTATCTGTAATTCTCTTAATATAGCATCATGATAAATCGAAAGCTCATTAAGCGATTTTTGTTGTTGGTTATATGTTATTGTTTGTAGTAGTTTTAGAGGGAGAAGGAAATACCAACTAATGAAGGTTTGTCATTCTTTGCCTTTGGATTACAGTCAAGATTTTACATAGACAGTAGTGTATCAAATTAAATTTATTTGGGATCTTCACATTTCCCAAATAAATGTTCAGTGACATTTCTAGTATCCTACTTGTGTGTCTTCTTATTGCCATGTCTGATGGCTATAGACATAGGAATAGTTTTTTCAATTAATGTCTAATTTATTTCTCCTAATGTATTTCTCTTTTAACTAGAGCAGGGGTCCTCAAACTACGGCCCATGGGCCATATGCAAATACAAATATTGTATTTGTTCCTGTTTTGTTTTTTTACTTCAAAATAAGATATGTGCAGTGTGCATAGGAATTTGTTCATAGTTTTTTTTTAACTATAGTCCAGACCTTCAACAGTCTGAGGGTCAGTGAACTGGCCCCCTGTTTAAAAAGTTTGAGGACCCCTGAACTACAGGTACATAAAGGTAAATAGAATATGGTTATTGTCCTTGAGGACTGAAAAGTCCAGTGAGAAAGACAAGTTAATGTAACATTAAGCAAAATAAACACCACGGCCCTTAGTGCACTATTGCTAAAATTTGAGTCACATATGTATTGGATAAAAGAGCTAATTCTCTATATAATTAAACATTATTGTACTTATTTTGATATTCTATATTGTTAGTGTTTCATCTAGGTAACTTTCCTTGATAAAATCATGATAAAATATCTTTATCTCTTTTAGAAGTGGTGTTCAATTTTACTGTGCATCAAAATTCCTTAGCAAAAATATTATATTTCTTGGGAAGATAATATCATTTAATGCTAAACTCCTAACATGTCCTCAATTATTCTAAGTGTGAAGAATTCTTTAAGTCAAAAGAATATAATAAAGTTCATAAACACTTGATCTCATTAAAATGGTGTTTTATATAACCATATTACTTTTTTATATTTAAGCAAACTTCTTGGTGAAATTTAGTGCTGGTGATGAAGTTGATGTTAAGGGAATAAATCAAATGGTTCCTCTCTCTCTCTCTCTCTCTCTCTTCTTTAATCCTGGGTAAAGCTCTTAACTTGCCCTGACTCCTTCATAAATTTCAGGTCTTTTTTCTCTTTTAACATAATTATATAAATAAGACCACTTTTTCTTTCCCCACTACAAATGGAGAGATTACCAGCCCCTGAGATGTAGGAGAAATACAACTTGGTTGGAATAAAATGACTGGGGTTTAAAACACAACTCAGTCATACTTCTCTGTAAGAATAATGGAGTGGGTTCTTTAAGAGTTTGAACTCTGCAGCCAGGCTGCCTGAATTTTAATCCAAGTCCTGCAACTCCACTAGCCAAGTGACCTAGGGCAAATATTATCTTGACTAGGGGCCCGGTGCACGAAATTCGTGCACTTGGTGTGTGTGTGGGGGGAGTGTCCCTCAGCCCAGCCTGCCCCCTCTCACATACTGGGAGCCCTCAGGCATTGACCCCCATCACCCTGCCTGGGCAGGGGACCCCCATCTCCCCCCGATCACTGGTTCTGCCCCCAGCCCAGGCCCCAGGCAAAGGACCCCCTAGCTCCCGGGACTGCCAGCTTCGACCATGCCCAGCTCTCATCGCTGGCTCCACTCCTACTTCCTGCTATCACTGGCCACGGTGGCAAAGGCGCCTGATTCTCCGATCATGGCTGGGGGGCAGGGCAAAGGCGGCCCTGGGGGCTCTTAGCACCCCCCTGGGTTTCCGATCACTGTCAGTGGCAGGGGGCTTCTTCCTGCTTTCCCTTTCACCTCCCTGCATTGTGCCTACATATGCAAATTAACCGCCATCTTGTTGGCAGTTAACTGCCAATCTTAGTTGGCAGTTAACTGTCAATCTTAGTTGGCAGTTAACTGCCAATCTTAGTTGGCAGTTAATTTGCATATAGCCCTGATTAGCCAATGAAAAGGGTATTGGTCGTACGCCAATTACCATTTTTGTCTTTTATTAGATAGGATGTGCCTCAGCTAGTTCATCAGTAAAATAATTGTAATAGGAGCTAAAATCAACTAGAGTTTTTGTGAGGCTTGATTACATGGATTCATGTAAATTATTTAGAATAATGTCTAGCATAGAATAAAAGTACTATGCATCTCTGCTAATAGTTAAAGCTACTACTTATATCTCTAAAATGGCAGATTTTGCTATCTACACTGAAAGGCGGGAATTCAATAAATTTTAATTGCATATGAAGCCAAACCCCAGACTGAAGGATAATGTAGTGCAATCTCTAGACTTATTGGTATTTTAGTAGTGTGTTCTTTACATAGAAAGCTGTATCACTGAGTGTCTTTCACCAACAGATTCCTTAGGCAACAGAATAAAATTTTTTAGGGTATACCCTTTGGGTATCAAAATGAAGATGATGTTGCTGGGCCATTGTTCTCCAAGCTGAACTCAGGCATCTTTGCTCTCTGAGATCTTGGCTGCTGAAAGGAGGAGCTTCTATCTAGAGGAGGACTGGTTTTCAGGCAAAATTAGAAGCATAGCTCTGTCCCCAGTTGGTCCATGTTAGGTGGTATGGCTGAGTATGGAAGATGATGCTGAAGCCTGTGACCCAGGCTCCCTAGAACCTACTCTACTTATACTTCCTAATTCACTCCATAACCCATGTCCCAACACATCTTCTAGCCCAGGGGTGGGCAAACTTTTTGACTCAAGGGCCACAATGTGTTCTTAAACTGGACCAGAGGGCCGGAACAAAAGCAAGGATGGAGTGTTTGTGTGAACTAATACAAATTCAAAGTAAACATCATTACATAAAAGGGTACGATCTTTTTTTTTTTTTTTTTTTTTAGTTTTATTGATTTCAAACAGGCCGGATCCGGCCTGCGGGCCATAGTTTGCCCATGGCTGTTCTAGGCCCTAAGAACAGAGAAGAGACATAAAAACTTTAATTCTAGGTGGGGAAAGCACATAATAAACACAATTTAATTGTATGACTAATGTTAACAAATGGTAAAAATTCCGGAAAAGCGAGGAAGCAGCACCTGGGGTGGGGGCTGTAAGTTTATGAATCTAGCATTGGGAAAAACTTCTCTAACTTTTGAACAGAGACCTTTGAATAACAAAGATGGAGTTACACTTTAAAAAGGAAGGGGCAGTTGGAAGAAACGCACCATTTGGGGGAGAAAACAAGAATTAAGTGTTAAATGTCTCTTAGACACCTGTGTGGAGTAGGTTGTTAAGTATCTGAATATGGAGGACTGGGGATAATTCTGGCTGGAGATATAAATATGATACTTATCGGTATATAACTAGTATTTAAAGCCATGAGGCTAGATGAGAACGTAAGGGAGGGAATGAAGTTAAAAGAAGAGCATTGAAGAAGGACTAAGTAAAGGTAAAACAAAGTGTGTATTTGTCCTATTCTTATATTCATTTAACAGAGATGTTTGTTTAAAATAACAATAGCAACAATGTATTTGATTATGTATGCTTATGTATGTATTATGCATGCTTCTGTATAAGTGAAATGAATGACAGCAATGATACAAGGAATGGGAGGGAGCAATTATAAGATACACTACCTGTGAAATGTAGAGTGTTATGTAAAAGTTGGCTTGAATTAGTTGTAAACATATAAAGCAAACTTTAGTTCAATAACTTAAAGAAGTTTGAAAAGAAGTATAACTGATATAAGAAGGGAGAAAAAATGTTACATAAAATACTCAATTAAAAACCACAAAAGGAAGAACAGTGAGTGGAAGACAACAGGAAACAAAGAATAAGTTCAACAAATAAAGATAACAAATATGGTAGCTATTAATCCAACTATATTAGTAACTATTTGAAAATCAATAGTATAAATGCATCAATTAAAAGACAGAGATAATCAAAGTGGGTCAAAAATCAAGTCCCAACTATAGGTTGTCTATATAAAATTGATTTATAGATGTTTTAAAATTTCATATCCGATATCCTTTCGGTTAAAGAGTTATCAAAAATATTTCTTAATTTCCAAAGATTATTCTTTTCTTTAAATTATTGAATCATAAGACAATACATTCTATACAATCTATACTCCTTAAATTCTATCAAGATTCAATCTCCTTCTAAAACTCATTTTCTGAGTGTCTGTCATACTTGCAGGAGCCCCTGCCCATCGCCTGAACCCCTTTAGGAATGTAGGTTGAGCTCATCTCTGTGGCTTGTGTAGGAATAAAATCCTGCCTTGTTGCCTGTGACTGGCAGTCCCTGCCCCTGAAAAATCACTCTACTGGTTTCCTGCTAAAACTCAGTTCAGATCCAGCATTCTTTTAGAGTCTACTAAAATCAAAACGCTCCCTATTGCTTGATTTTTGCACATTCCTACATCTTTTGACAAGTCACTTTATCATTCTATGGCTGGCCAATCACTGGGTTTAATACTCTTCAGCAGACCTACTTCATTCTGGTTAGGTCAACCCTGTGATAAGACCCAAGCCTGTGTCCAGCATCTATAACTAAGAGGATGCTATGAGAGAGAGAGAGAGAGAGAGAGAGAGAGAGAGAGAGAGAGAGAGAGAGAACCCAAACCAATGTATTTTTTCACAAATTTTCTGTGGGTTGATATTGAAGTAAGCCACAATTAACTTGAAATTTTCATTTTGCTCTAAAACTATTCTCCCCCTGAACTCAATTTTCCCAAGGCAGATGTTAATTTTACTATCTCTGTACTTCATAAGTCTATGATTTTGACAAGTGAGGGGGGAAACCCACAAACAATATAGATTACTTAATTATGTCAGATTTCACCAGAAAGACAAAAAAAAAAAATACAGAAAACCTTAAGGATATTTTTGGTCTTAAGATTTTAAACATGGACATTGTTAACTTGAGAATAAGTGATTTTGATGGAAATCTATTTT
>NW_006383011.1:19836200-19856837 GCF_000327345.1 Myotis davidii | reverse complement strand
CTACATCTATGTTTTTCAAATCCTGTGGCTTTAGTAATTACTTTTTGAAGAGAGAAGGTAGTTTCAAATGTTATTTTAAGCTACGTTTGCTCTTTCTATTTTGTATATAATGCTTCAAATTTTAAACGGTCTTCAAAATATAAAAACGCTGGCCCAGTTCATGCAGTTTCTGATTCAGAAAAACTTGCCCTGCCACAATAATAAGCTGCATTGATAAAAGAACTTGCAACAAGCTTAAAAAACACTGCCACGGGGTTAACCTGACCTGGTTTCATTTGATCTGAAGTTTCCCAAAGTAATACAATACATATTTTGCTATGATTCAGAGAGGAGCAAGGCTTATTACTGATCTGGGTCCGGGTCATGCAGGAGACTTAAAGTGGGGGAAGGTAGGGGAGGTGAGCTGCAGGAGGAAAGCCCTAATAAAATCTTTCAAAGTCTTTGGATGCTTGTGTCATAATTTCACACCCTTTTTATTTGTCTAATATGCTGTAGTTTTAAAAGCATCTGCTTTGGGTTGCAATTATGCAGCCCCCTTTCCCACTCCTCCAATGGTCCATTAGTAAATGTCTTTATAAATACAATCTACACCTGTAAACGACCTATGTAACTGATATATTTATATGATAAAATATGCTATAAATAATTAAAATGATTATTATATCTGTGCCTAAGGAGTATAGTTTTAATTTTCTTTATTGTAAATTTTTAATTTCCCAAATTATCAACAGTTAGCAGGTATTATTTTGGGGATCAGAAAGACATAATGTTTTGAAACATATGAGAAATGCAGGCCTTGTTTCCAAATATTCATACTTTCAAATGTCATTCAAGGGAACATATGAGAAAGTAATATGCAATTTATACATTAAATTAAAAGAATTTTACTTGGCTTCGAAGGTATTATGGAGCCAGATTTTTAAAATGTTAGGTATACATTTATACAAATTATTTCTTTCTTAAGCTACAGTGATAATCATCATTATTTTACAGAGAGAATTAAAGAAATATGTCTTCTTAAGAATAAATTATTGTCCAAAATTACTATAATGCGGAAGCACATTTATAATAGAATTGACCTTTGTCTGCACTTATTAAAAAGCATATGTCCTTTTTGATTAGAAAATAACATTCAAACACTTTTTTTGGTCATTTTTCACCTGAATTAAATCATGTTTCCCCAGCACACCATCTCAAATGTTCTCCTAGCATTGCCATTCACAAGTTCCAACTCCAGAATAACAATCGAATGAATGAGATATTAATGATTCACAGATATCATTTTTTACCTTCTCATCTTTCTTTAAAATGCTACTATCTCCCTCTCTTCTCCCCTCATTCTCATGGGATCACTTCTCTTGTTTCATTGAGCAAATAGAAGTCATCAGAAAAGAATCCCCTATCTTCCCATGACCAAATCCTCTCACAGTCTGCACTGGAAGTCTCTATTTCCCTCCTCTAATAATGGGTAAGTTTTTGGTCTTTTCTACTTTTCACCTTTTGACTGGATCCCATCTTTTTTTGGATACACAAACATTTCTCCTGCACTTATCCACTCCCTTTACATCATGAGTTGTTTCCTCTTCACAGTAAGGGTTAATTAAAAACAAACAGGAATGGCTTTGATCTTTATACTAGTGACCCAGTGCATGGATTCATGCACATTGAAAGGATATTATTAAGAAGAAATATTTTAATATAGCTATTCACTATAATAGAAGTGTCAACCAAATTCATGATCAACAATGACAGATCAAAACACACACGTGCAATTGGCACCAAGAGCTTTATATGTATCGCACATGTGTGAGTAAACAGCCTTTTATGTATAGAGAGTAAATTTGCTTAATTAGACCTGCTTTCTGATGTAGCTAATCTTTTCCCAGCTCAGTGAAGCACCCCAACTTCTCTTTCAGGTAATTTTACTTATTTTCAGCCAGGTCAAGTTTCTAAACTTTCTAAATCTCCATTTTCTAGCTAATGAAAAGAAAATAGGATTCCACCGAGTCTCCTATCTACCTACTCCAGGACTTCTGTGAGAATCAAATGAGATGAGGCATGGGAAAATGTTTCACAGACATTTGGTTCAAGTGTGAAATGTTTGCATCTGGCTATAAAGCAAGTTGTGTTCCTGGGCTGAAGATACTGCAAGGAGGCTAGTCATTACTATGAAGAGGCAGCCAGGCTTTGCTACATGACATCATTACCCCCTCACCCACAGCCACCTTTTCAGGGCTGGGCTGGGCTGTGGGCCACATTTTGTGCCATGGGATCAAATCGCAGCATTGGCTGTGATTTGGTGGGCTGTTGCTCTGGGATGGTGGTAGGGCTTGTGTCCTACTTGGGGGAAGCCCAGTGTGGTTTTGTGGCCGCCAAGTCTGCGGTGCCAGGGCAAATCTCTCTCCAGCTACTGCCCCCTTTCTCTTACCAAAGGGAAAAGAAATAGTTTAGGTAACTCAAATAGAATTTAAAGACTTTATTAACCTGATGCACATCAGAGAACATCTGAAGAACAGGGAACTTCCTGAATCAAAGCAGGATTTTATAGGGTATGATAGGGGAGAGGACATGTGGTATGTCTTCTGTACATTTTTGTTAAATAAATGACTGAATTAATCTTCAGTTATTTCTGCAGCACACACCTACTATCTACTCATAATAATTTAATCATGGAACATACTATCTCTTACCCTTGGGATAGTAGTTTGTAACTCCTTCCCTCTGAGAAATCCACTTCTTCCTCAAGGGTTGAAATTATTGATTATTTCCTTGCCAGTCCACAGCACTTGCTATGTATGCACAATACCATTATTATGTTGGTCAACTTTATAGTAGTGACTGGTGTATGTATATTGGTATATCCCATTAGGATGTGAATTATTGGCAGACTAGAATCATGTTTTATGCATCTTATTGTTCCCACCACCTGGTGCCATGCTTGGCATATAATAGATGCAATGACATTTTTGTTAACATTATAAATACCATTTTCTTCATTTTGCATAATCAGATATCAAATTTGTTTCAAAACCTCTTAAAGCTTTTATTTTCCTGGTTTATCAGTGCATTGATCTAACTATTGGTCCAAATTTCACAACCAATTCCTTTTTTATTTTAAAATACAAGATGTTCATTCCATCATCCTATTTGCCATTAGAGTCCTATCATAGCCACTTATATCTCCCAGTAAGAGAAGAATAATTACTCTGTCTTGGGTTCAAACCTGATTTAAAGGCTTTTCAGGTAGAAATGACCACAGGAATCAAACCACAAGGCCAATGTGAGTTTGGAGATCTTAGACTTTTTGTAAATGCAAATTCATTTCTTTTTAGATTCAGTGGTATAGTGTTCCATTGTAGGTGCTATCTCCCTTTTGGAAACAGGGGAAAAGATAAATATAAACTACAATATACCTTGAATGAAAGATGGTTTGAAATTTTGGTCAAATGGGACATGATGTATTATGTAATTTAAAAATATTTTTAAAAATGCATAAGTCATGGGAAAATGTTCATGACCAGAAGCTAAGGAAAATAATAAATATATAAAATTATCTTTCCAGCATCTAGTCAATGTTATTTACTTGTTTGCATATACGTACATTCATAAATATATTCACACATAATTATTAGAAGAAAGTGAGGGAAAATTGGAAAAAAAACTGTAGCAAAATAATAGTTGTTCTCTCTGGGAGGTGATTTATTATATTTATTTTTCTGTATTTTCACTATTTTCCCAATCATCTTATGCCTGTCTTAAAAATATATTAAGCTAAAACAAAAAAGGAACTACAGAGTTCCTAAATCTTTAAAACAACTAATATAATTTGTTGTTTTAATACTAAAATTTGCATTTTTTTTTAGAATTTTTCCCTCCTGCTTCTCAAAAGTAATAAAACTAATACAAAGTAACAGTGGAAGGAGTAATGAACAGAACATTCTCTGACTCAGAAAACCCTGACTTTGTCCCCTGTCCTGCCATAAACTAAGTGACATTTAGAAGGGACTTCACCTTTCTGGGCTCCAGTCTCTGAACTGATTGGTCTGGGGCAGATGACCTCTAAAAGTCCAGTTCTTGTGGGCGTAAGAGTTCATTATGTAAATGCTGCTCAACTATTTAGCATGTTGCTTAACTCACATGAAAAGGATACTAATTTCATGTATTTCTGGGTGCTGTTTGAAATAATGATAATAAAGCATCTAAAATTTAGAAAATACCCAGTTCTACAAACAGCAGTGTGGTGAATGTGAACAAATTCAACATCAACTTGAATATTTGGGGGCGAATTTCTCATTTTAGAGTTTCTTGTGGGAACCAATCCTTATTGGCATATTTTTCCTATACCCACATATGCCTCAATTATGATTCTGAGAACCCTAAGTGCAAGCTACAATTAAAACGTATGTCAGAGGACATTACAATTTGGACATCATAAATGTAATTTCAAGCACTTATTTAAAAAAAATATAGAAAGAAAAGAATCCCAAAACAGTTTCTATAAAACAGGCTGCTGTGGATATGTAGAGGATACAGAGGTGCCCAGATGTGAGTGACTAAATCACATAGCCCAAGGCAGTTGGCTAAGAGGCAGCTGGAGGAATTGTAAGATGCAGAGGAAAATCTAAAATCCTTGCCAGCTGACACCTTTGGGTTCCTGCAATGTGTGGGAGAGACATACAGTAATGAATGTGTGCATCAAGCAAACTCTGTAAGAAAACATTTTATCATGGGCTTAAGCCAGCTATTTTTACTGAAATTGCTACTTTGATTTGTTCTTCTGAGAGCTCCTGCCTGATTGCCCCCCTCTCTGGGGACTGACCTTCTGTGTGAATCAGGAGGGTGAGCTCCTTGAGAAAGCTCTGTAACTAGACACAAAGGAGCTGAGATACAGCAGATACAGCGCCGGAGGAAAGCAGAGGATGCGCAGTGGTGAGGGCCGAGCAGTAAAGTGGGTTGCTGCCCACCCACTGCCTCCACAAACACATCAGCTAAAACCAGGGCTCAGTTTTAATAATAGCTTCAATGATAAGCTCTCCACAGAACTCAAAGCGCTTCCCACTCACAATCTCACTGCACCTGGGTAGGGCCAGCTACTGGACTCCAGTAGGCAGGCAGCATAACAAAGAGAGTCTGTGTTCCCAGGTTCTGAGGACCCCTGTTCCTCTACCGCTATAATGTCTAGATCCCAGGGGGAACAGGACACAGGAGCTTCAATACCTGACTCCTCACGATGACCTTATTTCCTGGCAGCTGTCTATTTTTCTTCCCCTCACGTACAAAAACAAACATAAACAAAAACAACACATAACTTTTCTAAGAATTTGTACCAGTTTGCAATACTGAAAGGAAAAATGTTTAGTTTCTCACCCTATTTCTCCCTTTCCCAATGTAACTTCTCTTTTCCTGGGTATAATTTTACATTGCTTTTTAATGTCCTCAGGCCCACAAGCTCTGTATTTTTAAAAAATCACTCAGATTTTTAATTAAAGTTTACTTATAAACTTTAATTTTCATGCATACTACATCATATCAACCTTTTTTCAAACATGAGAGACTGATAGAATCAAAGAAAAGACTAATCTTAAAAATATTTCATAATGACACAGTAGTATAGATAAGGTAGTTATAAACGTGACCTATGGATTCTTTTTCACAATTCTTATTCACACAATCTTCAAAAACAAGTCATATATAATTTTTTAGATATTCATCCTCTAATAGTCATTAATGCACCAATATAAAATTTTTGAAATTCAATGTATTCTGCTTATTTTGTCCTACTGAAGTCTTTTACTCTTCCATCTGCCCACCTTCACAGGACTACCAAAGTTAGGAAATCAGCTCAGTATCTCATTTACAAAATTTTCAAAATATGCAGCAAGGCATGAATACATTCAATGAAGAATGTTGACTAATAGATAATGGGTGCAAGATGACATTTTAAAAATTTAGCATGATCCCACTTCTAGGAATATAGCCTACAAAATCTGAGACACCAATCAGAATGAATATATGCACCCCTATGTTCATAGCAGCACAATTTATAATAGTTAAGATCTGGAAACAGCCTGAATGTCCATCAGCAGATGAGTGAATTAAAAAGCTGTGGTACATTTACACCATGGAATACTATGCAGCTGTAAAAAGAAGGATCTCTTACACTTTGAGACAGCATGGAGGGACCTGGAGAGTATTATGCTAAGTGAAATAAGCCAATCAGAGAAAGACAAGTATCAGATGGTCTCCCTCATATGTGGAATCTAATGAATAAAATAAACTGATGAAGTAGGGAGAGATTAACCAAATAACTTATATGCATATATACATAATCCATGGACACAGACAATAATGTGAAGAAGGCCTGGGACGGGGGACAGGAGTGAGGTGGAAGAGGTCAAGGGGAAAAGGGAGGAACATCTGTAATACTTTCAACAATAAAGATAAATTTAAATAAATTAGCATGTGTACACAACTTAACGGAAGAAGTCATACTCTCAATGGGTGGTTTGGAAAATAAATCACAACTACAGAACATGGGGCACGTCCTCATGGTTTCATTTGTTCTGAAGTTGGAGGTGAAATATTGGGAAACATGTAGAATAAATGAGATTTGAAAATCTGCCACTCACAAATAACTTTCTGTTGCCTATTTTCAAATTATGAATACTGTCTATATATCATTAAAGTTTATATTAAAATTAAAATATTGTTTATCTAAACAAAGGAAACTCAGATATGTCATTTTGGATCTAGAAGAGGTTTTGAGGAGGTCATAGAGTGACTTAATTTTATGGAAGTTTGTCTTGCTCAAAAAATTACTCTTGTGATAGAAATAACAATCACACAACATGCCAGGGTTCTCTGCTGCCACAATGTACTATCATTCAGGCAACCACATGAATATTGGTGTGTAAATATGTAGTTATATAATCTATGATGTACTGAGCCATCTTGGGGAATTTTATAAAACACCATTTTTATTTCTGAACATTTTCCTGGATGTTTTTCAGAAGTCATTGCTGGAGCCAATGGTTGTCCTTGTCCTCAGACAGACCTTGCTTGGTATTCAATAAATGTGAGCAGGATTTTTACAAATTTTAATAATATCTATTTCCTTGAATCAATCTAGATGGAAAAGGAAAGTGAACAAAATTGTTCCAATATGTTATAAACATTCTCATCTTCATGTGAAAATTTCTTATTTTAAAAACCCTGGAGCCATATTTTGGCAAATAAAAGGGGGGAGGGGACAGACATGAAAATTCTCTTCTCTTGATTATGATATTAGAAAATATAAGTAGTATATTTTTAAAGCATAGCTTCAACTCATATTTCTTTAATTGGAACTAGCAAAATATATTTTCAGAGTTTAAAAGAAAAACATTGTTTTTCTTCTTGAAAATATTATACAGTATTCAATACGATTTTCCAAACAATATCACAATAATTTCTTGGCTTTCATTGCATCAATATCTCTGTGTCAATAGTAACAGCAAATTTCCAAGCATTGTTTTCATATAATGCAGTAAATTAAGAGAACAACTATATTACTCCTTCTTTCTTATCTACCTTTCAACCCTTTTCTTGGCTTTCTAACACATAGCAAGATAGACTTTTCACTAATACCTCTTTTTTATTTCTTTCTCTGTCTCTCAGAGAGCCTGGTGCATGAATTCGTGCACAGATGGGTTCCCTCAGCCTAGCCTGCAATTGGCGCCAATCCAGGCTGTCTAGTCTAGCCCAGTCCCAATCACGGCCAATGGGGGCCAGCCAGATGGGGGGTGGGACTGTGAGAGGTTGGCCAGCCACAGGAGGTTGACTGTGGGAGTGCATTGACCACCTGGGGGCAGTTTCTGCTTTGAGTATCTTCCTCCTGGTGGTCAGTGCACATCATAGTGACCAGTAAACCAGTCATTCAGTCAACCAGTCATAATGGTCGCTTAGGCTTTTATATATATACTAGGGGCAGGAGGATTCATTACATCTTCAAGTGGCCAAATGAATGTCAATTGTCATTGCCTGAGATGAGTGACCTCATGAAAGATGCATCATGGACAGGACCATGGAGAGCTCTACGGTCTGCAGTCATTTGCTCCAGGCTGCAGTCCGGTTAACTTTACCCTCCTGGTGTTAGACTCAAGCGTAAAGGTATTCCAGCCAATTAATGGGATTGTTCAGCACATTGAAAAAGGTAACAAATCCAGGAATCTTTTCTTAAATTTAGGGGTTGCTCCAGAAGACCTATTTTTTGAGAACTTTAGAGCAAAATTAGTTTAGGAAGATGGGGAAAAACAACATGGAAGTAAACTCATTTAAATCCTTAGTGTGTGTGTGTGTGTGTGTGGTTTCAATTTAAATATAACCATAAAATAGCACATAACACACTGAATAGCAATTTATACATCTAAAGGTTAAAAAAATAAGAATGTCTGAAGTACCTAAAAATCATATGAAGGCAAACTATATTGAACAGAATTTGTAAAACTTTCTCTTTTTAAGTCATATCTCTTCCCTGTGAAAATGTTTACATGAAATCTTTTAATCAGTCCCATTTTGCTGCTGCAAGCTTTTGTTATCCCATAATAATCATAGAGAAGCAGAAAAACCCCTATAAATTAAGTTAATTGAAATTTACTTATAGCAAGAACATGTTAGTATTACATTAAATATATTTTTTTATTGATTTTTAGAGAGAGAGGAAGGGAGAGGGATAAAGAGATAGAAATGTAGATGAGAGAGAAACATCATGATCAGATACCTGTAGCATGCACTCTACTAGGGATCAAGCCCACAACTCAGGCATGTACCTTGACCAGTAACTTCTTGGTTCATGGGTCACCACTTAATCACTGAGCAACACTGACATGGCTGTTAATATTACATTAAAATAGAAGCAGAGAGAAAATTTATATTTTTATCACATTGACTAGATGGGTTCATCATTACACTTTTAATACCAACTCACTGAATACTATTATTAACCTTCCTATTTGGCTAACACATAGACAGTCAATTCAACTTTTAAAATTGTTCATTAGTAACTTCTACTTATTGGCACATTGTTAAATTATCTGAGTTTTGAATTAAGAATTGGCTATTGGTTATTAACACAGCCAGGGAAGGGAACTGTCTTCATTTTCTATATTTCAGAAATAAAGGGGCTACAAAATGTATAAAACTGGAAAAATATTTTGAAGAATATAACAATTTTCGTTAAGCTACTTTATGGTAAATTTTAATCAGAAGAAGCATTTCTGCATTTGCTGTTAATATATAACTTAATTATCTGAACTTCTTTGGAATATTTTAATAGGAAGGAAAGAAGACTACTGGAAGAGAAGTTACTTAAATACACTTGCGTTGTGTAAGTTCAAACCACATTATTTTCTCATATAAAGTAGCTGAAACATGAAACAAACAGCACAGATTGCTCCTTTTTGAGAGATGAAAACACATTGAAGAGATAAGATGAAAAATACTCGGGAATATATGTGCCTAACCAGTGGGCCCAATATTAGCAGTAGAATGTTACAATTTTAATTCTCTGGGAGAAAAATAAAACCCACTGTTTCATTAAAGTATATCTCTTTCGACCTTGACTTTTTCTAGATCCTAGAGAAACCATTACTTCTTGAACTACATTAAAGAGTTTCCTGAAATCCATAGATATAAATTTTTATGTGTATTTTTTAAAGGGGCACCATTGAGATCTGCAACTCAGAGCAGTGTCAGTTGCATCTTGGTGCTGACAGATCTTGGTAATTACAGATGTTGGTCTCAAAGGACTGTGAGCTCGCATAGTCCAGAGTTGCTATTCACCTCTGATAGAAGCCTCTCAATGGCATGCATTTTAAAATATAGGTCTTATTCTCTTATGTTTTTATTACCTTTGTTAGTCATTTTCACTTTGTAGCTATTAAGCCAAAAAATTAATATTTAAACATATAATCTTCAAAACTTATTTGAAAAGCCTGTGCTGATGCGTTATGTTCCACATCTCCTTTGGTGGCTCCAGAGGTAATGTGAAGCCAAGCAATGGACTTTAGCATATTTTCAAACCATCTCAGCACAGTATCTATGCAAAGAAGTGATCCTTTCAGAGCACAAAAAAAATTGAGAAATAACAGAGTGGGTTCCATATAGCGATTTGGTGCCTTGCTTACATAATATCATCACTCTCAATGTTTGAAAGTTTAACTTCTTGGTTAACTTACTGTTTTTAAAACTTGCAAACCTATTTTCTATTCAGCCATCCCTATTTCACCTTCATATGAAAATATGCCTTTGGCAGGGCGATTGGATCGACAGAAAGGGACAATTGACATAAATAGGCTCAATGGCATCAAACTCAAATCATCCCAATCCTTTGGGTGCCAATCCACCACAGAACGCCCTTGGATTAAAATGAGTGTAATGCGCTCCTCCAGCTGCCAATGGGTCTGAAAATGAAACAAGCCCCATTGAATTAAGGACAGAACCATTGCTCATACTCTGATTACCTGACTTAAATGTTTAAACTTCAGGGCTCACTTCTTTATCGGAAGAACTGGATTTCAGTGACATTTCTGTAAACTACATATCTTTTCAATCCTTCTTCTTTTGTTTTATTTGATTGTATTTAAAAACAATTTTTTATCTCTGCATGTAATAAAATTAAACAGACAAGATGCAAAAGAGGATATTTACTTAATAAAATATTATAACTTTGATAAAATATTGACTATACTTCTCAGTTAAATGCCCATTTTTATAATATCAGTAGTGATAAATAGTTTTTCAAAGTATAACAAAATAAAAATCCTGAAAGTGAAACATTGGAGAAGATAGGGAGCGCCATCTGTTATAACTTTTGTTTTCACCTTAGCAATAGTAATCTTTAAAGCTTTAGAGACTGGGGGATATTTCTTACCAATTTCATGGAATCTTAACACTTCAAATTATGCATCTATCTCACCAGTGTAGCATAATGGTAAGAGCAAGGGTTTATGAATCAACAAGGCAATTTCAAACCCTATATTGGCCTATAATCTTAGAGTATTAACTTCTCTGAGCTTCAGTTTTCCTACCCTTAAACTAGAGAGAATAGTACTTGTGGGGTTACTGTCAAGTTTGAAAAATATACTGTCTATAAGGCATTCTGAACAGAAGAGATAGCTTTAAAAATGTTAACTAAATTTACTATTTTATCTATGTGTATATGGATGTGTGTTGGACATCAGCAATTTATCCTGTAGGCAACATAAAAGTTTTCGGTACTTCTTTTACTCTTTCACATACCAATATTTTCCTTCTTGTAAGGGAACAATATGCATTTTGAAAAATAATTTTTATTTTCATCTTCCTTTTATTGGTAAACTTGATCAGTGCCTAACAAGAGTTAAGATACTGTGTTAGGCACTAAGATAGTCACAGACATAAATCATTTTCAGGATATACCTTGTCAGAACCTAGGTAAGGGAGAGCCATAGATGTGTTCAAATATAACTACCATGCCAAATGGAAGGTGCTCAGCTTAAAGAGCTACCGGGAGAAAGAGTGCCATGGATACCGAAAGCAAAGAGATGGTACTTGTCATGTGGAGCAGGCCTGGGAGGCTTCTGAGTGTTTGGATGAAGGCATGAGGCCGAACTTGAAATAAAGCTAAGGTTATCAGCCTGAATCATGGGAAGAAGGGGAATCCCGGGCAGTGAGAACAGCATGATTAAAACAAAATAATACGCCGTAACAGGGACTATGAAGTAGCCTTGATTTGTCTGGATATTAAACTGCAAGGAAAAGATTGTAAAAGGAGGCTGGGGCCCAATAGTAGGAAAAGCTTGATTATCAGATTAGGCGTCCTGACATTTTCCTTCGATTGACTAAATATGGTGCTTCTTTGTTGTTGTGGACTCCTCTCTCCATACTCAAAACACGCAGGCTCTTCCCGGGGCCCTCTCACTGCAGGACTGCTGGGGTGTAGCTTCCCTCTGAATATCCTTTGTGCTGTCGCTCCTCATCCCGCTCTGCGTTTTGCTCACAGGCTTCTTCGGTCAGTACAGAGGAAAAGTCAGAGACCGTATCTACTAGTTCTATGGCAGCAGAGTGAGTCAGGGCCAGTTTCTCTCCTTCTCTCTGGACACCTCATGAATGCCATGTCCATGGGACCCAGTGGCACACTGAAAGGTGGAAGGACAGAGATTCTGAAAGGTGTCCCGGAACGTGCTGTTCTCAGCACAGAGGCAGGTGGGGGGTGAATGTATGGAGAAGTCAAAACAAATGCTTTTGGTATAGATCACCTCCATGCTTCTGTTTTACCTCCCAAAGGGAATGACATTAAATTCTGCCATTTTCAAAATACCTCTAGGCAGACTGACTTCTGGTTATTTTTTACTAGAAAGAGTACTGTCATGTGAAAAACACTCAGCTATCTATACCACATGTGCATAAAAAGCTTAATTAACTTCACTCTCTACACATGAAAATTCACAAGGTTGCAGAGGACAGCAAACACTGAGGGGACATAATACCCTCATCGGCGGCAGAGGAGCCCAACCCAACTGCTCACTGAAATCGCCTGGAAGGCGTTCAGACCCACTGATGCTGGTCCTCATGCCCAGCTTGGTTTAGTAAAGATTAACCCACACATCATGGTAAAGTCCACTGAGAGCCATTCAAACAGTCCAAAGCCTCTTGTGTTTCTTTCTGTTCAGAAACCTCGGAGTCAGAGGCAGTAAGAGATTTGCTAATGCTGCTCAATAATAATAAAAAATCTAGGCTTAGATCAAAGTTCTCCAGGATTCCAGTGTTCTTTCTCCAGAGTTTGTTGTTTCCTCATACATCATGGATTTTATTATCTATTTCTAACATTAAATTGTTAATTGATGCAGTCAGTAAACATTTTTTTTTTTTTGCAGCATCGTCTCTTTCATGTTAAGGGAGTAGAGCAGAAAACAAACTCCATGCACTCAGTGAACTGACCCGTGGTGATGGAAGGGGGAAAGGACACCTATAATTAATGTAAGCAAGAAAGTGAGGAAATAACTCAAGAGTGATTTGGGGTGTAGAGACGGTGAATTTAGGCAGCTTTTATGCTGGTGTGCTAGGCATTTGCTGTTTGCTAGACCTTAAAGACATAGAGATCCAAAATCACTCCCCAGTATCAACAATTGGAGTTGATTTAGAACAACTAAGACTTTCTTACGTTTTTAACATCTGAAATGATTACTGCACTGTCTACATGGTCTCTAATTACAACACTCATATGGAAGAGTATACCAAATCATTCTGAAATAGGCATACATGCAACCGCAATAATAATAAAAAATATATTCCCTTAGAATCCCCTAAATCTTGTGATGTGCAGCTATGAGGCCATACAATACCACAACACACAAGTACTGGGCTGGACAATATTCCAACAGGCAGCTAGCTACCTGGCCTGGTTATATTGCAACAGGCAGCTACCATCTCCAGAGGCAGCTTCCCAGCCTGGCACTGTCATGAAGAACAGCCACTATCATGAGAGGAGGCCACTATCACAACAGGCAGCCATTATCACAGAGCAGACACTATTGTGACAGGCGGCCAATACAGGACAGGTAGCCACCATCACGTGAGGCAACCACTATCTCAGCGGGCAGCTTCTATTCCGAAAGGCAGCTCCTATCTCAAGAGACAGCTGCAAGGGCCTATGTCACCACAGGCATTTACACAGCCATTTTCTGATAGGTAGTAATAATAAAGGAGAAAATGCATTATGGTCTCAAAAGGAAAAAATAAAACACTGTTATCGCCCTGAAGATTTGTATGTGTCTCTTCCAATAACATGCCATTTCTCTTGCAGAAGTAATTATGATCACTGATGGGGCATGTAAGAATTTCTCTTTCTTTGTAATTTTACCACTTGTGTGCATCCCAGTATATTCTAGTTTCATCTGTTTTTGAACTTTACTTAAATGGAATAATTCTACTTATATTATTTTTATGTCTTTTTTTTTTTGTGCTCAACTTTATAGTTGTAAGATGTGACCAGGCTGTTGTGTAGTAGTAGTTTGTTCATTTTTGGTACTTTTGTAGTATGACTTCGTATGGATATGCCCTCAATTTTTTTCCTAAAGCCAGTAAACATCATTTTACATGTAAGTATATTCATTTTCATAGGATATATACCCAAAAGTAGAATTTCTCCAGAGTATGATGTATGTATTCTAAATTTTACTAGATGTTGACAAATATTCTCTAAAGTAAATATTTTAATCTACACTCTCACCATCAGTGTATAAAAGTTTTATTTCTCAACATCCTTCCAACATATGTACTATCCGATTAAAAAATGTTGCCCAATATGATGAGTGTTATTTAATTTGTATGTCCCTGGTGATTATTGAAGTCGATCATAGATTCCTATGCTTATCAGCTGTTTGAATTTTCTTTTTTGTAATAGGTCTTATTTTTTTCTTCTATGTGATAGCATTTTAAGGTGAGGGCAATTTTAAACATTAACATTAAAATTTCTGCTTATTCTTCTGTTCTTTAATGTTCATTAAATTACATAGCTTCTTGGATTACTTCTTTATATGTACTTTATATTAGCCCTTTCTTTATTGTATTACAAAACTGAGAATGGAACTCAACATTCTTTATGTGATCTGAACAATGCAGGATAAATCATAGCTCTAATCCCCTTTATCTGAAGACTATACTTAGATTTGCAGTAGCAATTTTAGCTGCTGTGTTAGTAAGTTACAATTTACCCCACAGCACTGAAAGCCAGTGTTCTGTTGAACGTGGTGGTGTTCTCACCGAGTGATCTAAACAGGTGGGTTCACTTTTTCTATTCAGCAAGTTCTTGTTTTGTGCAGCCTGGTTAGCCTGGTTTAAAGGAATATACATTTAATTTTTCCAGAAGACTAAGGGGTACCACTAGCCTAGGCCTATCTTTTAAATGTTTTTATGTGAATTTTTTATAACTTCGAGGCTCCCAATGGATCCCGATTGACTGTGGATAGTAGTTTGTTTATTTCTGGTGCGTTTGTAGTATGACTTCCTATGAATATACCCCCAAGGCGGGCAGTTGATTGTGAATTCCTAAGAGCATTTCTTCCATCCTGGACATCCCTCCTGCACTGGTTAATTTTGTTTTAGTCCACCCTTTCACTGAAAGTACAGCCAATCTCCATGTTTTGAGAACCAAACGCCACATCTTCAGCTCCTACTTTGCAGAAAAACCCACTTGCATCATTTATAGGACAGGTACCTTCCCATCTCCACCCCAGACCTGCTCTGCTTCAACTTGAGGGCTTAATACCAGCTTTGTATTCACTCTTTGGTTTCAACCTATGATCATTCTTTACTTTTATGCAAGGATAATTAGAATTTTTAAATGACTTAACATTTTTATTATAGTTTTTATTTGTAATCATTTGTAGCAGGGAAGATACTAGCTATGACATATGTTTGACTTAAATGCATAACAAAGATCTAAATGTTGTGCATTCCACAAACAAAAATTAATTCACTAAATAGGTTCGCAACAGAGACCAATCATAAAATTGAAATTTCCTGATGGTGATTATGTCACCTTTGGGGGAAATTGCTGAAGGTTTTATGAGATTTTTCTATATTAATTTGTGCAACTCTATATGAAACTGTAATTATCTCAAAATAAAAAATAAAATTGGTTATGTTATATATGAGTTTATTTTTATTTCACAAAAAGAGAAAAGCTAAGTCCAGATGGAGGAGTTTAAGATTTTATATTATCTGGGACTTGAGTGTTTTCAGTTTCCTTCTCTGTAATTTCTATATCATAGACCTTGGCCTCTAGTCCCAAATTGTACTTTGGTTAACATATTCATATTCCCAGAGCAGACTTGAAGGAAGGAAAAAGGACACACTTTTTCTTTCAAGGATACATTCCCAAAATTGGATCTCTCACCTTATATGTTATAGGTTAGTTATATAATCACACTCTTCAGAAATTGCCTAAGAATCATAGCCTTTATTCTTGGTGACCAGTTACCAATAATAAATTGAGGGTTCTAGTTCAATGGGAAAAGGAAGTTACCCAGAAGTCTCTACTATAAAATAATGTTTAGGTTATGTTGTCCATATATTCTCTAGTACAAAAATCTCATTAGTATCTTTTTCGAAAATAGTAGATAACAGAGAAGGAATACCATCAGGCCATGTATATGTGTTTGTTGCAAAACAAAAACTAGAGCTCTATTACATAATTAAAAACTGTAAAAAAATACCTATAAAATAAAGCTATACTTTGGTCAGGTTGTTAGGTGTCAAACTAGCATCTGCAAAATTTCTAAATCATATTTATAATTAATTATTATATTTAGAATGGGCCTAGGGGATGGGCAAACACTGGCACAGTTGTATAGTTAGGAATAACACCTCTGCAATGTATTTTGTAATAAATATTAAATCAGCCAAAGAGTTTTGAAAAATCATTATTAAAAGAGCTTTGCATGCATGCTCCAGGAAATCATAATGATCAAAATCCTGAGTGATTCAAAGCACCATTTTGTGTATAGAACATTGTTCTTTGGAGAGCAAGGCTTCTTTTCAAAAGAAAGAAACTTTTCTCTAAGAACCTTAACAATCCATGCTATCATTCACTATGGCAACTGAAAAGGGAACAATAGGCCACAGAGAAATTTGGCATCCTGGAGGCAGTAAAGAGGTGTGTGTATGCATTTCCTTTCTCTGCTGGAATGGATTTCTCCCCAGAGCTAAGTCAGCTATTGTTCCAGTTCAGATGAATTTGTTAGGTGTGTTTTAAAAAAATTTTGAGTGTGATGGCCTAACAATTAGCAGTTTCTTAAGACAAACTCACTAGTCTCTGGAGACACTGCTTTGGTAGCCCTGCCTTAGATGTGACTTTCAAACAAACATTATCCCATCATCTCAAACATGGCTGCCTGTTTTCTCTCTGGTGGGAGGAACATAGTAGCATACACAAATCTCTCTCTTCATTAGTTAATTTTTCACATTCTCTGAAGACTTATCCAGAAATGAGTATGCTGTGCAATTGAAAATACTCTGTTTAAAAGGATACTGTATTAAATATACTCTACACAATTGATGCATTAAAGTGACTAAATATGTATAAAGACATGTTGTCAATAGAGCAGAAAGAAGTCAGCAATGCAGAAGTGAGCATCTTTTATTTTAATCAATCTTTTACACAGTATGACTAAATACTACTTTATTTTATCAAGTTAAGTTTAATTCACTTGCTTTGATGCATGAAATACATTCCCTATTGAGTAGTCTGAATTACTTTCTCTTTTGACTACTGGTAGTTGTACATCTAATTCTAACACTTATAAAAATAAGAATTGGGACTCAATAGATTTTCATGTAGATATATTCTAGGTATGATATTTCCAAATCTACAAAAATGAAGTTCCACAGTGTCCTTTGAAATGTAGCTCTTTTATAGAATACTTTTGGGCTAGTTTCTTAAGAAAAACAATTTACACTTTTAGAAGTTCTTTAAATTTCAAGTGTTATTTATAGTAGTTAAAATAACATTAAAAATCTGTAGATTTTAATGAAATTAGAGTAAGGTCTGTACCTTAGGAAATATACAATGAAGTATAAATAGGTAAGTGGAAATAATGAATGTAAGTAACATTCTCAAATGATGCATAAAATACTTATATATATATCTATTATATTTATTTAAATCAAATAGATTCACATAAATATGTAAAGGAGATTGACAAAACCATTTTGGCAAAATGTTAAAAAATGGTGATCTGAGTAAAGAGATATGGAAGAATATTTTTGTTTTTACTATTTTGTATCATTTCTGTAAGTCTGAAATTGCTTTAATTTAAAAGAACCAAAAAAAACCCCTAAAGATGAATAAGATATATATGCTTATGCCATCCATTACAGATGAGCAAACTGTGAAGAGGTCAGGAAAGTCAGGTATATAAGCATATAGGGAGCTTCAGTGACAGAACTAGGAATAGAATATAGGTAATCTGATTTTGGTGAAATTATCTAAGACTAACTGACAAATCTGCTTTCTATGAAAAGATAGGCTTTTTAGAAAATAGATACAACTTTCCACAAATCCAACCATTGCTCTCGAATTTAGAGTAATGGAAATTGGGAAACACTGACATATTTTTGCCCTATCAAAATGTTTTAAAAGATTGGAACAAGATGGTTGTATTACAAAGGAGTGAATATAGACTTATACGAGTAAAATTCCCCAAATTAAGGTAGCTGAAACAAACTAAAATTTTTTTAAAAATAAAAAAGTCCAGAAGTAAGAAGCCAAGAGTGTGTGTGAAGATCCCATGGTGTCAACAAAAATCATGTTCAATTATGTCTGCTCTGTTATTTTAACTGTGTGCTGGATCACCTCATGGCCCACGTTAGCTACTGGAGCCCAGGCACCCTAACTGTAGTGTGGACTGATTAAAGGAAGAAACAGAAAAGGACAAGGGGACCCTACAATATGGGTTGAATCTTTATCATCTGTTATCCTGGAAGTATATACAACATTTTTTCATATATTCCCTTATCAAGAACTCACATTCTTAGCTACATCTATTTTCAAGAAAGTCTAGTAAATGACATTGGTATACTCATGTGCTATTTTATTCTGCTAAAATTTTGGTTATGTTACTAAGAAGGTAAGAGTCTTAATTTATTTTTTGAGACAGCTCCTAACACTGGTTTGCCTAATATCTATCCCAGTTGTCTTTTGGCAAACTTTTATTGCTAGCAGAAACTAGAAAAATAAAACTAAAAGCAGAAAGACTCCAAAAACTGTGGTCTGACATGATTAGGTTTACTAGTCATATTCATTACCACACAAGGACTGGGACAGGAATGAGGTCTCTATTTTACTGGGCAAAACTAATCTGAGATGCTATGTTCTGTACCAAGCACTGGACTCCAGAGCTCTCTGGACATGGAGCTAAAGCAGCTTCACTGGCAGCCCATTTCAGACATTATTTCTGGAAGCTTATTCTAGAGTTAGTTTCTGTATCCCTTTAAATAATTTTTTTTTTTACTCCTGAAATCTATTTATTTTTTAAATTATTTATTTAACATTGTTCTCATATTTTTATACTATATCCGAAAGTAACATGATCTAGAAGTATGCCATTTTTTTAGAAATCTTCATTGTTGAAAATATTACATATGTCCTCCTTTTTCCCCCATTGCCCTTCCCCCTTCTCCCCAAGCCTTCACCACCCACTGTCTGCGCCCTAGGGTTAGGCATATAGGCATATGAGTTCATTGGTTGATCTCTTCCCCTGCTCCACCCTCCCCTGCCTTCCCTCTGAGGTTTGACTGTCTGTTTGGTGTTTCTATATCTTTGGGTCTATTTTCGTTCATCGGTTTATGTTGGTCATTAGATTCCACATATGAGTGAAATCATGTGATAAGTTATCTTTCTCTGACTGGCTTATTTCACTTAGCATAATGCTCTCTAGGTCCATCCATGCCATTGCAAATGTTAGAGTTCTTTCTTTTTTTACAGCTGCATAGTATTCCATTGTATAGATGTACCATAGTGTTCTAATCCACTCATCTGCTGATGGGCACTTATGCAGTTTCCAAATCTTAGCTACTGTAATTTGTGCTGCTATGAACATAGGGGTGCATATAGTCTTTCCGATGGGTGTTTCTGAGTCCTTGGGATATATGCCTAGAAGTGGGATCACTGGGTCAAATGGGAGTTCCATTTTTAATTTTTTGAGGAAACTCAAACTGTCTTCCATAGTGGCTGCACCAGTCTGCATACCCATCAGCAGTGCACGAGAATTTTTATTCACTCATCTACTGATGGGCACTTGGGCTGTTTCCAGATCTTAGCTATTTTAAATAGTGCTGCTATGAACATAGGGGTGCATATAGTCTTTCCAGTGGGTCTTTCTGAGTCCTTGGGATATATTGGCAATTATCCCACTGGGTCAAATGGCAATTCCATTTTTAATTTTTTGATGAAACTCCGAACTGTTTTCCACAGAGGCTGTACCGGTCTGCATTCCCATCAACAGTGCATAAGGGTTCCCTTTTCTCCACACCCTTGCCAATACTTGTTGTTTGTTGATTTGTTCATGATTGCCATTCTTACAGGTGTGAGGTGGTACCTCATCGGCATTTTGATTTGCATCTCTCGGATGACCTGTGCCTTTATGCACTTTTTCATATGCCTTTTGGCCTTCTAATTCCATTTTGGAGAAATGTCTATTGAGGTTCTCTAAATAAATATTTGTCTCAGCACAAACATCTAAAAAATTCTACTGTGGTTAACATAGCTTAAAGGGTTCCCTTTTCTCCACACCCTTGCCAATACTTGTTGTTTGTTGATTTGTTCATGATTGCCATTCTTACAGGTGTGAGGTGGTACCTCATCGGCATTTTGATTTGCATCTCTTGGATGATTAGTGACTTTGTGCACTTTTTCATATGCCTTTTGGCTTTCTGTATGTCCATTTTGGAGAAATGTCTATCGAGGTCCTTTAAATAAATATTTGTCTCAGCACAAACATCTAAGAAATTCTGCTGTGGTTGAAATAGCTTAAGTAGATTATGTTGTCTGTTATTAAAAACTCTAATCAAGAAACACAAGATATAATAAAACTATATGTTATTTAATGGGATAAATTA
>NW_006383011.1:19823994-19836141 GCF_000327345.1 Myotis davidii | reverse complement strand
AAAAAAAATCCTAGTGCATTCTCTTTATAAGAGACATAGTTAAGGGAAAACAAGTAAAAAGACATGAGAAATGATATATAAAATACCTTAGGCATATAGATTAGCTGAAATGAGCATCATTCCAATCCTAACAATAAGAAAAGAGCCAGAAAAACTACCAAATCATAACTGTCTTGAACCCATGAGATAACTGAAGCAGCAAGCAACTGCCAAAATAAAATCTAAGGAAAGACAGGCCCCTTCTAGGATACAAGCAGTCACCCGACTGTTGCAGAGAGAAGAAAAGGGCCCTGGGCACCAGGTGAAGGGGTAAGAAGAATTCTGATATAACTTTTGAAGAAACTGTTAAAGTTTTTTAAAATATATTTTTATTGATCTCAGAGAGGACGGGAGAGGTAGAGATAGAAACATCAATGATGAGAATCACTGATCAGTTGCCAGTACATGCCCCATTTTGGAGATTGAGCCCACAACACGGGCTTGTTGCCCTGACCAGGAGTCAACCTATGATCTCCTAGTTCATAGGTTGACTCTCAATCACTGAGCTATGCTGGCTGAGGCAAACTGTTAAAGTTAAGAATACTTGGGAGCAGCTGAAAAAAAGAAAAATTCATAGCAAACCAAGGAGAAAAAAAGAAAACAATTAAGAAAAATTAAAATAAAAAACAAGACACAGAAATATTGAAATCAGAAGCTGATTCCTTGAAAAAAAAATTAAAAGAATTAAGAAACTTCTAGCCTGGTGAACATGAAAAAAAGAAGAAAAGAAAGAAATTACAAAAATTATAAATGAAATACATAATAATTCCATAGTAATTAAAGACATTACAAGGAAATACTACAAATAAGTTTCTGCCAATAGATTTGACAACTAAGATGAAATGATCACATTCTTTGAAAGATACCAACCACCAAAAGTCACTCAAGAAGGAATAGATAACCTGAATAGTTTATTCTTATTAAAGAAATTAAATTCATAATTTAAAATATTGCAACAACAACAACAAAACACTACAGATCCATATAGCTCCTCTGGGGAACACTACCAAATATTTAAAGAAGAAATGATACCAACTTTCCACAATCACTTCTGAAATACAGAAGCCGAGTGAAGACATCTCAACTATTTTTAGGGATAAAGACTACCTGATACTGAAATCAGAATAGATATTGCTAGAAAAGAGAAACAGACCAATATCGCTCATAAGCATACATGCAGAAATCCTTCAAGTTATATGTATAAGTAAATGAGGTGCAGCCCAGAAATGCAAAGGCAATTTAACAAATTAATTAGCATAATGTGTCTGTTCATGACACAAAGCTTTAGAAAAATAGGAATAAAAGGATATTTGCTTAACAAGATAAATGGCATCAGTAAAAAACCTACAACTAACAAAATACTTAATGATGACGGATTGAAAGTGTTCCTTTTAAGAAAGAAAGCAAGGCAAAGATATTCACTCTCCTACCACTCCTGTTTGATATCATACTGGAGGACCTACCCAGGGATTCTTCATTCTGCTTTGCTTCATAAGCACTTTGTACCTCCCAACACACTATATAATTTAATTATTTATTGTACACATGATTGTGTTCTTTTACTACAATTAAATCTCCAATAGAGCAGGAAAATTGGGCATTTATCCTTTTTTTCCCCCATGCCTGCCCCTGGCACATGGTAGGTACTCAGTAAATTATCAGATGAATGAAAAGAGGGAATAAATGAAGAGTCTGGTCAATATTAAACACTACAGATCAGGAATGAAGAAAATACATTTGCACTTTAAGAAAAGAAGGCACGTATCTTCATTCAAATAGACTTCCTCATGTCCTTGGAAAAGAATAGTACTTTCTATGTCTTTTGTAGGATAACATCATTCGATACATCATTGGACTAGAGAACTCCATTTCTTTCCCCATTTCTCTTTTCAAATGGTTAGTTTAATGTACACAGGGTATAGAAAGAAATACAATGACTATTTTTCAAAGTTGACTGAACATAAAAGCAGCAAAGCTGCTAGAAGGAAAGAAAGGTATAATTGTAATTGACACGAATTAAATGGAATGACCCCTCTCAGTCTAGAAAAGGGCATTTTGGATCAGATGATCGATGGACATTTTCCTTGGCATTCCAATGTCACTGTTTATAGGAATGCACACATTGCACTGAAGTACTATGAGTTAGGCTGATTTGAGTCATTCCAATCAGTAGTTCAACACTCAAAATAGAGACAGCAACTTTCATTACCTCCTAAAAGACATTACTTAAATGTCCCTGCAAACCCATCACCTAATTTCATTGCATTTACTGCCACTCCAGGCCACCATTTTGCTTGCAAAGTGGAGTCTAATTAATAGCACGCAAGAGCAAAGGGCTAGGATAATATTTTTGGATTATATCAATGAATATAACAGACAAAATCTGTCATGGAGATAGAATCTGCAAAATACCTGCTGTTACCCCTCCTCTTCTCTCCCCAGGAGAAATCTAGGAATTGTTTTGAGAACCCGACAAAATGTTTACCACAAGATTTTTGAAAGAAGAAAACTTCTGAATTAAGATAATTAAGGATTTAGACTGATGGGAAGAATGAGAACTGCCAAATCTATTCAATCACTCTATTTATTACCTTTTCTAACTTCCATGAGCTCCTGGGAATAAATAAACATGAGGATTTTTGCAAATGTTTATTAAATAACTGATAATATTTAATGCTGGGATGTATTTCATACCAGTGATGCTCTACTGATGACTAAATATCTTATTTTGTAATTATTACACAAAAAGAATAATTTACAATTCAACATTTTGGTCCACTAGATGAACATTTTAAATGTGTTTTAAAAAATATATTAAAAATTTTAAAGTAGGTCGATGGATAAATATCAATCAGGCCACATTTGTAGTTTCGAATTCATAGTAGATTTCTTAGGACAGAGTGCCTGCTTTTATCAGATATCCAGAATTAAAACTCTATGTTTATAATTCTCACATTTATGAAGGTTTTAAAAAATTATGGCTGTTAATTAAGGTGAATCTGCTGAAAAACATTTCAATCCAAATGTCTCATTAACAGAGAGTACAGTACGTAGGTTTTCTACTCTGAACATATGACTTTTTCCTCTATTTACATAAAATGCAAATTTTTTTACTAATGCAAAGATGCAAATGAATGAATATTTTTGCTGTTTGGTTGATTCTATTATGATTTGCTTCCGAGAAATAATTGAACTTTTTTTGTTTGTTTAAAAATCAGTATCACATCTGGTTTAAGCATACTCATATAGCCATTTATTTATTCACTTAGTCAAATAATAAACCGTGTCAACGAAGTCAGAATTGCAATGCACACATTTTTAAAAAGATCTTCATAGATCTATTTGCCAGTCTGCTCAGTGATTTTGACCATTATAATTAGTCAACATCACCAGTTCAATTGCCACACTTTATATAATTTGCCATATATATTTCCAAGAAAATTAAAAGGAAGTATGGACTCTGAATAACAATGTTTTATATTAATTATTTGATAATTTAAAAAGTGATTTAAATTTTCAGACCAATGGGAAAAATAAGAGTTGCCAAATCCATTTGATCACTATATTGTCTTTTTCTTTTTTTAACCTTTCTTCTGTGTTCCTGGAGATAAACCAACTTACGTATTTGCAAATGTGCATTGAACTACTGAAAGTCTTTAATATTCGGTTTGGCTACCTCCAATCAAAAGGTTAGTAAGCCTAACCTTTTACACTGTCCAAACTAGGACTAAAATTATTTATAGCCATGTCTTCACATGTAATCCTCAAAAAGAAGTATTCATTTTAAGTGAACCCCAAGAAGGAATTTACTGAGATGGATTCCCCATGGTCATCCAAGAGCCCACATTTTATAAATAACAAGTGCCAAGTGGCCAATTGCTGACAGGGGTTCTCACATACTCTGTATACTGGGAAGGACCTCAGCTTTTCACACTATGCCCTGCTTATTTATGCCATCAGAGTCAGCATTCATCTTTCTGCCAAAGCACTGAGACCTGCCCTGTCCAATCAGAACTGCACAATTTGTATACCTCATTTAAATAAAATGAACCTAATTGAGAACTTGCATGGGAACTTTCATTATCCGAGATGGTTTTACCTCAGCGGAACACAATTCAGGTTGCTAGCTGAATCTGTGTCTCCCAAACTGCAGTTCCTTTTTGCTCAAATAAACGTTTTTTATTCTTTATTAGCATCTAAAATTAAATTTGATTTACAACATCCATGAGGATTTTTCCCAAATATTTATTTTTATGCCAGTTCTTTGTTAAAAGTGAAGAGTTTCATTATATCTATTTATAAAGGCTAGCAAAAAATATATACATGGAAATTGATATATTAAGGTGCTTGTTTAAATATTCTAGTATTTTTTTACTCTCTTTATTTGGTTAACATAGACCTACCTCATAAGATTTTTCCTAGGATGTAGACTTGTGTTATAGAAGTCAGAAGCACACTGATTTCCCTTCCATAGCTTGCCACATATTAAGGAGATGTGGAGGTTCTTCAGGCTAAGATATTGTCCTTTCTGCAGGCACGAGCACACTGATAAATTATGTCTCATAAATGCAAGTTAAGCTAATCAAGTACTGTCTGCTGAGCCTATAAACACACATTGCTTCTTTGTGCCTTTGCCAGAATGAAAAACACACCACAAAACAATATCTACCATCTTATCCCCTCCAGGGTGTTGCAGGAGTTATTATACAGAACTTTCAAAGAAAGATATGGTGCTTTGAGTTCTGTGAAGAAAATACTTGCATATAAATGCAATATATCATTCTTATAAGACCTCCTAGCAGCTAATGGAATGAACCTAATGCCTTATGAACACATTTCTTATTTGGCCTCTATCCAGCTCACCACACATAATTAGCACATGAAATTTTTGTTATAAGCATAAACTGAAACAGCCGGAACTCTGTCCAGTTAGCTATGGAAAGTACTATAAGTTCTTCATTATAAGATAACTAGAGGCCCAATACACAAAATTCGTGCAAAAGTAGGCTGTCCTTCCCCCAGCTGCTGGCACTGGCTTCCCTCTGGCACCCGGGACCCGGGCTTCCCTCACAGCCCTGGCTTTGTACTGAAGGTCGTCTGGAAGGATGTCTGGTCTAATTAGAATATTACGCTTCTATTATTATAAATTATATAGGGATAGTTACCAGAAAATTCAGTGGGCCAGATTTCCCAGACATGAGTGGGAGTGGGGTTCTTGGGTTAGAGCTGAAATAAGCATTTTCAGAAGCTCCCACGGGAGATTAAGATGTGGTGAAAGGCTTTATTTGCATGGAGTTACATTCCTGGGGTTGTCAGGTCCCATGTCCTGTAAACACAAAAGAGGTAGAGCTGGGGATCCAGCAGGGCCAAAAGGAGGGCCAGTGTCCAGAGCTTTTGTTCTATGTTGCAGCTGAGTCCAGTTCAGTAGCAGTTAAAGTCCACTAGTCCATCGTGTAGATCTCACATGGCTGTGAGCCACATGGGCACCGCGGAGCTCGCCCCTGCAACAGGAGTCCCAAAAGGGCCAGAAGTTTAAATATTCAGTTTTCTCGCTCTTGCAATGCCCACTGACTGGCTCTCAGGTGTGACCGACAGACAGGTAGGCACCTTCCCATGTCACTCAGACCTTCATTGGACATTTGTCCACACTGCCTTTCTCCAGTCTCTTCCCCCATCGATTAGTGGGAAACAGACTTGGAGAGTGTTAAGTTAGCAAGCTGTATACATGGCATGCCTATATTATGTAGAATTCCCTTTACTCCTTTCCTGTTAAATAATGACCAGATCATTACAATGGTATTAGGGGTGATTTCAGCACAAGGTTCAAATGTGTTATACAAAAGGGGAGCTGAATTTGCAACACCAAAATATGACTTTTTGGCATAGAATTATTTTAGGCTATTTTAAAGAAGCAGCAGATATAGGAATAGCTGGGAAACTGAGCAGAAGTTACCCTTTTGTAGGAGAAATTTACATTTATAAGGGAATTATCCATTTTTTAAGGATTCTTTGAACCAGGAAGAGAAGGCTGACTAAATCTCTAGAACTTATCAATGGAGAGGATAATAACTTATATCTGCATAACAGCCTTACTCTACTGGGCTTTTTCTGGTAAGCTCCCATCACTGGCTCCTCCACCCACCATCTTCTTTTGTCTCTAGCTGAAGATGGTATTTAAGCTGGTGGTTTAAGTCATTTGGAGGAGTTATTCAGTTTTCCTGAGTATCTCCCATTTATACAAGAGGTACACATATTAAGCTTGGTTTTTCTCCTGTTAATCTTATGGGGAGAAGGGGGTCAGGAAAGTCTCAGCCAAGAACCTAGAAGGGTGGTGGAAAAATTATTTTTCCTCCCCATCACTCCAAACACAAAGAGGTTTGTTTGTGTTTTGATTTTGGTTTTAACTACTATTTTTTCTAAAACAAGGTCAAATTGAATTTTTTGAAGCTTTTAACACACATCTTACCAATGACGACCCAGTTTCATACATCTTCTCTTTTCCTTCTAAGATTGTTACCTCCTCTAGAATCTTATTTCTCTCCTTTTAAATTTCAAACTTGTGACAGAGTAATCTTTACCTGTCACTTTCACTTCCTCTTCTCCAACTTTCAGTTTAAAAATAAATACACTTGCTTTTGCCTCTCCAATTTACTTATTCAATTTTCTGGAAGGTTACCAATAATTTTATGGATAAATCCAGAATTTTTTAAAACTTATTTGTTTGTTTTACTCTCCTTCTTATGTCTTGAGTGTAGTTTGTAGTATTAATTCAAGTATACTTCTTGATAACCTTTTCCTTCTTTATCTTTCATTATACTTTCTTATTTCCAATTATTTATATTTCCCTGTACCCTTCCTATTTTTGTTAAATATCATTTTGAGCATACCTTTCAGAAGACCTAAAATTCTACCCTGTTTTTAAATTAGGACTAAAATTACTAGTATATATGAACCATGCCTTGACATCCATGAGGATTTACCTTAAATATTCTTTTTTAATTGTGGCAATGCCCTTCCTTAGACTTCACTATATCTTTCTATTTATAAAGTCTAGCTGAGTACATGGTGTGTAGTAGGCATTCAGTAAATGTTGTGTTGTTTTTTTAATAGGTCAACATGTATCTGCTTTTCAAGCCTTTATTATTTCTCCATTTCTGTGTTGCTTATTGTTTAGTATCTCAAACTCTACACCAGTAACATGATAGACCTGGAGACCTGGCTCAGGCGTGAGAGAACAGGCAGGTTCTTTGGCATCAACTGCTGCTTCAAATGTGTCAATGCTATCAAGCCACCTCTGCATCTGCTCCTGGCTCTCTGCTGTTCTCTAGTGGCTATATGTTAAATACCCCTATATGGAGTATTATAAGTGAGAAAATAGTCTAGACCAGCGGTTCTCAACCTGTGGGTCGCGACCCCTTTGGGGGTCAAATGACCCTTTCACAGGAGTCGCCTAAGACCATCGGAAAACACATATATAATTACATATTGTTTTTGTGATTAATCACTATGCTTTAATTATGTTCAATTTGTAACAATGAAAATACATCCTGCATATCAGATATTTACATTATGATTCATAACAGTAGCAAAATTACAGTTATGAAGTAGCAACAAAAATAATTTTATGGTTGGGGGTCACCACAACATGAGGAACTGTATATTAAAGGGTCCTGGCATTAGGAAGGTTGAGAACCACTGGTCTAGATGATCTAGAATCCTCTGTCCCCACAGACTGAATTGCCATTGGCTGAACTGAGTAGTAAGAAAAACTGATGTGGCCTATCACAGGAAGACAAAAATCCATATCATTATGATCTTGGAACCAACCCTATTAGTGTTCCTTTCATTGCTGTTCAGGTCAAGTTGCCCACAGACAATACTACCCCTTGGTCTTTCATCAGATATGAGCCTCTGTGTGTTTCAAGATTCAATCAGCCTTATCCAAAATATGGCTTGTGAACGATTTCTCTTATCAATGGCTTAGCACATTTTTATCCCTCACACACACACACAAAAATACCTACAGGGTGCTAAACCTACAGGGTCCAGGATGATGTGAGTAGGAAGGAAATTTCATGGAGTTGGTACTAATGTGGGACTGAGCAGAACTGCTTCAAAAATCCCCCAAGTTAAAGTACTCATAAAATTCTTATCTGTTATGGGATATAGTCTCAACTAAGAGTGATCAAATTTTAAGCTATATGTCAAGGAAAGATTAACCTTTCTAATCCCATCCATCCCCTTTTGCTCCAGCGCACATATATGTCATGTAATGGGAGTATGTTAATTCTGCCGTTTCATTTCTAAATTAAAGAATGGAGACAATAGTCTTGATCCTCTATAACTCGGTTAATATGAAACTAACCTTAATTAACTTTATTTGGTTTGTAAACTGTGTCATTTTATGCAAACAGGTAGGATTAATGAGATGATCATCTATTACAACACATTTATTTATAAGCATTTGGGCAATTACACATCTCCTTGGGGGCAAAGTATCCTGGTCATTAAGGGCTGCTGAGCAGGTGACTTCAGGTTCCAAATTTGGGTCATGGTTCAGGAAGATACAGAGGTCTTCTTTAGTAGGAATGAATCAGCAGCAAGGGAGAGCTATAGAGTTGTGACTAGGTCAGGAGGACAGAACTATTAATGTACATTAGTACGATGCTTATTGACAGGAACAGACTAACCCCACCTCAGGGATACTGGCCTCCACATAGCCAGTGGAGTGCAGCCCAAGCACCAGCATGAAACAAGGATAACCACCAACCCCAATCTCATGGTGAACCCTATGCCATGGACACATAAGCCCTCTTTTATTCCAATATGCCAGTTTAAGAAACAAGAGGAGTGGTACAAACATCCTTAATAGGACTTGTAATCTAAAACTGTCTATATATTTTCAAAATAGGGATTGTTTAAATCCAAAAAGACTTAAAAATGAAAGGTTGAGGTATTATTATTAGAATATCTACAATTTCATTTACTCCTATTTCCAGTAAGTTATAGAAGTACTTATATACTGAGTGGCCAGATTATTATGACCATCTGACATTTGTAGGCAAATTAGCTATAATTTCACGCTGAAGTTGCTAGAGGGCCAGACCATTATAAATAGGGAAGCAGGATGTTTACCACAACAGTTGAAGTGATTTTTTTCTAAAGATATGGGTAAACAATGTGATTTAATAGTTTTTCCGAGATATGAGCTGTCTCTCAGCCTATACTTTGCCCCCTTTGAGTTGACAGAGTAATTTGAGTTAACGAGCTCCTTAACGAGCTCCTTCACAGAATGAATTAAACTCGTAAGTCAAGGCCCCACTGTATATCCATTTGTATATATGTATATGGATGGAGTTTTAGGCCTAACTGCTTGATGGTTGAGGGATGCTTTTGTTTAGTAACGTGGCCACATCAAATGGAGTACGGAAAATTAAATCAGGGAGAGGACTGTCATACATTACCGGTAAGAGCTATACAAAACTTGACATCTTCTGGAGCAAGTCAATTTCTGGCTAAAATTCAATCTCTCTTTTCTTTCAATGTGTCCCAAATAAGTCCCACAGATCTCCTCTCTGGGGAAATATCATTATAGGGAGCCACATTAAGAAGTATCTGTGTTGTTTCTGATTTACCAAGATGTTCAGGGAAACCACATAATTTCTCACTACAAATTCTTTACAAGAAAACACAGACCCCCTCTTATAGGTGGTTGGAAGTAATGGGTAGAAATAATCTCATAAATGTTTTGTAAAAGCAACAGGAGCTTTAAGCAATATTTGGAATGAAAATAAAGAAATTGTGTATGTGTGTGTGTGTTTAAACAAAATCTATATTGAACATCAGCACACTTCAGTGGGAAAATTGATTTTGGAACATAAAAGTCTCTTAATCATTACAGGGAGAAAATTCTAAATCTATATCATATGGAACGTGTGGCAAAGGTACTCTGGGAATTCTGTCTAGAAGGAAATAGTAATCCCGGGTATCTTTAGTAATAGTTCTTAGGACAACTTTGGCTCTTTTCAGATTGATAAGAAGTTGCATGATCTGCATGGTTAAATTTGATGAACTGTGGCAGAAACCTGCTACTTGAGAAACAGTCTCAATCATGACATATGAGCTAATGTATAAGAATAGTCTCAACATACAAACATTGGCAGGAAGATAAAAAATTTCAGGCCATATGATGGAGGGGTGTGACAACAATCTTGGGAACAAAATATTTTTTCTCTAAATCGGCATGTCAAGGAAAAAAGATGCTAGTGAACTAGGATTTCATATATAAATAATAACTACCAGTTATTTTTGCCAACCTATCTCTTCACTGAAATATAAGCATCTACTTCAACATCTATAATAATAAACACATAATATACTAATTAGACTGGACATCCTTCCGGACGACCTTCCTGATGAAGCCAGGGCTGCAAGGGAAGCCTGGGTCCCGGGTTCCAGAGGGAAGCCAGTGCCGGCAGCCAGGGGAAGGAAGGCCTACTCTTGCATGAATTTCGTGCATCAGGTCTCTAGTGTTAACATAATGTAGTGCAGTGGTTCTCAACCTATGGGTCACGACCCCTTTGGCAGTCAAATGACCCTTTCACAGGGGTCGCCTAAGACCATCCTGCATATCAGATATTTATATTACGATTCATAATGGTAGCAACATTACAGTTATGAAGTAGCAAAGAAAACAATTTTATGGTTGGGTCACAACAGGAGGAACTGTATTTAAAAGACCAGAAGGTTGAGAACCACTGATGAATCCAACAAGGAATCATCTACTTTAAAAGGGAGAGGGGCATCAAGGCAGTTATTGCCACAATATAGAAGAATCACCCAAATGATTGCTGTAGTAAAATATAGAAATGTTTAAAATGCTTAAAGAATGTTAGAAAAGTTTTAAAATGTTTGAATTAACTTTCCTTAAAACTTAAAGTATAATATTAAAGACACATTCTCCATTGCCTTGAAGCATGTGTATCCCAGAGATAAGGATTTGAACTGATGCATAGTGACTTGTCAAAATAAACACCTGCGTGAGTGACGTACTCTCCTTAGCTCCCTGGCCTTGTTTGAAATTTACACGTGTGCATTGATGTAAATCATTGCTAGCCATCTAAGCTGCTATGGGTAAGAACAAACTTTCAATATGGACCGTGGCCAGCTAAAGATACTCGCCTGTCAAGACAGCTAGAAAGGCTCGTCCCATTGTCGGTCTGACAAGTGACACTGCTCCACGCCCCTCTCTTTGCCAGACGACAGAAGGACGGTCAGTAACACCCAATTGAGATGCTACCTAGCTCTCCGTGAGGAACACTGGCCCCCTGCATCTGGACCAGACCAGCCTAGCTGACGGATCCCCAAGGACAGCACCACTGGGATCCCTAACTAAGCCTGTACCCGCAGCTCAGGAATTTGTATGAGTAATAAAAAAAAAGCTGTATAATTTGCAACTGCATGTTTCATGTGGTGTAATTCTTCCTCCTCCAGCAGGCAGTTAATTGAATTATTTTGCATATGCTTAAAATTTAAATTAAAGCCTCTGGTCTTTGTTGGTCCTAAAGCCTGCCACTCTTCACTAGCAACTATTTACATGTCCCACACCTGCACGGTTAAAGGGATGCCTTAGATAAACACCCCAGATCCTTCCCCAGGATCTACTTGGAACAGTGATTATGTTTTCACTTAAAAAATACCCAGTTATTTATTTTTTCACCTTGTATACAAACATTTATCAAACATAGTTAAATCTACATTTCTTTCTTGATAGATTTTATATTCTTTGTTATACTGTTTTCAAAAGAGATTTTAAATATCATTTCTGTCTTTCTCACTTCAGTTTTCCATCAAAGTATTTCTCTGTTCTTACCCACATTTTGATTGAATTTCAGTATGTAATATAAAACAAGTTTTAAAATGATAAAGCTTTTATAAAATTTAAATTAATAGTGGAAGAGAAGTAGAATATGTAAGAAACTCAGATTGAGGCTGGATTTTCAAGGAGCTTGAGGGCCTTAAGGTGTGGGAGTGACATTTTTAAAGTGATTAAATGTTGTGGATGTCCTTGTAGGTTTCATACACTAAAGAATATAATTGTATAAATGA
>NW_006383011.1:19816994-19823967 GCF_000327345.1 Myotis davidii | reverse complement strand
CAGGAATGTTCTTTGGGTATGCTGACATTTTGAAGAAGTAGGAACAGTGATCTGTGTCATTGAGCTTACAAGATTTATGTACAGTTCCTTTAGTTCCTTGAATTATGAAAGTTATTGAGTCAAAAGAGATCCTTAACTTTTCAATTTTAAGTTTACAAGACGGTTTTGTTTCAGTGAAATAATCTGAAAATGTCTAATATCGCATATGCAGTGTGTAGTTTGCCCTTATTTAAATATTCAAGAATATACGACCTTTTTATTTGTCCATTATTTCAAGTACAGCACTTGAGTTTTATATTTCCAAACTGGAGTTAATTTTAATGAACTCCACATATCACATGTGAGTATAATAAACGCAGTCCAATAGAAACTGAACTTCATTTAAAGCACAGGCTGAATAGGAAGTTGGAGGGTTACTATTGTTATGATTCAATGCTGCTTAAATACTGCAAAATGAAGTGATATTGCAAGTAAGTAAAAAGTGGAAAGGCAGCCAAGTATTCCTTTAATTCTTAAGCCTCTCACTGAATATTTATAAGTTAATATCAATTTGAGCATTGTGCATACTTAGGTATAGAGTAGATTCTAGTGGATGAAAAAAAATAAGGCAGTTTTCATTTCAGAGTAAGTTGAAAGGCTGAAAAGTCTTACTCAACCAATATTCTAGTTGGATTTTTTCCTCAACATTTCCTTCCCCCCCCCTCTTTTTGATCTTATTAATACTTGCACTTCATTGATTTTGCTAATACTATTATCTATTATCAGCTGCTTATATATACGTGGTGCTAGTCCAGGGGTGGGCAAACTTTTTGACTCGAGGGCCACAATGAGTTCTTAAACTGGACCGGAGGGCCGGAACAAAGCATGGATGGAGTGTTTGTGTGAACTAATATAAATTCAAAGTAAACATCATTACATAAAAAGGGTAGGGTCTTTTTGTTTTTTTAGTTTTATTCATTTCAAATGGCCGGATCCGGCCCGCGGGCCCTAGTTTGCCCAAGGCTGTGCTAGTCTCTGCAACTCAAGCAAAAGTCAGAGAAAGGAAGAGAGAGGATGTTAATTGGCAGCATTATGGGAGAGAATGGAGACTCACAGGTGTCTCCTAGAATGCAATTAGATCAACTGAATGGTGCACACTGTAAACTCTTAACTTATATAATGATCTAAAAGATTTCCCCACACTTTGTGTTTGAAATTAACTATGAAAGTTAAAATAAAGTGTCTTTCACACAGAATTAACAAAGATTTTCATAACACTTTCTTAAAAACAGGACAGCTTTCAGAGAAAAAGAGGGTTTCAGTAGTAAATTAAAAGATGTGTTAAAAAGATCTGACTTCAAGAAACCCCACAGTCATTTCCCCCAGCCCCCTCCCTGCAGGGGAAGAATTACAATCCAGAGAGGAGAGGTGACCTGGAAAAACAGGATTCAGTCTTCTAACTCACAGACCAGCGTCCTTTCACGAGCCCCATGCTACCTAACAATCTATCTAAGGATACTCTAGGGCAGCAATTTCATGCTGCAAGAATTTTTAAAACATGCAAATACCTGACTATTTAGTCAGGGGCACTGACCTCTTTTCCTTTAAATTGTCAAATTAAAAAAATGATAACTGCCAAAACAATAGCCTTCCTGTACGAATGAATCAAAACAATGCCTATTTTTCTTTGTCAGATCAGCCACAGGATTTTAGGAATTAGTTTACGTGCACCCTGCAATGACAAAGGTTGATAATGGCTGCTCTAGATGCCTGTCCTCTGGAGTTGAGAACAGTCAGCGGACAGATGTGAGCAGTGCAAAGGACTCCGGCTTCCTCACATACAAAATGCAATAATAGGATTTGAAGTAAGAATCCTCTTTTGAGCTAAGAATACACTATCTCCTTATCAGAGAGTTAAAAGTTAATTTAAATTAAATAGGAACTAGAGAGAAGGCAAAAGGCATCCTAAATTAGCATTTTCTTAGCTTGAATAGACAATGCGTAAAGTCAAGTAATTTAGTTAATTCAGCTATTTTTAAATATCAATAAGTCAGATAAAAGCTTTCCTAGCTGTTAGCAGATAAAAGCTACCAAGGCTTGAACTAAGAGAGAAAATAAAGAAAAAAAAAATTAAACAATATAGAAATGTTACAATCAGCCAATAGAATATAGAAAATAGATAACAATAGAAAATAGAGCTAAGTTAGATAGGAAGGTGTTAAAATGCACACACTAATTTTAATTAAATTCTCATCTATAATCGGCATGCCATTTCATATATGTAGAGTATGAGTTTATTGATAATTATGCTGCTGTTCACATAGTTTCCTTTAAAAAAATCTTTATTACTAAGTATATAAGATTAGTATTATAGAAGGTCAGTGAATTGCCAAATCCATAATACTTAAAGCCACAGCACCACCTTGTTAGCAATAATAAAGGAACAAAGAAGAGTATCTATAATTTATCAAATGTCCCCTATGAGTCAAGAGTATTACATACATGACCTGAAATGCACTAATGAACATGGCTAAATACCAGAATAATTTCTGAAATGAGCAGGTGAGAAAACCAAAACTCGGTGAGGCTTAGGTAATTTCCTTGAGCTTTGAAAGTGACAGGACTCAGAATCAGTCCTTCTGTCTTTTAAATCTGTTTTCAGAATCATGGGAAGTTTCAAAGAAGTTGTTATCAAACCTATAAACATTCAATTGTGGTGTTATAATTCACTTAAGTAAAGATTCCTAGATTAATTGTTGGCTTTAAAAAAATCTAAATACATGATCAGTAAGGCCAGATTTCCATATTTACTGAACTCCTACATGGAGGTTACTCTGTATCAGAAACTATTCTAAATACTTTAGGAATATTCACTCATGTAATCTTCATAACACTCCTGAGAGGTAGTTACTATTATTAACTTCATTTGACAGATGCGGAAACTGAATCACACAGAAGTTTAGTAACTTAACTGAGTTTACACAGCTGGTAAATGGCAGGGCTGGGTGTTGAACCTGGGCAGTCTGGTAGAGGGTCAGTGCTATCGATCAATCACTAACTACCATCATGAAATCCACCTGGTAAATTTAAATGGGGAGTCTCAACGGTCACTAAATATCTATTTTCCTTACCAGGCTTATCTAGTAGCTGAAATGATTCTTTTGCTACATGTTCGGTTTAAGACAATGAAAGCAACTAATAGCTACACTTCTGTCTTTTCCCAAAACTGTTTCCCAAATCTCCAAATTTGTTTGATGAAAATGTACAAAAAAATAATATTTTCCTAATTACACCAGTGTGGGAAATGCTACATATGATATCCCACTTTTGGAAATTCACAATGCAAAAGTCTTTCAATAAAGAAAAGACTTTTTTGTTTAATCCAGAGTTTCCTAAGTGCAGTTGAGTATGATGAAAATATTAAGAATATTTGGAACCTAGAGGGACATCTGGGCAAGGCCTCATAAGAACTCAGGATTAAATGTAGATTTAATTCTTAAAAATTTAGGGGGAAAAAAAACCCATATTTTTAAGCCTCAGTTTTGTCATTTGTAAAATGGGAATCAAATCAGTCCCTTGCTTACCTGGCCATGATAGCTCAGTGGTTATGTGTTGACCTAAGAAGCAGAAGGTCAGGTTCGATTCCCGGTCCAGGCATGGTTCAAATCTCAGTGTGGGGTGTGCAGGAGGAAGCCAACCAATGATTCTCTCTCGTCACTGATGTATCTCTCTCTCTCTCTCCCTCTCCCTTCCTCTCTGAAATCAATAAAAATATATTAAAAAAGAAAAAAATAGTCCCTTGCTTGAAGGCTCCTAGAGTTACAAAGAAACTAGGTCACTGGGAATCTTATGTCAGAAGCAGCCTATTACAAAAATTTTCACAGACTGGATTTCAGCTGTTTTAATTCCAGCAATAGGTTATTTTTAATATTTCTAACCCTCCCGTAACACACATGACAAAAAGCAAAATTGCCTCTCTTTTTCCAGAAACATTAACAAGTCCTGACACCTTCTCAGCCTCAGGGTAGGAAGAGTTCATTTGACTGGGTTATTACTATTGAGTAGAGAATGGAAAATCCACCACCAGACTGTGGAATAGTGCTCAGGTCTGAACTGCAATTGAATATAATTTCTTTGAGGAAATGGTGCCCCAAAATCAAAAGCCCCAACTTTATTTTTAAGTCCCTGAGCTCTCTTCTCAGAAGACATCAACATTATTCTCCTCCACACTCATTTCTGCTGTTGACATTTCTAGTTTAAATTCTAAGCCTACCAGGTCACCTTGAGAAACTGTTTACCAGCAGAGATGTTTTTTCCCCCAAAGAAATTTATTTTGTGGTGACAGCAAAATGCCTCTATCCTCAAAGCCAAATTCTTTAAACAAAACAACACAAAGCAATCTTTGCAATTCCTTCTCTTGCTGTGAGTCTGATGGGCCTGGTCTCCAGACACCAAACTATTTCTCCTCTTCTTTTCATCGTCTATTTACTACACTGCACATGTCACTAAATTTGCTGCCATGAATGATGGACAAAAGTCATGCTTTTCCCAAGTGAATTTTCAAGCTGCCACAGAAACTTCAGGCAAAAGAATATTTATTTCATTCATCACCTGGTTCTGAATCATAAATCAAATGTGTGCAGTGAGCAATATACCCTACAACCAAAACAAGTAGAAAATAATGTGCTATGGATGACTCGGAGAAGGGAAAGCAGTGCTTTATTTATGGCCTCGGCTCGGATATGGATAATACATACATACTCCGGAACGTTCCCATTCATTCATTTTCTTTCTGCTTTTGTTTTCTTCCGCTTATACTCTCCACCACACAGAGAGGAGGTGGGAAGAGTTTTGAAGTGAGTGATGTACCTAAATGTAAGGCACCCTAATCCTTTGTCTTCCCTCTCTTCTGCATTCTGTCTTCTTTATGTCTAGCTCCAGTCCAAACCTCTGCTGAGCCAAATCATATCCACAGGACTGCTTTACTCCTATATGTTTCAAACTGTGTATAGCGTGTGTGTTGGAGAGATGGTGGAGACTCTAACATGTTACGCCTCCTTAATTCAATAATTTTACTCTAAGATTTGAGGAGAGATAAGCAATTGGTTTGATGTAATGAACAAATATAATTTATAACAAAGTATCAAAATTCTGGTGGCTTTTCAAGCTAAAACTTCTTGACATTTAATGCTTACAGGGGTCTAGCAAGAGACAATACTAAGTACTGTTAAAAATTCAGACTCTGATGTCAGGTCAATCTTGTTCTACAACTTAAGTGGTTTTATCTTGGGCAAGTCATAGAGTCTCTCCAAGCTTCATTTCCCCCTACATGTAAGATGCAAATAAAAGAGTACCCACTTCCTAAAAGTTTTGTCAGGATTCAATGAGATGAACCTCTGCCTCGAGTAAGCACGCACTAGAGTTGAATTAATATGATGACTTTCAGACTCCTGCCCTTAGGTGATTACACTCCTCAAACCTTTAGATTGCTTTTGTTTAAGTGGGTCAGTTAAGGAAACTCTTTCATTGGTTGACATTTTGAAAAAAAAAAAATGGAACTTAGGTGTAAGGTTAAAAAAGCCAATGAGAATGTTAACCTTGTCTATAAAACCTAATCACCATCTAGTGCTGAGTACTGAATATAAAACATAAAGAGAATATGATGAAAACAACAAAAGAAAACAGAGCACTATGATTAGTAGCCCTAACTTATAATGTGTTGTTAGATGCACCTTAAATTTATTAATACCACTCTTTGTATAACTTGGGTTCTTATAAATTGTATCCAAAGCAAGTATTCATTGATTACCTTTTTATTTTAAACTAGAAGACTGTTGGGCGCTCCCCCTGCATTAGTGCACTGGGATAGCTCCTGCATTGAGCGCCTGCCCCCTGGTAGTCATTGCATGTCATAGCGACCGGTCATTGTGCCGTTCGGTCTATTTGCATATTAGCCTTTTATTATATAAGATTCCCAGCTCTGGTGCAAAGGAACCATTCCCATGGTGAAACAAAAACATAAACATAAAGCCTATGGCTTGGAGTCAGAGATGTTTCAGTGAAATAACGCCCTCTTTGTGGCACTTGTTATGTAATGGTGAGTAATTTATTTGTTTTTTTCCCTCTGGTTCTTCGTATATCAAATGGCCATCATTCCATTGGCCTCACAGAATTATTTTTTTTAATTCAAAATAATGTTATGGGGGAAATATCTGTATAGATTTATTCAGCAACTATTTGCTGAGCACATACACTGTATAGTGCATTGCATAAGGCACTGAGGATTTGATATATATGCCCAGCCCTGAGAACTTACTTCTAGTTGGGGAAGGCCTATGAATTGAAAAAAAGAAAGAACTTTTATTATTTGCAACAGCATGGACGGGCCTGGAGAGTATTATGCTAAGTGAAATAAGCCAGTCAGAGAAAGATAAGTATCACATGATCTCACTCATATGTGGAATCTAATGAATAAAATAAAATGATGAACAAAATAGAACCTGAGACATATAAGCATGGAACAAACTATTGAATCTCAGAGGGAAGGTGGGGATGGGGTGGCTGGAAAGGGATTAACTGGGGGAACTTATATGCATACATGGACACAGACAATAGAGAGGCAAAGACCTGGGAACGGTGGGTGTGCAGTGGAGGGTGTCAATGGGGAAAAATAACAACAAACCAACTAAGGGGACATCTTTAATACTTTCATCAATAAAGAAAAAAATATTTGTCCAATGAAATATGAAAAAAAGAAAAGAAAACATGCCATGGAGGAGATGTACAGGAATCTGTAAAATCTTTCATCAGAGGTTCTGACAGAGACTAGAGGCTCAGAAATCTGCCCTGAGAGATAGGGATTCTAGTTTCAGGCAAGGCAGGAAGTATATAAATTTGTTTCATCATTCTCAGTAAGTGTGTTTTCTGAATGTCAAAGGGGAAAGAATTAGTCAATAAGTTAACGAATGAGTATGTAGGTGTTAAGGGAAAAGAA
>NW_006383011.1:19804102-19816945 GCF_000327345.1 Myotis davidii | reverse complement strand
AGAGGACACCCCGGCCAGTAGTAAAGCACGTGGAAGGGGGCTAGGAGCACACATGTGCTCAACAAATATAAGTTATGATTATGAAGAAGTATTTTCACAGAAATAACGTTTTGCCTCAACTCTAACATAAATCCCACCGGAAGTGTTAGCATCCATCAGGAATAGATGCTAAGACATAATGACGGCCTTTTGGGTCACTTATTAGGACAAAGACTCTCAGGCATGAATGGGTACAGATTTCCTGCTGTGCTAAATTACATACAAGAGTCCCGCAGGTCAGTTCTTTTTCTGGTTTGCAACTGTTCTGCCAGCCTTAGCAGAAGAGATCCTAATGGTTAGCAAATAGATCCTCTAGGCAAATAATTTTATTTTATTATGCTTTGTAGAATGTGTAATGCCTAACCTGTTAAGTTGGCTTGTAATGAAGATTTTCACAAAAGTTTTGTATATTTGATAGTGCATTTTATATATAGCACTATTTTATCTTATCACTAGAGTCCCAGTGCATGGGTTCATGCACAGGTGGGATCCCTTAGCCTGACCAGTGATCAGGGCCGAGATCCAGTCTGGGGGAAGGGTCCATGGGAGGTTGGCCAGCCAGGGGGAGGGATCGCGGGAGGTTGGTCAGCTGTGGGAGGTTGGCTGGCCATGGGACATTGACTATGGGAGCGCACTGACCACCAGGGGGCAGCTCCTGCATTGAGCATCTGCCCCCTGGTGATCAGTGCGCATCATAGCGACCGGTCAACTGGTCATAATGTTCGCTTAGGCTTTTGTGTGTGTGTGTGTGTGTGTGTGTGTGTGTGTATGCTATTTCATATTTAACTAAACTCATTACAATTTCTAATAACTTTTGTGCAATTCCTTTTTTGGATGAGGCAGCTGAGGGCCTTGAACCCTCCACTTCCTAACTTTTAAAATCCAATAAAAACAGAACACTTTTTAAGAACTAATGGGAAGGGGCCTTTCATCCTCTCACCCATGCCCCCTCAGGTGTGTGTGGAGAATGGATGAAATGCACTGCTAAACTAGGTTATTATCAACACCATTACAAATGGGAACAACTTATATTGGTAATTAGTTTTCAAATTACTTTCCATTGCTTTATCATGTCTGATGTGCCCAGTAATGTTAAATGTCTTATGTCTCATCGAGAGTCAAACAACTGAAGAGCAGCTGATCCAGGTCTGGAATAAAAATCAACAAATATCTTTGGAAGAGACCATGGGAAATACTAAGTTTATTATTTTCTAAAACAAAAAAAACAATAACAGTATTTCCAATGTTCCAGGAGGAAATAATGCTGTCCCCACAGTGGGCTATGACTTACGTGTGTATATGTAATGGTGGACAAGACTGACCATGGGCTGGGCCATGGGGGGTTGAAGTAAAACAAGAGAGTAATCTCAAAGGTGCTTTATACCACTCAGAAATTTAAATTGTGGCTAGTTTAATACTGTTACATTTTAGGTTGTTTCAAAATCTAAACTACATACAATCTCCTGTATCTTGTTAATATTTTCTTATCTGTTTATGGGCTTATTGGAAAATAACTGGAACTGTGTTGATGCCTGACAAATTCTTAAACTGAGGGAACCATGAAGTCAAGGTCTATTAAAATACTGTAAAGAAACCCTTGTGCCTAAGAAATTTGCATTCCAAAGTGCTGATCACATTCCTTTTCTTAATGAAGGAACATTTCCACTCAAGGGTTCCCACAAGAACAGCACTGTAAATTTAATTTTTTTTTCTGGTAGGCACGGTCTCCAAGTGTTACCTCTTGGAAGCCGGTTGAATGTAAAATATATAAATTGATATCTGCATATAATATCAATATGCATATAATATCTCCCATTCTTTATTTTCCTTTTTAATAAGGATAGAAGAGACAATACTAAACAGAATATATTAAAAGTATACACATTATATTTCCTGTTAAAATAGTTTTGAATGAGTGTACCAGATTCAGGAGACCTGAATCAAATCTAGACAAATCTCTATAAAAGTCTGGTTCATTAGCATATATCTCTTTATCCTGTTTTTGTTTATTAGCCTGTTTTCTTAAACTTAGGGATGAAACAATTTACTGTTTCATACCACTGTAAAAAAAAAAAAAAGGAAATGAATGAGCTATAAGCCTCTCTTCTCCCATTTTTCTTTTTATGTACTTGTTCACATTTTCCTTGGGGCTAAAAGATGATTTTTCTTACCTAAGATGGATTTCTATCAATACTTACTGAAACAAATAAAGATTTTTTTTATGTCAGGGCATTAATCTTCTACTTACTACTTTTAATAAAACCTTTAATTTTGTGCTAATTTACAATTGTAAAACATTTTAGCATGCATGATCTCAGATAATCATCTGAGCAATATGAGAATAGGATGGGCAAGTCTTGCTTTATTGTTGTTGAGGTAGTTGTTTTCACTTGAAATATTGAGACTCAGAAAGGACAGGAGCCACGGTCACACTCACTCTAGCAAAATTCAAAGGGTCAAACTTCTTGTTTACTGTTAAATAGTAATATCCAAAATTTATATGTCATTCAAGACATTTGCCAGTTAAGTCAAAATAACGTTGTAACTTTATTTCTCAACTAGAGGCTTGGTGCATGAATCTGTGCACATTGAAAGGAAATTAATTAGAAGAAATATTTTAATAACACTATTTGCCCTTTCTCTATAATAGAAGTGTCAACCAAAATTATGATCGACATTGACAGATCGAAACACACGCGTGCAATTGGTGTCTGCGAGAACTTTATATATGTAGATAAACTTACTTAATTAGACCTTCTTTCTGATTTAGCTAAACTTTTCCAGCCCAGTGAAACACCCCAACTTCTCTTTTGGGTAATCGTCAGCAACACAGCAGTAAATATCAACATGTAACAGATTATTACTGTAGTTCACGCAGGGAGAACAAAGGGTAAAATATTTAACTGCAATAGTTTGACTATATTCTGTGCAGTGAGAAACCTGAAGTCAGTTTCAAGGTCCACCATTTCTTATTTCTTTTCAGTTCAGTCAACTTTCTAAACTTTCTAAATTTCCATTTTCTGGTTAATTGAAAAGAAAATACTATTCCACCGAGTCTCCTATCTACCTACTCCAGGACATCTGTGAGGATCAAATGAGATGAGGCACATGAAAACGCTTACAGACATTTGGTTCAAGTGTAAAATGTTTACACCTAGCTATAAAGCAAATTGTGTTCCTGGGCTGAAGAAACTCTAAGGAGACTAGTCACTAGGAAAAGGAAGCCAGGCATCGCTACGTGACATCATTACCCGGCATCCACAGCGACCGTTTCTGGCTTGGACTGGGCTGTGGGCTGCATTTTGCGCCAATGGGGTCTTGGCAGCATTGGCTAAGATTTGATGGGCTGTCACTCTGGTGTGGTGGCAGGGCCTGTGTCCCACTTGGGGGAAGCCGAGTGTTGCTTTGTGAGCACAAGGTCCATGGTGCTGTTTTTCTGTAAATGGCCAGTGCGTGTCATGGCAGCTCCTGTGTTGAGCATCTGCCCTCTGGTGGTCAGTGCACATCATAGTAATCAGTTGGATGGTTGGACACTTAGCATATTAGCTTTTCATATATATATATATACTAGAGACCTGATGCATGAAGATTCGGGGAAGAATGGGCCTTCCTTCCCCTGGCTGCCAGCACTGCCTTCGCTCTGGCCCAGAGCCGCCTTTCCACCTTCCCACACTGCCCAGAGGCTCAGAGCGGCTAGGGCAGTGCAGAATGCCTGTGTCCCACCCTACCCCCAGCCACTAGGTGACTGTGTATGCAAATTAACCTGCCATCTTTGTTGGGTTAATTTGCATGCTCACTCCCTGTTGGCTGGTGGGTGTTGCAGAGGTATGGTCAATTTGCATCTATATCTTTTATTAGTGTAGCTAGAGACTCTTTGTAACCATCCAAATCAGTTAAAGGGGTCTACTATCCCACTAGCATCACTGGCCCTCCCTGTGGTTACCTGCACCTGGGATGTCTTCTGCCAGTTCTCAGACCCCACCAGATCACCCCTTTCTTTCTATTCCCAACTCCTCCAGTATCCTCCCTGCTACCTCCGAGCCTTCATGAACACTTTCAGCAACAGATTTCTCTTCTTTAAATTATCACTTCGCACTATGTATACTGTTCATTCCTATATTAATAGGTACTCCATTTTTAGATTTTTTGTTGTGTAATGATTTATAATGATATTTGTGTACATGTGTTCAAACATAGATAAGTCTCCCACCCCAAACATTATATCTTTCTTTGTTGAAAAGAATATGTGTTATACCATTCTTTTTAATGTGGTGATTTTTCCATGCTTACTGATCCTCAATACATACCTGAAGAACAAGTGCAAATGTCAACAACATCAGCAAATGAAACTCAAAAGCAAGTTTTGGTGTACATACCTTAATTGTATTCTGATAAGTCAACTGATATCCCTGACTTACTGGCACATTTTATAGCAACTGAGATAAATACATACAATGGTTTCAATTGATAGATACTTGGGAAATATATTTAATATATTTCATAGTAGGTGCTTTAACTAGGCATTGAGATATATAATTATTATGAAACTTTCTAAATAAAAAAATACTGGTTAGCATTACACATTGTGATTTACAGAATAATCCACCTTATCAAAAAGATATCCACAGGTTAAACCTTAGAACTAGTGAATAGCCATCTTATATGGGAAAAGGGACATTCCAGATATTATTAGGTTAAGGATCTTCCAATGGGGAGATTATGGATTATCCAGGTGAACACAATGAAATCACAAGTCCTTGTAAGAGGGAAACAAAAGGGTCAAATTTAGAAAAAGGAGGTGACAATGGGATCAGGGATTGGAAGAATGTGCCTTGAAGACAGAGGAAGGGACCCCTAGCCCAGGAATGCAAGTGGTCCCAAGAAACTCGGAAAAGCATGGAAACAGACTAGCTCTTGAAGTCTCCAAAGGTCACAACCATTATAATATCCAACATGGTTTTAGAATCTTGAACTCTAGAACTGTAAAAGAGCTGTATTGTTTTAAGCCATAATGTTTGAGGAAACGTTTTAGAGAAGCAATAGCAAACTAATACACACATAATGAAGATATTCTCTTTACAATAAAGTCAAGTTAAAACTTAAATTATTTACCATGGTTTTTCTCTGTAATATTGAGTTCTTATTGTGCTGTTGACTGGCATTGAGACTCTGATATCTGAACATCTGGATAATAAACTCTGACTTAATATTTCAGTCTCTCCTTAACTGTACAAAAACAGAGAGAACTAAAAAAAATGTAAAAGATATCAAGATTAAATTCAGCATCACTAAATAATGCACATAACTAAACAGTAATTTGTATTTACTTAATCTGTATTTATTTTATCAGCTTAGTGAAACATAAGGTAACTCTCTTTGTTACTGATTAATTGTACAGTGATTAGGTGCTCAAGGACTTAGGGGCAATTATGTTTGGTATTTCCCATTGGTTTCTTTCCCCATAGCCATTGTTATTATATGAGTTCTGTTAGAGCTGATAAGAAAATGCCTAATTAATGACTGGTCTTTCATTTTCCTTAAATAATTTCATGGTTATCAAGTTTGTTTAGGGAATTGACATGGTGATCAAAACTCAAACAAAACAAACTGAACACAGTCAGTTTTGTAGGCTCCATTGAAAAGTTTATCCTTATAATGTAAGCAAGCTCTCCTCTCTCCCCAAAGAAAACATATGCTAATCTATAGTATCTTCTCTGTTTAAAAAAATTAGTCCTTTTACATTCAGGTTAAAGAAATTTGATACATTTAAATAATGGGATATTATTTAGCTATGTAGAAATAAAATTTAGACGTGAATATATTGATAAGACATGGATAAATGTTCTTGATAGATGGTAAAGTAATGAAAAGCACACTGCACATCAATCAATACAGTGGCAGCTCCTAATATTTAGTTTTAAGACTCATTTACATGGATGATGCTAAAGGTATTTAGTTTATGTGGATTTTATTCATGGTTATTAGGAATTAAAACTGAGACATATTTAATATATTTATTAAGTCATTTAAGACAACCATAAAGGAGTCCTTGCATATTTACATAAAAAACATATTTTGTAAAAATAATTATATCTTCCAAAACAAAAAATAATTCAGTGAGGATAGTGACATTGTTTTACATTTTGCATAACTCTTTAATGTCTTATTTAATAGAGGGTAGCTAGACTTTCATATCTGCTTCTGCCTTCTGGCCTTAGAAATATCACTTTATATTTGTGAGAGAATAAAATTAAAAAAGGCAAATACTGTCTTTGTGTCTCATGATGAAAATAGTTTTGATGTCATGAACCTCATGAGAGAAACTGGGAGACCTCCAGAGGTCCCTGGACCATACTTTGGGAACTGTATGCTCTATGTGTCTGTCTGTCTATCTGTCTACGTATCTATTTATCATCTATCTATCATCTATCTATCTATCTATTTTTCCTCTATTTCTTAGGAAAAATTGTGGGAAAGTTTTGTTCACAATAAATACTATTACTACTATAGCTACCACTATTGTTATCATAGTAGAGTGCTATTCAAAATTAATATTTGAGTGTTAAATATGTTCTAGTCATTACAATAAACATTTAAATTGTTATTATACTAGAAGTCCGATGCAGGAAATTTGTGCAAGGGCCTTGGCCCCCGCTGCCACCGTGGCCGCCTCTTCCTTGGCCCCCACCCACCATGACTTTTTTCAGGAGGAAGGATGTCCGGAAGGCTGTCTGGTCTAATTAGTATATTACACTTTTATTATTATAGACTAGAAGCCCAGTGCATGAAATTCGTGCATAGGGGGAGGATCCCTCTGCCCAGCCTGCAACCTCTCGCAATCTGGGACCCCTCGGGGGATGTCTGACTGCTGGTTCAGCCTCCTCCCTTCTGCCTTCTCCTGTGGTGCTTTCTTCCATGGCCTCTGCAAAAGGGCCCTCAGTGCTGGACTGGCCCTCACAGCTGTGGCTGCCGGCCCTCGGCCATTGCAGCCTCTGTGACTTTGTCTGAAAAGACGTCCAAAAGGACATCTGGAAGATGCCTGGTCTAATTAGCATATTACTCTTTTATTAATATAGATTGTGCAGTCCTCACAAAAGCCCTATGAGGCATATCAACTCATTGCAGGTGAGACATCCATTTTACAGGTGAGGAAACAGATGAAGTTTGTTGTCATTTAGTGATAGACCCTGGTTTTTACTCCAGCATGTCTCACTCAGGAACCCATATAATATGTTATACTTATAAAATCTAAGGGAAAAATTAGTAAACAAAGAAGTGAGTGTGTGTGTGTGTGTGTGTGTATACCTGCATAGTTATGAGTTTTTGTCTATTTGCAAACATAAACTCAATGAGGGCAGGGAAATATCCAATAACTGATGATAATTCAAATTTAAGCAAGTCCATATTAGCAGTTCTGCCAATTCTTTTTGCTTTCAGTGTTATGGAAACATTTTTCCCATTTACAATATGAATGGAAAAGGTTTCTATTTTAATAACATGGAAATATAAGTCAATTTTTGGAAGAGTTTTAAAGTCTTAGCACATCAAAAATGATTATGATAAAACAAGTTATTTGTATCTATCTTTCCAATAAGAGTTCTGGCTTGGAAATATGTTATATATATTTTTTTGATTTTTAAAGATTGTTTTCAGAAAATTGATCAAATCAATAACCAACTCTTCAATCATTTAGAACAATTTGCTTTAGTTTTGTAATCCATCTATGTAAACTACCAAATAAGGATGGTGGTGATTACATTTTACAATTAACATTAAAAACAACTTTGATTTTGAATCATTTATAAATCTACTATAAATAAGTCATTCATGTACCCCCAATAAATGATCAACAAATGGTATATATGCTATATGTATGTGTGCATTTTTCTGGTAATAGATATATTTTACCAGGTTTATCAGTGGCTCAGAAAGATTAAAAATTACTCCCTTGATAAAAATTCAATGTGTCAGGTAAAGAAATGCATCTCAACAAATAGTGTACTTTTATTTTCTTTATATCCTTGTCAACTAAAATATTTGCTTGAATTAAAAAATACTTCTCAGAAATAATTACATATATTTATAATAGTTAACTATATATATGTATGTATATATATGTACATACAGAATCATCTATTACAACAGATTTTTCTATCAAGTATTTTTTAAATGCAGGGAAAATAAACAGCTAAAAATGTAAGAACCTCTGAGATGAATTTCTATTTTAATTTAAAATAAATTATATTTCCCTCATGTAATGATATTCTGAATTGTTACACCCAGAGAATCAATATTTTACAATGCTTTGCTTTGACTAAGACCTATCATGAATACAATTATTTTTAAAGGCTGTTATAAATCCTCTTACTTTGTTGCTGGAAGGAATTATTAGTTTTATGTTGATAAATGATCTAATATAATCAAAAGAAAATGACCTTTCAAGGTATTTATAAAAACACTTTGTCCTTTATAAAGTTCTTTATTCAAATGTGCAAGGTGAAGTCGGAGATAAAAACAACCCTTTTATAATCCCATTTAATCTTTGGGATAAGGAGTATAACAGCTGTCTATTTTTTAAAGGACTGCTTAAGAAAAGTTCATGGAAAATTTAAAAATGTACAATTCTAGCCTCATTTCAATGAATATTTATCATATTACTTTCACCTCCATTTTATAGATAGCAAAGATAGCCAATAATAATTGTCCTTTATATTTTCTGCATTCCTCCTCTGCTATTACTCTAATGGCAGTATCAGTACTCAGCCTCACTCTAAATTGAGAGAGAAAGGGATGAGGAACAGGAGAATATGGCTTAATAAATTATAAATATATTTTCTGCTCCAAAATAACCTTAAGTTAGAGAAAATCCATATGTTTGCACCCAGCTAACTTTCTTGTACCAAGTGACCATCTAAATGTACCATCAATCATACAATTTCAGGAATTATGTCCCAGTCACTGCAAATTGCCTCAACAGATAATCTAAAAAACTGGGTTACAAACAGTATACTCTTATTTCCTTGTTTTCAATGAAATTTCTCTTATAAAATCTACATTAATAAAAGACAAACATGCAAATTGACCATACCTTCACTACACCTTAAGCCACGCCCACCAGCCAATCGGAGTGACTATATGCAAACTAACCCAACCAAGATGGCGACTGGCAGCCATGGAGCTGGAGCGAGCAGGAGGCTTGTGTGCTCCAATGATGGAGGAAGCCAAGCTTCCCTGCCTGCTGCGGCCAGCTCTGAGCTCCACTGAAAGCAACAGAATTTCAATTATAGAAGATAAACAAACCCCAGATACCTGCTTTCAGCCAGCCATGGCCACGGAGCTGGAGCGAGCAGGAGTGGGTTGCCCCTGGCAATGGAGGAAGCCCAGCTTTCCACAGGCCTCTGCTAAAGACAACAAAGTTTCAATTATAGAAGGTAAATAAGTCCAAGAATTAAAAAAAAGAAAAAAAGGAGAGGTTGGGAGCTTACGTCACCAGGGTGCTTGGCCAGCCTGAAAACGGCCCTCAGCCCCTCACCTAGACTGGCCAGGCACCCCAGTGGGAACCCCCCACCCTAAAGGGGGTGTGGCCAGTCTGAAAACAGTCATCAGCCCCTCACCCAGGCTGGCCAAACCTCCATGGGGTGAGGGTCCCCACTGGGGTGGACATCCTCCGAGGGGTCCCACACTGCAAGAAGGCATAGGCCAGGCTGAGGGACCCCCTGAGTGCACAAATTTTTGTGCACCAGGCCTCTAGTTGTTAAATAATTAGTGTGGTAAAATCCAGAGTTTACTGATTATTTAACTGCTTTTCATGCTTAAATGTTATACAAATAGTATTTCATGAAATCTTTACATTTAGAGAAAATATAGAATTATGGATGTTTATGCCTGAACCTGAGCTCCTTTGACACACTAAAGATGATGATGATGATGATGATGATGATGGTGATGATGATGATGATGGCAGTGTGCCTTGGCTGGTGCAGCTAAGTAGTTAGAGCAGTGGTACTCATGCTTCAGGGTCTCAAGTTCGATTCCCAGTCAAGAGCACATAGCTGAGTTGCAGATTCAATCCCAGGTCCTGGTCAAGAAGACAACCAACCAATCAATGTGTCTCTTATCTCTCTCTCCTCTCTCTCTCTCTCTCTCTTTCTCTCTCTCTCTCTCTCTCTCTCCCTCCCTCTCTCCTTCCCTCCTCCCTCCCTTCCAATCTCTACACATTAATGGAAAAAATATTCTTGGGTGAGGATTAACAATAACAAAGATGACATTGTAAAAATGATACACCATCAATAATTTTCCCTTAAAATTACATTTTTAAAAAGAATAATGCATTATACATCTATAGATAACAGACTTTTTAATCTAAAAGACAGTTGTGTTAGGGCTTCAGTATACCATCAATAGAACCTGAACTTGTACAGGGGGTGGGGAATTATTCACATTACTCTCAAGTCCAGGAATCGGCACCCATGACTCCAGGGCCTTGAATGATGCCACTGGAATTCTTTCCCTTTCAGACTCTTATTTTTCTGTTGTGGGTTGACTATTTTCTCTTCTGATGCCAGGAAGAGAAATGAAGGGGGAATATACCTGCTGATAGCTCCAGGCTTATAAAATCCAATGTTTTTCATCTCAAAAGGAAGAGAGAATATCTCTCACCTGATTGAATATAAAAAGTCATAGCAGGCATTCAGTAGTCTCAGGCCATTGCTAGAAACTCATTGTAGGCAAAAGGATAACGTTATGAATGGCAGCCCACCAAATAAATCCACCCAGGTTGGAGGAAGCCTGGGTGGTCAGGCAGAAACAGCAGATTCTACTATAAGGACCCTGTTTTGAAACTGTGCCTTGCTCCTAAACCAGCTCTATCTGGTTCGGGCTTTCTTGTAGCTTCTTAGACATTAGCAATGTATTCTTTGCCACCCACTCTTATTCTTTGATTTGTATACAGCCAATTGTGCTACATTGAAAAGCCTTTTCAAACTGGCTCTCCACACAGTTTGTACTGGCATTATAAACTTCTTTCTCCTCCTTTAAGTGCTTTTTCTTCATATGTTCAGAAACAAACAAAAACCCACTTCTTTTTCTAAGTGTGTAGCAGTTCTTAATGCTTCTGTAGGGATCACTCCAAGGAATGTTTAAAAAGTTAAAAGTGGTGGATTCTTCAAAATATTACCTAAGTGGTAAGTGAGGGTCAGGGCACAATTCTGAAAATCATGCCCTCAGTTGTGTAAAAACCTTTCTGAGGAGGGTCAGCTAGCATTCTCCATGAGGTATAAGAAAGAGTTTAATAATTTTAGGTCCATGTCTAGGGTTTGCAGAATAGAGTCCATATAATAAAAGTACAAACATACAGGGAGATAAAATAGACAGAATGCACCTGTTCTGACTCCTTTGCCTATAGGAAACCATTCTGTCTCTACATATTCTGTCCTGACAGTGGCTTCCTGTCCACAATGCAGGCTGCAGATCAGGACAACTAAATGCTGAGGCACGTCCATTTCTTTTAGAGCAACCCATAGCTTTTCATGGTCCATGCAGTTAAAGGCTTTACTATACCTATAAAACATAGACTAACCATCTTCTAAGATTCTTTGGAGCACTCCAGTGCCCAGTGAATATTTGCAATTAGATTTCTAGTGCCTCTTTCTTTTCTGAATCTGGCTTGAACATCTGGCATTTCTTGCTTCATATAAGGCAGCAGCCTTTGTTGCAGCATCTTGAGCAGCACTTTACTTGCTTAGGAAATTGGAACAATGGCTAAGATCCTCTACACCCTCATATTCCCAATTACTATGCATAGATGTGAATATTGGACAGTGAAGAAGGTGATAGGAAACACACTGAAATGTGGTTTTGAAGGAGAGCTCTACAAAGATCTTGACCTCCTGAAAAACAAACAGTGGTCCTTAAGTAAATTAAGCCTGAAACATCATGGGAGGCAACAATGACAAAACGGGAGCTATCTTACTTCGGGATACAATGAGAATGCAGAGTTCCATAGGAAAAATGATAGTGCTGGGAAAAACAGAAGGCAACAGGAAAAGAGCAACACCAACTACAAGATGGGTTGACTTCATAAAAGAAACCATGAGCCTGAGGCTACAGGAGCTGAGCAGGGCTATTGAGGACAGGACATTGTAGACATCACTCATTCATAGAGTTACCAGGAGTCAGAGCCCACTCAACGACACATAACACACAGACAGACATATACATATGTGGGCTCATTTCCCTTGTTTTCCTACCATTAATAACTAAGCACACACATCAAGCAGTTTGAGTCTGAAGGCAGGGAAAGGTTGGTGGTCTAGTTTTAAGGCTATCAAGTCAAAAGAATTCTCTTTTCCTTGGGGAAGGGTCACCATTTTTGTTCTCTTCAGGCCTTCAAGTGATGGGATGAGGCCCACCAACATTATGGAGGACAATCTGCTTTACTCAATCTACCAACTTAAATGTTTATCTCCTAAAAAAAATGCTTTCATAGAAACACCCAGAATAATATTTGACAAAATATCTGGCACCTAGCAGGCCAATCAAGTTGACACAGGAAATTCATCATCACAATATACAATCCCTTCCTTCCTGTGAAGCACAGATGATTTCTCACTTTCAACATTCTGAATTTTCCAAATACAGTTTTCAAGAAAATTTGGGAAAGTAATACTAAAAAGTGTTAAATATCCTAGGAAATCAACAACCTGGAACATCCCAAAGGCTCACCTGCTGCAGACTTCCTACATCCATAAATTCAGAAAGCTTTGCCTACTTACATGGAAAATAGTTGTCCTTGGCCTGCTCTGG
>NW_006383011.1:19801376-19802842 GCF_000327345.1 Myotis davidii | reverse complement strand
CACGCAGCCCTGCCCACCTGCGCACACCTCAAAATCGTGCGAGACCCAGACCCAGCGGAACCCGCAGGGATGCAACGTCAAGCCCCCACCCACCCATGTGCGCCTGCAGCACACACAGACTCCTTGTGATCAGTTGTTACGGCGTGAGGTCGTCATGACCACAGGCTTTTTATATATATAGATATCTATATCTTTAATCTAATAATCTGGTGAATGATTTGCCTCAGTGTTTGTTGTTTTGTGTTGAATATACATTATCCTTCAAACAGTATTTCCCAGAACAAATCACTGAATAAAAGGTCAGCCTACCATGAGTTATGTGAGCTGCTAATCCATTTGCCAATTCATAGTAATCATGTAATGAAAATGTACTAGCTTTTCAGAAACAAGTTCCCAGGAGAGTGTCACAAGAAGGGAAGGTTGTAACATCTGTCACAGAATATAGATTCAAAATGACCCAGACAAGCTTTATCTTTTAGTGGAAATTGAGGAGAGGGCCTTGGTTACCCAGGAACTCAGGGAAAGCCCCAGTGTTAGGTGCGTTTGTAGCACATTTCCTGTTGCTATGAGTTAAGAAACTAATGTGGCCCTCTGATTAGAGCAGTCACAAGGGGTGATACGTCAGGCTGGGGCTCCTTAGGACAGACAAGTCCTTTAAAGACATGCAGGCCTCTGGTCAGTTTGCTCTCCTACATTATCACCAAAGCCAGAGGCATTGTCTCATGCCCTTGAGCCTAGGACATAGCATTAGATTTTTTGTCTGCTAACAGTCAGCCTTGGTGTAGTTACACTGCTTGGTTCCTAGGTCCCCTCTGATGTGCACTACATTGGACGATGTAAAATGGGTCAGGTGGTGAGGCAAGAATCATCTACATGATGAGGCCCACCAACATTATGGAGGACAATCTGCTTTACTCAATCTACCAACTTAAATGTTTATCTCCTAAAAAAAATGCTTTCATAGAAACACCCAGAATAATATTTGACAAAATATCTGGCACCTAGCAGGCCAATCAAGTTGACACAGGAAATTCATCATCACAATATACAATCCCTTCCTTCCTGTGAAGCACAGATGATTTCTCACTTTCAACATTCTGAATTTTCCAAATACAGTTTTCAAGAAAATTTGGGAAAGTAATACTAAAAAGTGTTAAATATCCTAGGAAATCAACAACCTGGAACATCCCAAAGGCTCACCTGCTGCAGACTTCCTACATCCATAAATTCAGAAAGCTTTGCCTACTTACATGGAAAATAGTTGTCCTTGGCCTGGTCAGGGCATATGCCAGGGGTTTCTGGATCCATCCCCAGTAGGGGGCATGTGATTGATACAATTGGTGGGATTGGCTTAACACAAAGACTTTAGTCTTCCTAACATGACTTCACCGTCTTGTAGCTTTGACATCCGTATCTTTGTCAGATGTTTTTTATTTGTTTGAATTTTTTAAAATTGATTTTTAGAA
>NW_006383011.1:19800246-19800859 GCF_000327345.1 Myotis davidii | reverse complement strand
TAATGGTTCTGCTCTATAAGATCATTAGAACATTTTGGAAGAGATCCAAGTTCTCTTTTTACTTATCTCCAACAATAATATATCTAATGTAGCATTTTATACTTGTAAAATGCTCTACCTACACAAATTCTCACAAATCATGAGTAATAAAAGATGAAGAATTCAAAAGATGTGACTTATAGAAGACAAAAACAAACAACAATGGAAAAAAAAAACAGGGCAGAGATATCAGCTATATCCTGGCTTACTCAGAACTGCCTACCCTAAATATCTGTGAACAGACATGAGCTCCTTCCCCCCAAAATTAGAAAAAATGCTATTGCATTATATTCTACTAGTGACCCAGTACACAAAATTTGTGCACATTAACAGGGAAATAATTAGAGTAAATATTTTAATATTGGGGGTATCTGGCTCCCTCCTCCCTCCTGTCAGAGTCTGCACTGGTGCCTGTGGGGACACTGCGTCAAGTCCCGCTGGCACTGCGAGACCCAGAGTCAAGTCTGTGCTCACCTGTGTGCACCTCACCGTGCACACAGCCCCACCCGCCCACATGTGCCTGGCCGTGCACGCAGCCCTGCACACCCACGCACACCTCAAAATCGTGCGAGAC
>NW_006383011.1:19797511-19799470 GCF_000327345.1 Myotis davidii | reverse complement strand
CCCTTTAAATACAGTTCCTCATGTTGTGACCCAACCATAAAATTATTTTCGTTGCTACTTCATAACTGTAATGTTGCTACTGTTATGAATCGTCATGTAAATATCTGATATGCAGGATGGTCTTAGGCGACCCCTGTGAAAGGGTTGTTCAACCGCCAATGGGGTCGCGACCCACAGGTTGAGAACCGCTTCTCTAGGTTGAACCCAGCCAAGTCTCATTAATGAGTCAAGTCACCTTTTTAATGTAGAGAAAGCTTGGAACTTAGCTGGCTATGCATGGTCCCTGATCTTGAATCTGCTTTTCTGAATCCTCCTTGTCTCTGCTGGTATGAGCAGTTAGGACAGAGATCTGGCTTTTCAAACCCTGGCTATTTACACATGATCAGGTTCCCATCTTAGTCGATTTGGACCACAGATTATTTTCAGAAAGGCCTTTTTTCCCAGGAAAGCAAGGTTTTCTTCCCTCTCTGCGCTCAGAATGGTCAGCTTTAATGCAAACATTTATTCTAGCAGCACTTCATTAAGGCTATGAGTAGCCAACCCAATCTAGCCTATTGCAAATTTCCTGCCAAATATCTTAATGTGATAGCCTTGTAGCATATGATTTGCTAATCAAGGAATAATAAACCATTGTTTGAGAAAAGAGAATTAACTAATAGCAAAGATTGTCAGTTTTAAACACAGTATGCTCACTCTACTGTTTCCTCCTAATTTGCTACCCATTCCACATTTTGGACCTGTTGCATTTTATACTCCTCTTTCTTGAATCAAATTCTGTTATGACCTAGAACATTTTCATTTCTAATTAAAAGAGGCCTCAACTCTGCTCTTTAAAATAATGACAGAAATGAATGTTTTCATTAACTTAAAAGCACATGTGTCAAGGTACTAATTTAATCACAGTTCTGAGCTCTATTTTTTGTTGATTGTCTAATTCTCCGCACTCCTCTGTCTTCTACAGGTTAACCTTGCAGACGGATCATAAGAATTCAAAAGATGTGACTTATAGAAGACAAATCAAACAATGGGGAAAAAAAACAGAGCAAAGATATCAGCTATATCCTGGCTTACTTAGAGCTGCCTACGCTAAAGACCTGTGAACAGACATGAGCTCCTTCCCACCAAAATTAGAATAAATGCTATTGCATTATATTCTACTAGTGACCTGGTGCACAAAAATTTGTGCACGTTAACAGGGAATTAATTAGAGTAAATATTTTAATGTTGCAGGTATCTGGCTCCCTCCTCCCTCCTGTCAGAGTCTGCACTGGTGCCCGTGGGGACACTGCGTCAAGTCCCGCTGGCACTGCGAGACCCAGAGTCAAGTCTGTGCTCACCTGTGTGCACCTCACCGTGCACACAGCCCCACCCGCCCACATGTGCCTGGCCGTGCACGCAGCCCTGCCCACCTGCGCACACCTCAAAATCGTGCGAGACCCAGACCCAGCGGAACCCGCAGGGATGCAACGTCAAGCCCCCACCCACCCATGTGCGCCTGCAGCACACACAGACTCCTTGTGATCAGTTGTTACGGCGTGAGGTCGTCATGACCACAGGCTTTTTATATATATAGATATCTATATCTTTAATCTAATAATCTGGTGAATGATTTGCCTCAGTGTTTGTTGTTTTGTGTTGAATATACATTATCCTTCAAACAGTATTTCCCAGAACAAATCACTGAATAAAAGGTCAGCCTACCATGAGTTATGTGAGCTGCTAATCCATTTGCCAATTCATAGTAATCATGTAATGAAAATGTACTAGCTTTTCAGAAACAAGTTCCCAGGAGAGTGTCACAAGAAGGGAAGGTTGTAACATCTGTCACAGAATATAGATTCAAAATGACCCAGACAAGCTTTATCTTTTAGTGGAAATTGAGGAGAGGGCCTTGGTTACCCAGGAACTCAGGGAAAGCCCCAGTGTTAGCTGCGTTTGTAGCACATTTCCTGTTGCTGG
>NW_006383011.1:19787804-19796016 GCF_000327345.1 Myotis davidii | reverse complement strand
ATTCTGTTTTGACCTTGATCATTTTCATTTCTAATTAAAAGAGGCCTCAACTCTGCTCTTTAAAATAATGACAGAAATGAATGTTTTCATTAACTTAAAAGCACATGTGTCAAGGTACTAATTTAATCACAGTTCTGAGCTCTATTTTTTGTTGATTGTCTAATTCTCCGCACTCCTCTGTCTTCTACAGGTTAACCTTGCAGACGGATCATGAGAATTCTCACTTCATGTTACACAGTGTTTTACAAAGTATCATATTTTAAAGAGATATTAGCGTATAAGAACATGCAATAAATAACTTCAAAATGCAATGGGTATTTAATGTTAAAGCGTGCCTTTAACATTGATGTAAAAACGTTTCTTGTACTTGTTCAATAGAAACTTATCTGACCGCTGGGTAAAGCCAGCAATGAAACTCCTGGTCCACACTGTGTTAACAAAATGGCTGCAGCTTAGCTAAGATCACATGTTCCTTCTCTCCAGCCTCCCTGGAATGGCAGGGATCTAATTCACATATTCGTGGCTATCCAGCTTCTATGTTTTTGAGTGTGGGCTTCAGGCAAACTAATATGTCAGATGTATACAACAACTTTATTTTATATTGATATAATTTTATTTTACATTTGTGTGGTTTATTTTAATTTTTTACTCATGAAACCAAATGTATGAAAACTCTCTCACTATAGAAATTCTAATAATATTAAACTATATTAAATGAGCAAAGCCTTCTTTTACCTTCCCAACATAATTATTGTCCTTAGAGGTTTAATTTATATACTTATTGTTTTGATTATTTTATTTTGTACTATTTTATATTATACAATATTCAAACGTATGGGAAATCTAATCTAATAAAACAGAAACATGCAAATTCACCCTACCTCCGCTACACCCACAAGCCACACCCACCAGCCAGGCCCACCAGCCAACAATCAGAAGTGAATATGAAAATTAACCTAACTAAGATGGCGGTCACAGAGTTGGAGCAAGCAGGAGGCTTGGGTTGCCCCCAGCGATGGAGGAAGCCAAGCTTCCTAGCTGCCCTGCTGGCCTTGAGCTCTGCTCAAGGCTACAAAATTTCAATTATAGAAGATAAACCCCAGATACCTGCTTCCAGCCCACAGCCACAGCCAGCCTAAAAACAGCCCTCAGCTCCTCACCCAGGCTGACCACACCCCCATGGGGGAGGGTCTCCGCTGGGGGGCTTGGCCAGCCTGCAATCTGCCATCAGCCCCTCACCCAGGCTGGCCAGGCACCCCAGTGGGACCCCCACCCTGATCCGAGATACCCTTCAGGGCAAAGCAGCCGGCCCCCACCCATGCACCAAGACTCTATCCTATATAATAAAAGGGTGATATGCAAATTGACCCTAACAGCAGAACAACTGGGAATGACTGGTCACAATGACACACACTGACCACCAGGGGGCAGATGCTCAATGCAGGAGCTTCCCCCTGGTGGTCAGTGCGTTCCCACAGGGAGAGCCCAGTTTAGCCACAAGCCAGGCTTAAGGCTGCCAGCACAGTGGTGTTGGCGGGAGCCTCTCCCACCTCCTCAGCAGCGCTAAGGATGTCCAACTATAGCCTAGGCCTGCTCCCCACTGGCAAGTGGACATCCCCTGAGGGCTCCTGGGCTGCCAGAGTGATGTCTGATTGCTAGCTTAGGCCTGACCCCCAGGGGAATGGGCCTAAGCCAGCAGGTGGACATCTCCCGAGGTGTCCCAGACTGCGAGAGGGCACAGGCAGGGCTGAGGGACCCCCCCGGGCCTCAGACTGGGGCCTCTAGTATGATAATAATCGATTAAAAATTATACAAATTTTAAACAAACCAATTTTAGAAATTATCACCCAGCCAAAATAAGTTTTATCAATTTATAGCATTTTCTTCAGGTATATTTTTATTAAAGACAAGAAATAAATTCAGATACATATGAATAACTCTTTGAAAAGCTCTTCTGACATGAATCACTTGCTTCTCTCCTAAAATAATCCCATCTGGATATTGATATGTATCCTCCTCCCAATGATGTACTAGTTTTCCCCCAGTTACATGTACATTTTAAGATTTAAATACATATTTTACTCAACATTAATTTTCAGATTTAGTGACATTGACACAGGTACTAGGTGTACCAGTTAATAATGCAGATTTTTTTCAATAGATGGAGTTACACATATGTTGATATATATGTGATTTTATATGTATGCTATTTTGTTGTATTGACAATAAGCTTCAAAACTTCATAGTCAAATTTGCTGAAGATGTCAATGGCAGGAAAGAAAGTCTCTTTTGCATCGAATTGTGACTGGCGATTAAAAGTGGACTTATTTAGAGAATCCCAAATGCACAAAATCATAGGTTGAGTCAGGTCAACCATCAACATCGACTGCAAGGCCAAATCACTTTGGAAAGAAGACAATTTTGTGTGTTTTGTGGGATCAGGAGGTGTGGTGTATTATGAACTTCTAAAACCAGGTGAGACCATTAATACTGTTCGCTACCGATAACAAATAATCAATTTTAACCACACTTTGATCATGAAACGACCAGAATGCTCCAGAAGACACAGCAAAGTAATTTTGCTTCACGATGACGCACCATCACACACTTCAAAACCAGTTAAAGACACGTTAAAAGATCTTGCCTGGGAAGTATTAACCCATCCGCTGTATTCACTAGACCTTGCTCCTTCAGATTACCATTTGTTTCGATCGATGGCACACGCACTTGCTGAGCAGCACTTCACAACGTACGAATAAGTGGAAAATTAGGTCTCTGAATGGTTTGCCTCAAAACAAGAAAAGTTCTATTGGGATGGTATCCACAAATTATCTGAAAGATGGGGGAAATGTATAGCTAATGATGGACATTACTTTAAATAAAATACTTTTGATGTTTCTCTTGAATTTATCGTGTTTTCTTTGATTACAAAATCTGCCATTATTAACCGGTACACCTAGCAAACTTAGTCCATGTATTTGAAATACTGTAGCATATACAGCTGTGTAATTACATCAAATATATATTCTCCCTCAATGTCAATACATGTTTAGATTGTTTATAATTTTCACTTGTTCAAACAACCTTGATATTGTGAAATTGCTCTCAAAGTTGGCGCATTCATTTAAATTCATATCAGCAATTAATGAGAGTTACTGTTTACTCACTTATATGAATATATTTATTGTAAATCTTATAGATATCATTTTAAGTAATTACATTTTATGGTAATTTTCCCAAATGAAGTTTAGTATCTTTTCTTGGCCATATGAATTTCCTCCTTATGAATTCAAACCCTTTGCTTGTTTTTTTCATATTTGTTGTTTTAAATTATTCTTACTGAGTTATATAAGCTATATGTAGTTGCTGGCTGTTAAGTCCTAGTTTCCCTGGTTAAAAATAATTTTATCCAAATTGTGGCTTTTCCTTTATATTTCCCTATGAAATTTTTTCTTTTAATGATGTTCTTCATGCTATTGAAGTCCCATCTACCAATCTTTTCCTTGATGGTATGTTTCTTGCTCCTGTGTGATACCATCCAGCCAGTAGAGTTTGTCTTTTTTTTTCTTGCTTACATTACTGCTTTCAATGCTTTTGCCCTTTTCTCCATTCTTATGATGACACCCATGGTTATAATTTCATACAAGTGCATTTCTTTTTGTCTTATTACTTTGTCAGTTGCCTCACTCATAAATGGGAGTAACTATAGCATTTAGCAACATGTCTATAGGCAAAAAGCAGAGGTTCATCAATTACCTGACCAATGTTAATGGCTTCCCTGATATGTCTTGATTGGCATAAAAGAGACTGAAGTTATTAATTTTGCTTCCTACAGCTGCATGAAGTCTGGGGTAGTGAATAACTCAGGATTGGCCTTACATCTTTGGCAATTCATTGAGGTGAAGACATGAGCCCCAAGCTCTACTGAAAGAAGACTCCTCAAACAGCAAGAAGGCTTGGGCAGGAAGAAATGCTCACGGAGCCCGAGGATATCTTAGCCTTGGAAAAACAGAAGCTTGGAGTCATTGGGCATAACAGTTATCATAAAGTAATTGAAGTGCTGTCAAGTGGAAGAGAGATAATAAGACTTTTGCTGTGTATCCTTAGAGACTTAGAGAATGGATCAATGGATAGAATTGGTATTCCAATTCAGTGTAAGAAAAAGCATCAATGGCACAAAACCTGAATGAATATGGGTGATTGAAAAACACCACTTGAAATGTTTTATCAGGGACAACATAAGCTTTTCTTCTGGAGAATTATAGACTTTGGATGGAGGACTGTCCTGCCTTTTTCCACTTTAGAATTAGACAAATAAACAAGTTATAGTGCTCAACAACTAAATGGATCACGTGAGGAAGAAAAGGACTCCCCATATCTCAAGTATGAAAAACAAGACTGACAGGTGCAATAGAGGATGTTCCTTTAGCTTGTAGAATATTTTGATAAATATAAAATGTTTTTCTTTCAAACTCTACTTATATGATACCCATTAAACCACTAAAGGAAATTTTTATTCATAAATGGATAGCATGAAATCTAGGAAAATGTATGTGTATTATTATAATCTATTATGAAACATTGATGCTTGTAATAGGTTGAGCTCTGATTATATTTAAATTAAATGCAATATTATTTTTAAGGAATGAGTAAAAGATGGGTGAGCTACAGATATGTTCTTACCATATCAGATTGACCTCTTAAAGTCCTCTAGATTCCCTCCAGAATAGCTTTTAAAAGTACTCTAAATTTACATTGCTTATATTTTAGTAGTGTTAGATTAAACTAGCTAAATTGACATAATGCTTTCTGACACTTTAAAGACTCCAGTTCAGAGTAGCTACACTGTTGATTCCCACCAAAGAACTACATCTTTCATATTCCACTTTTATATTAATTAAATTTAGGTATAACCCAAAAGCATAACTTATACCAAAACCAAAAATCTAATTTATTTTAACATTTCAAGGTGCAGCCCTGTAAAAACTAGACCAACGATACAGTAGAACTTCTTATTGTGATGAAAGTCTTATCTATCTGTGCTGTACAATTTGGTAGTCTTTCTTTATTTAATAAGCCCTTGAAATGCAGACGCTTGGCTAGAGGGGCTCAGTTGATTGGGCATCATCTTATGTACCAAAAAATTGCCAGTTTGATTCCTGGTCAGGGCAAATGCCCAGGTTGTGGGTTTGTTCCCTGGTAGGGGGCATGCAGGAGGCAGCCTATTGATGTTTTGCTCTCATATAGATGTTTTCCTCTCTCTTTCCCATTCACTTCCTCTTTCTCTAAAAAAAAATCAATAAAAAGGGGAAAAAAGGAAAATGTTAACCACATGTCATATATTTGGCTGCTTTTTATTAAAAAGACTGAAATAGGCACTATTCTAGATGATTAAGGACATGATTTCTATGTGCTCAGGATAGAAACCATATGGCAAAATGGTCAGAGACAGTGTCTATAATAATAAAAGCATAATATGCAAATCAACCGAATGACCAAAAGGCAGAACCAGCCAGATGACCTTCTGGATGACCATGCTATGACACCTACTGGCACCAGGCCAGCCAAGGCAGATGCGATGCGATTGGTCGGGGGCCCCCGCCATCACCCCATGATCACCCCACAGAAGAAGGCCCAGGCCACCAGCCAGCGACACTCTGGTGGGTGTGTGGAGCTGGCCAGCAATCACCCCACAGAGGCAGAGGGAGGCCCAGGCCAGCCAAGTGATCACACCCCACGCCTGTCGCCCAGAGAGGGAGGCGACCAGTGAGGGGGGAGAGGAGGGCAGTGTAGTACGGACGGCAAACATTGGCAGTGGCAGGGGTGGGCAAGCTGCCGGCAGCCGGGGAAGGAAAGCCCCTGTAGGCCATGATCACCAGTCAGGCCTGGGGACCCTACCCGAGGGGTCCTGGATTATGAGAGGGCACAGGCCAGACGGAGGAACACCCGCCTCCCCGGTGCACAAATTTCATGCACCAGGCCTCTAGTTATGACATAGAACAGATATTTTAAAGATATGTAGAATTGACGAGGCTGTGAAGGCAGAATAATTCCTTCTATAGTATCAGTAAAACTCCAAAATATGACTTAGGGTTATGCTGGCTACAGTGTAGTATTAATGATGTCCCATGAAATTGAAGCCATTAATAAGAGGAAATCTCAATGCTCATTTCAAATATATGTGTTTTGAAAAGAGAAAATAATTTGAATGCATTTAATAATGATAAAATATTTGAATAAGTAGAAACATAAAAGAATATAACTTAATTTTAGCAAGGATAGCAAATAAGGATTGCCCCTTTACATTATTTATCTTGACAGATTTTACACAAGGAAAAAACATTTCCATTGCAAACACAATCTTATTAAATTCCTCATGGAATTTTCTCCAGTGCCTGTAACAGATTATTCCTTAATGGTGATCTGTTTTTTGGAAATAGTTCTAATGATCTGTATTCAAATTTGGAGAATCTGGGAAGGCCTCAGCTTGTAAGCCTTTTTAAAGATACAGAACATAGAATTTTATAATATAATAAAATGTACTTTTTGTGTCTTTAAAAGTGATTCACAAAGAAAATCTCAGCCTATGCAACCACATGCAGAAGCCTTTGGAAGTGCTATTATTCCAATTTTTAAAGATGTGAAAACTAGAATGAAAGAGCTTAAGCAATCTGTTCACAGTCACACAGCTAATAATGGAAGATTCTAGCCAACATAAGCATAGAGCTCTATTATCTGCCTTTGGGGATGGGGATGCCATGAACAAGGTCATCACAATATTGCACTTGCTACTTTCATCTATTCACATTATAGCAAATTCTGATGACCAGACTCATGTTAAATGTCTGCTTGCCCCTCCTCAAAGAAAGAATAAGATTGCTTACTTTGCCACTCATGCAGAGCAAAACAAGTCTATAGAGAGAACAATATTCAGGGCATAGAAAGTATATTAGATTGCAGATACATTTACTATGAAACATATAAGCTATTGTGGAGAGTATTCAATACTATATTTATATGAAGTTGAAAACCATTTTGAAAGTTAACCAATTCAGGTATAGTTTTAGAATTCAAAGTAGAGAACATTTTTCTTAACAATTTTTAAGTTAGCTCACCTGTGTTTTGATAATTCTATGCTTACAAAATGCCACTGACCTTTCAATATATTGTTATGATCCCTTTTGCAATACTTTGACATAGAAACTAATGCAAAGTTCCTCTTTCTAATCACATGTGGCTTAATAGTTGATATTGTAAAGCCTTTTCTGTCTTATGTTTTTTTTGCACAGATTAGCTGTCTGTGCTTTTCTCTTTTCCTGTTTCCCTAAAATAGAACCTGAAATTCATTCCTTTCATTTTCCTATTATGTATGCAATTTTTAAAATATAAATCATCCTTGCTTCAAGCATATAATCTCTTATTCAATAAAGCATTGTCTTCACTCATAAATTCTGTGCTAGTGTAGGATTCTTTCCCCTATAAATGGCTCCTCTGTATCCCAATTTCTATTACTTTAGGTCCCCTTCTTAAGTTCCTCTGTATCTGTTCATAACAGGAGTCAAAGCAGTGGGGGAGTTTCTAATTATTTCTCTTCTGGGTTTCTCCTGGAGAGATCCTAATGAACAGTGAACTGTTCTTAATCAGGCAGCAGAAACAAGGAAGAGACAGAACACATTTCTTGGCCTATTCAATTACCGGATGATTCCGGGGACCAGGCCACACCAATGCACTCACAATATCACTATGGAGATTCATAAAGGAAAATGCTTCTAAAGAAACATCACAATATCTTGTGTAAGCGAATAAAACCTTCACAGGGTGGTTCTTGTAAATTAGCAAAGGAGCCTGAAACAGTGACTTGAGACCTTTCATGCCTCCCTCGTTGGATGTGCTAAAATAAGCCTCTGGCAATTTAGACTTAATTGCAAGAGGAATCCTGTATCACATTGACAGTGTATTTCTCTAGGTGATTAGAGTTTCCTGAGAGAGGTAATATCTTAACGGGAAGGTCACAGCTCCCACAGATGGCCTCTCTGAAGAGACACTCTATCTTCCAGATTCCCACAACCATGCCCACCCTCTCCCTCTCAGGTTTGGAGGTTACTAGTCCAGGGAAAGGCACTGCCCCTCCTAATTTCCTCTATTATGCCCAAATTTTCATGAATAGGTCCTTCTCTCAACTTTTCCTAGAATTATACAATTAGAATGCTAT